>NW_015150515.1:751651-754260 GCF_000732505.1 Cyprinodon variegatus
TTATATCTCTGTAATTATATCTCTGTAATTACACTGTAGCTTTAAAATTCAGTTACACCAGCTTCCCCCCAGTGAAGTATAAGGAACCCTTTTCTTCTGATAAATATTAAACTACATGATTTAACAATAAAACCGTCTTTTGTTTCTTTTTACTGTTATGATTAATGTCTGTTTTTTGAATTCAATTCCCTTTGTTGATTAGTAGATTTACATTTGACTTCCTCCATCATGGCAATACATATTTTTTTTCTCACTATATACTTAAAATTTATAATGTTTTGTTGACTGTTTTGTTGAAGGTAAAGGTCAAAGTCCTACTTTATTCTTATCTAGCAATCTTATGTTAACAACTTACTCTAACTGGTAAATAGACAAGATCTATGTAGACCTTTTCTGGTTATATCAACCACCGAACTTTACACCTGATATCTAATGATGAAGATGATACATTTGCCCATGGGTGAAAACCAAACCAGTCCCCCCACTACAGGACAAGGTTTTAGAAGCAAGTTATTATTACAGAAAATGGATCATGGATTCAATGGTGTTCTTTGAAACAAAATAAATTTAATTGCTTCATAAAACTGTAGGTCCATTGACATTATGAGGTATTTTGGTTGTTCTTGCAAAGGCTTAAGGTTTATTTGAAATAACTTTTTTTCGGGAATTTTGCATTATATTCAGTAAGGTTCAAACAAATTGCAGTGATACAGAAAAAAACTTCAATTTGGTTTGATCTTTAGGTGTTAGATCATGATTTTGATCTCTCTTATAGTTCATTGTGTTCTAATTGTCTCACCTTGTCTTGTCTGCTAGTTTTGCCATTTGGGGTAGATCACATTAGTTTTCATGCTCACTATGCCAGGTGTTTCTGTTTTTAGCTTACATTCTTGTGTATTTCTTTGTGTTTTCAGTTATTCTTATTGCATTGTTGGATAAGTTCTATTAGTCTCTACCACGCATTTTCTCCTGTATGCCCATTTTATCTTTCTCCTCAGAGCCAACAGCTAATTAGTAGATTCTATTCACCTGTGCCTATTTTCCATTATTATTTCAACCTAAGATTTGTTGTCAGTCACCATTTGCCAACACTAGTATGTGGCGGTATGTGTCCATGCTTGTTTTCTGGACTTTGTAAGTTTCTTTTGCTCATTAAAAGTCTACAACCATGAGGCCTGGTAAGTTAAGAGCCTGTCTGGACCTTGAACACGAATTCTTCTTAAACTCATTTCACTAAGTCAAACACATTGCATATATAAATTGCGCATAGACTTATTTTTGTCATGTGATTCTCCAAGAATATGAACAGATTCTTCTTTATTACAGTAGGTCTTGCCAACAGCAGTTTGCAGTGATATGTTATAAAACCTTTTTTAAAGTGAAGAATGTTAGAATATCTAATTAGACAAACCCTTGAATGAAGTATAAAACTTATAAATAAGATAGATATAGTTTTATATTATAATGTAATAGACAATGTTAGTCATTACTTTACAGGCTAATATGTGGATTATTGACATATATTGTCCCAGTAAAAAAGCTTATATTACCCTTAAAATGAATCAACTATTATGAGTTTTGTAGCATCTATGGATCACAACACAATGAAACATGGAATCGAAAGATATCTAGATGTGTAGCAAGGTCTTTTGCATGATTATGTGCATGTAACTTAGCTTTTACAAACAGCAGTAAATCTGACAGGAAATGCTTTATAACTTAAAACTAAGTTATAACATTAATATATCTTAATTAGTTGTAAGTAAAGTATTTACTGAGTCTTGAATATGACATCTTTTACAAAGAAAAATAAAAAAAAGAGTTGGCAGTAAGTCCGTCCAAACAAATTTATTATCAATGTCCATGGATGAATTTCTGAATGTTTGAAATGAAGTGTCATACCAGGTACTGATTGCAAGCTTTTTTTCAGATTGCGATACTGCATACAATGGTATGTTGAAAAATGTGACATGATAAATTATGTAAATTTATTTTGATCTGACTGACAATTTAAAAGTATTTCTTAAGTATTTACAAAAAATAAAAAAAACAGTTGATTGTGAACAATATCTAACCTGCTGCACAATCCTGCCACAATGAATGACAAATTAGGAAAGATTTTGCTCAACTGACTAATTGCTGAGAGGGGTTTGCTGCAGACCTGCACTGTCAGGACCCAGAGCTGCACTGTCAGGACTCTGCCTGCAGACCTGCACTGTCAGGACCCAGGGCTGCACTGTTAGGACTCTGCCTGCAGACCTGCACTGTCAGGACCCAGACCTGCACTGTCAGGACCCAGGGCTGCACTATCGGGACTCTGCCTTCAGACCTGCACTGTCAAGATCCAGGGCTGCACTGTCAGGACTCTGCCTGCAGACCTGCACTGTCAAGACCCAGACCTGCACTGTCAGGACCCAGACCTGCACTGTCAGGACCCAGGGCTGCACTATCGGGACTCTGCCTTCAGACCTGCACTGTCAAGACCCAGACCTGCACTGTCAGGACCCAGACCTGCACTGTCAGGACCCAGGGCTGCACTGTCAGGACTCTGCCTGCAGACCTGCACTGTCAAGACCCAGACCTGCACTGTCAGGACCCAGACCTGCACT
>NW_015150515.1:754607-756485 GCF_000732505.1 Cyprinodon variegatus
GACTAATTGCTGAGAGGGGTTTGCTGCAGACCTGCACTGTGAGGACCCAGGGCTGCACTGTCAGGACCCAGAGCTGCACTGTCAGGACTCTGCCTGCAGACCTGCACTGTCAGGACCCAGACCTGCACTGTCAGGACCCAGGGCTGCACTGTCAGGACTCTGCCTTCAGACCTGCATCAGGACCCAAGGCTGCACTGTCAGGACCCAGAGCTGCACTCTCTGGACCCTAGCTGGATGGAAAAGAGCATTTGGTCTATAAGACATTTCTTAAATGAGAATGAAGGTTGGCTGTCCTATGAGGATTTTTGCTTACAATATCATTTAAACTGCTTTTATGTTCAGTTTAACACTGTCATAAACTATAATACGGCAGCAAACAGGTGCTGCATGCTATTCGTAAAGGCTTCAAATACAACTTCCAGAATAAACTTATGGTCCTGACAGTACAGGAGACCCCATTTTGCGGGTCTGCAACAAAGAGTCCTAACAGTGCATGTCTGGGTCCTGCAGGTCTGCAGCCAGACTCTTTTGCAATTGCTTGGCTAATAAGGAGTTAAATTAATTAATCTGCCTTAAGTGTAATGAACACAATGATCAGACAATAATTTATATTTCAATTTTAGCCAGATGGATATTTATTTATATATTTTTTTATATATTTTTTTTCAGTCATATTCTCTTTTTACTTTAGTCGATTTATCAGTTGTGTGTCTTCAATACTATGATAGGGATGTTCTCTTTCTGAACATTTATATCTTATTCGCCAAGATCTAAGCAGTGGAAAAACAAACAGTTAAAAATCCACCATCTTTGCAAATATATTATTGACAAGCAGAGTTTGAATGCATATAAAATATGATTGCCTGCTAAATAATGCATTGAAGCAGTCCTTTACAATCCCAACATTTCTTGGATGACTTGAATTCATTATATCGGCTAAAAGTAGAACATTTTTATGCTATTAAGTTAATAATACATATTTAGTTCATGTTAGGAGGGCATCAGGTTCACTTTCTGAAGCTTTTAGTGAAGTATCCAACCACTTTAAAAGCATAGTTGCCTATCCTATAATTTAAGTTGGCATTTTGATTTTCATCTAAAAAGAACTGAAAGAATAGAAATATCTTTTTTTATCCCTCAGTGGGGGAAATTCAGGTGTACCAGTAGCAAAGTGACAAGCCAATCAAAGCATGCAAGTTCACACAATTAGATTTCAAACACATGCACACCCTCACAAGTTTGTATTTCTATTCATATTGAGACAAATCAACTTACATTTATCTTAGTGCCATTGATTTTCCGTCATTTGCCCGGTGGAATGTATCACAGCGGAGCTATTGAGAGCTAAAACCAACTGTAAAGTATCGGATTGTGGCAACTTCCAGACTCCTTAACACATAAGTACAGTAAAAAATAAATACATAAACAGAATTTTCCACAAAACATCAATTCCCAGGTGTTAGCAAGCATGATCAAAAAGCAGAAACACAAAAGATATCTATTGAATATATTTAACAGTAGAAAATCGCAGTGCTCAGAGGGAGCTGCCAAAACAGGCTGCCTGCTCATGTGGCGCCATAACATGGAGTACAAAGAAAAGCATTTTCTGCATTAAGTTATGCTGCAAAAGTCCTATAAGAAGAATAAGGGTTAGTTGAAGGTAAAAACTGAAAGAAAATGCAAAATTAGAAAGGAGAAATAACATGAGGAGAGAATGCAGTCACCTGCTGTGGTTTCCAGATTTTTTTTTTTGGAAGCCAGATTGTTTCCCTAGTGACAGTAATCTCTCCTCATGTTATTTCTCCTTTCTAATTTTGCATTTTCTTTCAGTTTTTACCTTCAACTAACCCTTATTCTTCTTATAGGACTTTTGCAGCA
>NW_015150515.1:757306-761299 GCF_000732505.1 Cyprinodon variegatus
TAATATATATATATATATATATATATATATATATATATATATATATATATATATATATATATATATATATATATATATTCTTAAACAGGAACATTTAAGATAATAAAAGGACGAGGACATTTGGTCTCTAAAACCTGAAATATAAAAAGCTTAATGTACCATATAAAAGATGAAGGCCAGATTCTATGAAAAGCATAAGCTATGGTAGAGTTATGATGTAACGTGTCATTGAGTGCAATTCAGCATTATCACAATCAGCACCATTTCAATTCATTATACAGAACTATGTTAAAGAGAGATCCATGCCAACCATTTATGAAAAATAAGCTAAAAATCTGTGTAGTAATCACCTTTAAAGAGAAGGGAGTGATTCTGAGGAGGACTTATGGCTAAAGCTTTGTTTCAGGGTTCAGTCCAAATGGCATTTTGACATTTTTATCAGTGGAAAAACAACATCTGCTTAGAAAAATGACTGTTTTCCAGTAAAATCTATAATTTTCTTAATTACTACCTGCTTAATTACATACTTTCCTATGTCTACATGATGCACTTTTCACATCACTAGATTCTGACTCATTGCAAACATTTCTATATCTTTAATTATAATACACACATGTAGATCTTTAGCCCTGAGAACTTCTTTAAGAGCTTTGTGCTCAGGGTTGTGTGGCAACATATTATTACAGTACCTTTTTTCACGAGGCTTTGAATTTGTTATTTTTTTATTTTTTCACTAGAGTCCTGAGAATATGTTTCATGCTTTCACATGTGCTCTTAGAAACACGACTGCAATGCTTAGATCTGAGCAAAATATTGTAGAGCATTTTTACTTACATGTTTGGGCTTGCATTATCAATTTTTCTCGTTTTTTGAGGGGTCACTGTGATGCACCATAATGGACCATATAGTGCCTCACAGGCCATTCTATCAACATGCCTTGGTTGTTCATGGGATTTTGCCTGAGCTTTGATATCTGTACTTTTGTTTAAGAAAGACGGCAAATGAAAAATACAGAGTACAACTCACTGCAGAGCATACGGAGACTGGGAGAGGATATATTACCCCACCTCAGCAGTTTCTTTGCACTCTAACTCTGACTATAGAACTTTCCTAAACAGACTGCTATGCTCATTGCTGCATTTACTTTCGATTCCATTTAAGTCCTGTGTGTAGTAAGATCTAAATATTTGATGAGGATGAATATCTCCTCTGCTTTTCAGCTTGAACATACAGAGATATAAATACACAACATAATTAAAACGATAAAATACTTAGAAAGCTTCCAGGAAATCGACTTTCTTTATGCAGGAGCTTTGCAGAAAGCACAGGTATCTAGCCGGTGCCCACAGACCCAGCAGGGCTGTTTTGATTCATGAAGCAGCGTCTAAGCTTTCAAATGCCCCTTGCATTTCCTACTGCACTCTCTCATCTTGCTGCTGAATCTTTTTTCTCTTCCCAAATCTATCAGATATGCTCTCTGCAGGGTGGATGGCAGTCATCGAAAGCTAATAGAGGGTGACTCTGCCTGCACATGTGGGTGGGTGTGTGTTTGGGAGAGCGCAGCGAGGTAATGTGTTGTGACGAACAGTTTTGCCAGCGTGTGGTCATCTGGGTTGTCACAGAAACACACGTGCAACCACGGTTTGTCTTCTCTTTATCTTTCTTTGTTCTTTCTTCATTAAACGTATCTTATCATTTCTAATACGTTATCCAATCAGCCAAACCTTCATGTGTAAAGGTGCATTATCTTCTGTATGATGCATCACATAGTAAATGCGATATGGTGCTGTTTTTTTTTCAATTCTGTGTACAGCACTTTAGATTTGTGGGTGTTTAAAGTGCTCTACAGATAAAGGTGGTAGGGCATGTTTGGATAGAGCTCCTCATAATTATTATTTTTTTTATTTTAATCTTTTGTGTGTTTTACAAGCAGGACAAATCAGAAACCCTTGCTTTTTTATGGCTATCATTGCCTTGAGTACATTTATTCAGTCTTACAAATCCATCAACACTTTATGGCAGAGAGTGTGGACTGGTCAAAGTTAAAGGCAGAGATTTCAGTTAGGTTGTTATCTATCATTCTTTCCCTCAATCCGTTTTCGTCCTTCCACTTTACTCAAAGATGCCTCTCTCACAGAGAATGCAGAAGGCAAGCTGCGTGACACGATGTCTTTACTGTAGGCCTGAGCTTATTGTCGGTGGCACCATTTTGACAGATGTGGCGAAGGTCGACATTGGCAACATCTATTTTGTCTGAGGAGCTGAGAAGGCTGACTGGAGGAAAAAAAAAGGTGAACACTAGGGGAGTCTCACTGTTAGCTGGATCTCCACTGCTCTGAAAATAATTGATTTAATATTGACTTGATTCCTGCAGTTACATCACGAGGGAAACAATAATCATTTCTAAAATGTCCTCAAAAATAAAGCCTGTCATTCTTAAAGGACTTTAAAAGCCTTCAAATAAACTGTGTGTTTCAAGAGACGAAAAGATTACATGCAATAAGTGGGCGCCAGCTATGATTGAATAAGAAGTCTAAAACCAATTCAGTCTGCCGAATCAAATGATTAAAGTTCATGTGGTAATGATAGTTTTGGACACTGACAATAATGACAATCAGGGATGTAAACAAATAATCGACTTATGATTAATAATCAATCTATGTTGTTTTAGATGACATTTTGTTCTATTCGATTTATTGATAACATGCAGTTAGGTTTGGTTATGCTTGATGCATGTTCGACCCATCTTAAAAAATAAGTCACTGTCAAAACCTCTGTGTCCTTTATACTTTAAACGGCTTGTCCTACATTCAGGCCGGCTGCAGGGAGACGTGTTTAGAACAAACGCCACATCACATGAGGAGGAAGAAAACACAGCTGTTTACAAATTTTTAAAAACCTCTTCATGCTCTTCATGACCACAGTCATTTATTTCTAGGGGTTTGTCCACCATCTGTTCACACTTCTGGTATTTGTGGGCTGATGTCTGGTATTTGTGGGCTGATGTCTGGTATTTGTGGATGTCTCTATATTTTTTCATTGGAGAAGCTTCACCAGTAGGAGCTGTTGCTCGCTCGCCAGGTTTTTCCATGTGGATCAGTCTGCATAGATTTACACAGTGCGAAAATGGTGACAGAAGGGAAGCCAGAAATTATGTAATTAGACCCCGTGGACCTCCATGACGTGTCAAGCACAAATTTGTCCTGCAATGTTTCTCCATCCATTAGAGGGCACTGTGGTTCATTCTTAAGCAGTGTTTCACTGAAAGTCACAAAAGAAGTAATGCCAGAGCGAAGGAAAAACATCAATAGAGCCTTCATAATTTGCATTGTTTTAAGGCAACAAGGATTCAGAATACACTTTATGCCATTCTATTTATAAATATAAACACTTTTAAACTCAAATTATCATGCAAATAGTGCTCACAGCAATGCTGCATGACGAAGCATCATAACTTATCTGCTGTGGTTGAAAAGTGGGGATCTTATGAAATAAATTGGAGGGCAATAAATTCATAAAATGAAAGAAGACATGTTAAGTGTGTCCTGTCAGATTGTTCCATTACACATCTAGCATCTATTTTGTGGAAATGAAATAACAAATAGTCTGACAGCATGTCAGAATAACACAACCTGTCTTTTAATGATAGTTTTATTTCTCTGGACATTAGAAACTATAAATGTTTAACATATTTTAGTCATATTTTTTATTCAGTAAACCTACAAGACTTTTATAATACAAATAAGTTTTATTATGTGTCAGATCACATGTTTTTAGTTTATTTGGTCTGTATTTAATGCAGCTGGCACTATTGCAAAAATATAATGATGTTTATCTATTTTTTTTAATCCAGTTTATGTAAAAACCAATTCGCCCTTCATGTTACAGAAAATTCTTCTTGAACCAAGAGAATTAAGGCCCCGTCCACACGAAGTCAAAACGAACACGAAACGCTAATATTTTCCAGAACGTTTGCCGTAAAGACGGAGACGT
>NW_015150515.1:761732-763575 GCF_000732505.1 Cyprinodon variegatus
ACGTCTCCGTCTTTACGGCAAACGTTCTGGAAAATATTAGCGTTTCGTGTTCGTTTTGACTTCGTGTGGACGGGGCCTAAGAAAATTGTCAGTTAATCAGTAATTGATCAATAAGATCAATCAACTTTAGAGTATTAGATTATTGAAAACATATACTTCATATACAGTTAATTTAATCCAACTACATCCAACCACATGCTTATGTTCAGTATTGCAGAGAAACTCCTATCTTGTGGATTCTTTTCTCACTCCATCCTCCTGTCACTCGAGAATACAACCCTGAGATACCTAACCTGCTCCACTTGAGACAGAAACTCTTCCTACCAAGGAGGGAGAAATCCACTTTTTTTGCTGCTTTAGCACCATGACCTTCACAATCTAACTCTCAGTCTGTATCATTCCTCTCATGTTCTTACTCAGCTGCAAAGGCACAGACAGAATCACTTCCATAAAGTGCGATGGCAGTTGCATTGTTACATTTGCAAATATTTGGAACCGTTTTTGGTTTAAATGCTTCAGGTCAGTGTTATAGCACTGCAGTAAGGCAATAATATTTCTGCTGAACTATACTAAGTGCTAAAGGTCTTCCAAACAAACTCCAATGGAGCTCTTTTTGTATCAATAATAAAGATGCTATGAGTGGTGGCATTCATGTGAACCATATCTGTACAGCACACAGAGCTTCCTATGAGGTTAATTGAGACCTTGACAGACCTTTAGTCTGGGCTGTGTCTCATCTTTCCTCTAGTTAGACAGTCTGCTCGTGGGCTTTTTTTACGACAGAGATTTGATCTAAGTGAAAAAGAAAATGTACATCCCCACTGTGTACGTGCATTTTATCATAGAAGTGCTACCCTGGGAGAGGAAGGATGAGTGAGTGATGTGCACAGGAGAAAAAAAAGGAAAAACAAATTGATAGCGACGAGCTTGAATTCAAGGAATTTGAAGTGGGCTCAAAGACGAAGAGAAATGAGACATTGTTTAAGAATTGTTTTTGTGTGTTGGCTGAAATACTTCTGGGATATTTCTGTGCAGCGCTGCGTAAAGGATTGGAGATTACCTCTAGTACACATAAGATAAAGGAAATAACTTCAGCAAGATAGAATAGTGTGTGTTGCATTTGTATGAAAAAGTATATTATACCCTTATTCAAGCTTTTTCTGTACTTTAAGTGTTTTTGATCCTACAACATGCTCTAATATTTTCAAAGATGACCTTTTTAAAAGAGACATTAATGTGTCAAAGGAAAAGAAACATTGCTTTGTGGATGGTAACACGGTAAGACTGGGTTTGCATTAACATTTCTATCAAATTAGGAAAGGTTTGGATGAGCAAGAAACTACTGTGGGTTCAGGCTTTTTCTAGGTATCTTCATATCTTTTTTTTCCTAATATTTGAGACATTTATATAGGGGTGTAAATCAAACCCATCATGGCGATTCGATTCAGTATCGATTTCCTGACCCAACGATTGGATTATTTTCGATACTCAAGAATACACCACGATACGATTAATCGGTTAATTTTTTTTTTGGTTTAAGTTTTTTTTGCACCTTTCAGGCTAAGCAAGTAACAGAAGTAGAAAAGTTGCATCAAAAATACTGCAGAAAATCAGTGCAATGAGTGCAATGCAATACCTCGGCTCCAGACATCCCCGCCCCCTCCACAGACGCTCCGCTGCACCTCTCTCAAATTGTAGCTTCCGCAAACAGTGCCGCAGACAGCAGGCTGGCTTGTTTTGTTTTTATGAACGAAATTGCGGAAAACAACTTGTGAAGTTTGACTCGCTAGAAGAGCGAGGTGCGTGAGAACACTGGGACCCTTTTTCCACCTGGATCTCCGCC
>NW_015150515.1:765703-768874 GCF_000732505.1 Cyprinodon variegatus
GCAGTGTTGTTAAATAATTTAGAAAGGGCTTTCAGGTCAACAAAAATTGCTTAGCGCTTCCTTTTACTGTCTAACATTTTCTCATGAATAAAAAAAGAATAGATTATTTTCCTTATATTCGTTGGTAATCTTGGAGGTTGTTGCTTCCAGGAGAACATAATGGCTCTTCTTTTTAGATAAAAGCTAATACAAGTACTATACTGGCCTTGTCTGATATGGAGGGAGTAGTTTAATGAATTCCATATATGGCACGATGAGGTTTGGGAAGAATGTTTTTCCCAAAGATTTTAGAATATTCTCAAAACATATCAAAGAAGTACATTACACTACAAAAAACTTAAGTAATTTTTTCTTAAGATAAATGCATTTTTTCTTGAATTGAGGAGGTAAATCCAACACTTTGCCAATGGAACAAGACAATTTACATTTGAAACAAGAAGAAAAACTATTGAATTGTCTTATTTTAAGTGTATGTTATCAAATTATCTTATTTTAAGAGAAAAAATACTAATTCCATTGGCAAATCATCTTATCAACCTACTCAAATTAAGAGTAAATACGCCTGATTTAAGAAATTTTAACTTATTTTTAGATTGTTTTTTGCAGTGTAGGACTTTCCTAACTAACCAGTTTGGACAGCTGGTTGCTCATAACACTGGAGTTTACTCAATAGATATTTTCCTTAAATCTCCCCTTTTTTTTTTTTACATTTGAAACCGTTTGATATGTCATAGACGTGTGACTATAATTTTAATTCCGGGGACGCATAATTTTCACAACTCTGTTGGTGTAGTCTTTGATTAGAACATCTGCACTGAAAAAAACGATCTAGAAATAAGTAAAAATGTCTTAAATTAAGTGTATTTCCCCTTAATTTGAGTAGGTAAATGAGCTAGTTTGCCAATGGAATGAGTATTTTTACTCTGATAACTAAGATAATTAGATAATATGCACTTGAAATTAAACAATGCTATTCTGTTTTCTTATTCTCAGTGTAAATTGCCTTGTTCCATTGGCAAGATGTCTCTTTTACTACCTTAATCCAAGAGCAAATGCACTTATTTTAAGAAAAAATGACTCGTCTAGATTTTGATTTTTTCCAGTGTGCCATCGAAGTCCGATAGGCTCACATGCTTTTCTAGCGCTGGTTTAGTGATGACCTGTAGCGGCATTGTAACTAGACTGACTGTTGCTACTATGAACACTCCCCCTCACAGACCCCCACCCCCACCGTCACTCACTGGTCCTTTCTAGCTTTATCTCCTCCTCTCAGCCTTCTGTTCATTAAAAAGACATAAACAAAAGAAAGTTTCTTGTTTGCTTCTCGGGTCCCTTCTTTGCATGGGGCTCAATCTCGCAGAGCTCATGGAAGCAATCACAAGCTGTTTGTTGCTTACCGTTAACAGCCTCCTCTACAGGGGTGTGTGGAAGGGGGGGGTGCCAACTTAGTACATAATTGAAAATGCTTGCTGTGGTCCATTTGCTACGCTTTTGTTCTTCCTACATCAGCAACGGAGGCGCCGCCAAGATGCAGCTCTTAGGGGATTTGCTTTTTGTGTGTCATTTTTTTTTTTTCTCCCCATCTCATCCCCTCTCTCCTTTGATGCCGCTTTTTTTTTTTTTATGACAATTCACACTTCAGTTGAGATTGCTCTAAATTTCGAATCTTGCCAAAGTGCTCTTTTAAGTAGCTATGTCTGTCTGGATGCCATTTGTCCCTCACTTCCTCCTTCCTTCATTCCTGAAATGTTTTGGTCTTTGTGAGTGTATCCACCCATATTATGCGGTTGTATTTGAGCTCTGTCACAGGCTTAAATGTTCCTAAAGTACAGCAGTTAGCATGTCACTTAAAGCTTACACTTTTTGAGCAGCACTTAAATCTAGACGAACAATTGCAATACTTTCTGTTTCTATTACCAACTACTCTGTATTGAAAAACAGTGTGGTTATATCCCAGTCCAGGGTGAATAAAATCGCTATGTTATTCTTTTCTGCACCACTTGGCCTCTAACCTGTGATTGCTTCAGTGGTAAACATATTCACTCATGAGGTTTGGCTTCCAATCTGAAAAACAGACCACCTCCTTAAATTGTCTCAGCCTGTTTCCCCAGGGTAATGCACCCAGGACTCTTAAAGTCATTTTGTGGTAATAGAGCCTGAAAATAAACTAGATTTGGTGTTCCAACTCTCCCAGTCTTCTTGGGTAGTTTTGGTTTGCCCTGTCGCCCTCCTATCTCAGTTAGAAACTTTATAACCCAAGGCTGTGTCGTCTCTGTGGCCTCCCCAGAGCATCAAAAGTTTGCAGCTTCGAAGAAGCACAGGAACTCTAATGCCACTTTAAATTACTGCTCATGCAGTAGGATGGATGATTCCTGGATGCTGCAGTAATTGAGGATTCTGCTGGTGCTTGCAACTTTCTGCTTCTGTCTGTATTTCTTTTTTGTGCCCAAAGATTTAAATGAAGTGTCATAGCTTTATCTGGCAGAATTTTGTTGACAGCTTTCTTTGGAAACTAGCATAATTGTTGGTTTATCTCTTAATGACATGTGAACATCATTGTAATGCACCATACTAGAGTATTTTATGGAAATAGAAGAACTGGTCCAAAAATGTATGGAGAGAATTATATTCCATTATTCTTTCAAGGAAGTAACATGTTTTAGAAATAAGAAATTAAAAATAAAGAAAATGTTAAGCAAATAAAGCTTTTGATAGTAACTTTACTTATTTCGCACAGTATTTTCTAAAGAAATTTGCATTTCTATTTTTTACATTTAATTTTTTGTCACACTATTGTTTAATTTTTTTGAAGAGAATATATATACTGTATTAAAATGTTTTGTTTTTTTTCTTCTGGTTGTTTTTTTTCCACTAAGATTTTTTTTAATAGCATTCTGCTAATAATATTCACTTTTAAGCACAAAACTAATATCTTTGCTAATGTCTATGCTGACATATCGAAATCCATCTTAGCTCCTAATTCAGAGTAAAGCCTGTCCTCAGAAGTTTTCGTGATCTGAATGTATTCTAGCAAATTGTTTTGTTATTGGTGAAGAGCGAACGTTAGTATTGGGCTTCAAATGAAGAAAATAGAATGCTAAAAAATGCAATTTCAAATAAATGCATTTCATGAAACTTAGTCAAAAGAATTATCTTGGAACAATAGAATAT
>NW_015150515.1:769163-770258 GCF_000732505.1 Cyprinodon variegatus
ATGGAAACATAAATTGCCTATACAGTATGTAGGCTTAACTAAAGGAACTTTTTTCTTGCTTTTTCTCACTTGAATTGAGTTTTTGTGAGATTGACTTTTCACTGTTATGATCGTTTTTAAAGCCCTCTCTGTGCGGTGACGGCTGCAGGTGTGCGTTTATGACATCTGCACACACAAGGTTCTCCCTAAATGCTGTTAGACTGATGCTTGACATGTATCCAGAGTGCAAACTGTCTGTTTTGACTGGTAGTGAGTGAGTGAAGCTTAACACAGTGGAAAGGGGCCATGTGCTTTATACAGGCTGGCAGGCATCAGCTAAGATGTCAACACCTTTTTAAATAGGTTCTCAAAACCTTCTCTATTCAAAAACATACTTCTTTACAGTTAAGTGTGGATACTCACGTTGTGTGGACAACATATTTTTTCAATCTTTCAACATCTTCATCTATTGTCATGTAATAACCACAAACATCAACCCCTTAACCAACTTACCATCCAAAGCCTACCAGTGGCCCCAAGGTTTTTATTTGCCCATTACTTCACATTATTTTCCATTTATAAAAATATGCTGCGTGAGTGAATGGGTTGATTTCTTTAACATTATTTGTAGGGAAAATAAAAACATGTTTAATTGTTTGGTTAATGTAACCCACCCTCTTTTCTTGAAAAAAACTTGGTACTACTCTAACTGCTTATCAAGTATTTGCATTTTGCTGTAAATTTTTCACAGTTGCTTCTGAGAGTGGTTGTACTGTGATAAAATGAAGAAGGCTTAAAAGCAGAAAGCAGATTTTATTACAGTTGCTTGTTTCATAAATAGTGCCAAGTTTCATAAAAGAAGAAATTTAGAAGTGCATTTTGATTTAAAAGCTGCATTAGGAGCCAGTAGGGATAAAGTCGTAGGGAAGTCATGTTTAAATGTCAAATCATTCTGGCTTAAACATGTATATTAATGTACTCTTTAACAGAAGATATTGTCGCAAAATTGACAAAAATTCTATTTAAAAAAATCTTTTTGTTTTTTTTTCGTTATTTTATGCAGGCCAGTTAATTATGCATCAATCAAATTTTTTCAGTCCTTGCATCTTGATTCAT
>NW_015150515.1:770714-780111 GCF_000732505.1 Cyprinodon variegatus
AATAGGATTAAGGTGCAAGTCGACATGTATCGCACACAATGAAAAACAAAATAAAAATAAGAGATAAAAAAAAAATACATTAAAAAAAAAAATTTTGTTTTGTACAGCTCTCATGACAAACTGTTAGGGGTATAATTAATTTTCTATGGACCAAAACAAATGATTGTGAAATGAAATATCAATGATATGTTACTTCCAACCCTTTTTCTTTACAAACTAACAAAAATAATACAAAAAATGTATATATACATTTTTTATTTATAGGCTATATATATAATGGCATTGTCATGAGAGTTGTACAAAACAAATGTTTTTTTCTCTGCGTATACAAAACTGATCTGCGTAAAGTCTTTATATAAAGTTAAATTTGCCTCTTTGTCTTTAAAAATAGCTGCAGCTAAGTCAATTTGGAAGGACTGCAGCCACATGTCGTCCTGTTTAAAGGTCAAACGCCGCCCCAATCTCAAATCTTCATAGCGTCTGACTTTTTTATTTATTTACTCTTTATGACTGCCCTATATTTAACTCCGATCTATCTTCCTATTAACTTTAACTAGCTTCAGTGTCCCTGATGAAGATAATTTTTCCCCACAGCAAAATGTTTTATGTGTTCATAATGATGTGCTGTGTCCTCCACATATGGCATCATTTTTAAAGACATTAAATGAGTGCTAAATTGGCTGCTCAAAAAGCACAAAACAAAAAAAAAATTGTAATGAGTTGGTATGTTGCGAGTGATGTGGAAAGATTGAATGGACAATGGGAAATGAGCGATGATATGTTTCGATCTGCCCATTTTGAAAGAGAAAATTCTGTGTATCACTTGCTGTTTGAAAAGGTAGACTGACAACATAGAAAACAAACATTGGTCCATTATTACTTCACACTGCATGATAATGTTTCATATAGGGCCTGTAAAGGAACATTCAGGGAGTTCATTTTAATGAGATAAAATTAGATTGCATAATTTTGGAATATGATACATATGTATGTACTGCAAAAAATCTAAATCTATATAAGTAATTTTTCTTAAAATAAGTGCATTTGTTCTTGAATTAAGGAGGTAAAAGAAACTTTTTGCCAATGGAACAAGACAATTACACTTAAAATAAGAAAACACAATTGCATTGTCTTATTTCAAGTGCATATTATCTAATTACCAGGGTGAATACACTTAATTTAAGAAATTTTTACTTATTTCTAGATTGTTTTTGCAGTGTGTACATGTGAGAATCTTGAAAAAAACATCCCCATAGAAGATATTTTGATTTCCTTCATAACTTGTGTCAGTCTTTTGCATAAAATGCACTACCTTTGAATGTCATGTGACAATTTTAATTTGATGCTGTTAGAGATTTCATTTTAGTTGAATTTTTGCTGGCAAGACATTTTACCATGAGCTCAGAGTAAACGGTTTTGCTGGCACGAGTTCTTGTAATTTCTTAAATGAATAGAAACTGGAAGGTAGTTAGGAGTTGGAACATAATTGACATCAATGCATAGTTCATAAAGCAAGAGGTACATGTAAATAGGAAACGGTTGTTAACGTATAAGACGCCTTGTGGCACACCAATTTTTGTTTCATGGATTCACTAAGGAAGCTCTCACATGAAGGGAGTCTAGTTAGTTTAAAAGCTGGAGCATAGTAGTTATCAGAGCTCTCAGTCTGATTCTGTGCCATTTTCTTTAACTTGTTAAAGGAAATTCTTAAAATCTGTTTCTATTCTTATATGATTCTTGTATTGTTTTAATGTGGATCCGCTGCAGGTGTTAAAGTGAATTAAGGGCATCAAACTGTTACAGTATGAATACTTTTGTCAAAAACATTTGGTTTATGTGTATTTTTTCTGTCTCTCTTCTCTCCAAAGGTAAGGAAGAGTCTGTAGCCACCTTCAAGGGCAACGAGTTCTTCTGCTACGATCTGTCCCTGACGCCCATCCAGAGCAGCACGGATGAAATAACGCTTTCCTTTCGAACGCTCCAACGCAACGGGCTCATGCTACACACTGGCAAGTCAGCAGATTATGTAAACCTTTCCCTGAAGAGCGGCGCGGTCTGGCTGGTCATCAACCTGGGCTCTGGGGCCTTTGAGGCCCTGGTGGAGCCAGTCAATGGCAAGTTCAACGACAACGCCTGGCATGATGTGCGCGTCACCCGCAACCTGCGACAGGTAAACAGTTCAGGGCTGCTGTAAAGATGGCGTTTATTTCTAACACCTCTTCTTTTGTTGCAGCAGGATTATCGTTTGGTTCCTTTAAAAAAAAGAACTAACTTTGTCTTCCTTATTGTCTCCTTTCTGCTTTAATACCAAAATTTTCTCTTTTTAGGTGAAAGCTGAACAGAATTTATTTAATCATCTCTTTTGTAGCTACTTTGTTTTGACCAAAAGACCAAAGATACATCTCATTGTGATATTAAAATATTTCAAAGGGAAACAAGCTTTAAAACATCAAAGTACACATGAAAATACCAGGATGTGAGCCGCAGTTGAATCAATACAAAATCAAAGACGAGTTGATTCTCTTAAAAGCAATTTTTAGATTATTTAAAAGAAATAATTGAAAGAAAATGTTCTGCCCTTTATTTATGCACATATTATACTCACATGCACAACTGAAATGCAGGGTAATTTATCAGGGAAACCCATGCTACCCAAACCTTTTGAGCAGTCATACACGATTGTCTTTGTTTGGGCGTGTGAAATGTTCCGTGATATGCGTGAAATGTTGTGTACTTATCCATGGCAGCTTGTTTTCAAATGCACGACAAAACTTAAAGTGCTTCCTCTGAAAACCAGACCCCCTCCATATTCTCCGAGTCATCAATCGGCAGCTGCAGATACTAGCGGTGAGATACGATCAATTTCACTTAGACTTGCCATGCTTACTTCTGCACATTTTTTTTCTCAAATGTAATTGGAATGAATGGCTTGTCAGTACTAATAACGGGAATTCTAAGCAGCCAAGAAGGCAAAAAAAAAAGGCTTAATGTGAATGCATTATCAAAAAGCAGGTGGGTCAGCTCGTTTTTTTGTCCTAGGGAAGAGGTAAAAACATTATCAGGCAAAAAAATGCGTCCAAGTCAAAGATTTCTTCAATACAGGAAAACAAAGAAAACTCAAAAAAAAAATTAGAGCACAGATATATTTAAAAAGCATATCCACATCCATCACTCTTTGATGTTTTATTCCTATTTTCACAAAGGTATTGCAATTGTAGGTAAATTTAAAGTCAAACTAGTAGAACACTCTTGCCCTAAAATAGAGGGAATAACGAAGGAACCAACAAACACTCATAAAAGTAAAAAAAAAGCCCCCGCATACACAGCTGGGGTCAAATGTGGAGCTGTGTGTGATCAGCAGATTGAGACTGGCTTAATGAGTTTGGAAAGCCGACATGATTTTAAAGATTTACAGCATGAGACAATCCACCTACCACCAACTGCACTATAATGATCATTAGGCAAATGTGAAACACAAGCGCTCACACTAACACAACACTCTTTATTTGGGCGCCTTCCTCATTGCCTGCCAGTCTATATTTCCGCTTTACTTTGAACCTCAAACGCAGATCTACATTGTTTAGGTTACTAATGAGAAATAAACAGTACAGAGGAGACTCTACCAGTCCCATTATTTACCCGTACCTTTTAATGTTGAAGGTTTAAATCTGAAGGGAAGGCTTCAGTTACAAGTATTTTAAATTTATGTCACTACACTTTCAAATCATGATCTAATCAGCTGCTACCTTTGCTTGAATCGTGTGTAAAATCTAAATGGAAAAGCAGCTGTTGAGGCTCGGCAGACATCAAATAGGGATACTTAGTCTAAGATTCGACTAGGAATTAACCACCCATATCATGTTGTCCAGGTGAACAGTGTTAAATCACACGGCAGCTTAAGTCTCCAGTGGATCATTGTAATTGATTTAACTGGCAGTCCTGGTGTTAAAGAGCTCTTTAGATTTACCCCACACCACCGGCTCAGAGGGACACAGGAAGTTGAGTATCAATGGCGCCGACCACCTCTGACCCGATATTTACTAAGAGGCGGATCGATAAAAGCTTGCAAGTTAGTAAACCACGAAGATCACGCATGAAGGAGGGATGAAACACATGAAACTATAAGAATAAAAAATAACTGCCCGAACAAATCAATGAAAAATCATAAACTGTTTTTGAACTCACCTGAAAACTATGTGTAATGATTATGACATTTTCTGCTTTAGGAATGTCTTTTGCTTTCAAGACAGCAGTTCAGATTTGTCACTATTAAGTCTACCACTGTATCTCCCTGGTAATTCTGGTTTTCTACACATCAAATATGTGTTTTCTGAAGTGTGAATGGGCTAAACTAAACATGTACAAAATAGATTCTAAGTACCTATACAAAAAAAAAAGATTTATTTACTAAATAGTTATTTATTAATTACGCTTCACTTATTTGTGTGTGAATCGTATCATCTGAAACTTGCACAAATGAATGTATTTGCATTTTATAAGTAAGGTCAACAATATAAAAACTAAAAATTCTGACAAATGGGAGCTTGTTAAATTTAATGCCCAATTCTCCCCATGAAATTGTGCTTCAAAAACATTTAAGTCTCCCACAGCAAGTTGACTACTGTATAAGCTTAAGTTGTCTGCTATTAATTAACGGTAATAACATATTAGATCTTAGTTTAAACAGAAACAAAAAGAATTCCTTGGATTAACTCAACATTCTTAGTAAATGTTAAATGTTTTAATAAATGATTTTTGGAGTTGTATTTCTTGTTTGGTGGGAGTGGCGTCTTAGTGGTCAGGGCATAGAGCTTGGAATCCTGAGGTTCTGAGTTCGAGCCCCACTCCCGAAGACTGACACTCTGGGTCCCTGAGCAGGACCCTTAATCCCCAATTGCTCCCCAGGTGCCGCACGATGGCAGCCCAATGCTCCCCAAGGGGATGGGTTAAATGCAGAGGTAAATTTCTCCAATGTGAGATAAATAAATTTCAATTATTATTATTGGTTTTATTTAACTGTACTTAATCAAACAAATAGCTTTGACTAAAAGTTGAGTCTCTCAAAATGTACTTGATCATATTAAGTATTGTTTTGTTGCCATAATTTTTCTAATTTCTAAAGAAATTAAACTTTAATGAGGTAATGATGCAGTCTGAGAGGCATTTTCTGTAGTTTACACAGTCTGCTTTATGGTTTGTCATGCAAATAAGCATCCGAAAACTGTCCCTGACATTATACATAATTTGCATCCAACTCGCCTGCCGGATCCAGCCGCATGTCATCTGAAACAGCAGTTTGCAGGAAGAGTGTTGGATGTCACCTGAGGTTAATGTGGTCTCTAATGTCTTACAACATCATGAATATCCATCTTTCTGCAACCTCAAAAAGCAAAGCCTCTGAGCATTCCTCCTTTATTTTATGGCGTGTATGTATATTCACAATGTTTCCCTATAAAAACCTATGAAATTGTCAGCTTTGTGCCGGATAAAATGAAGCAGACAGAATTAGGTGAGGTGATAGGGACTCTCTGCCAACATACAAGAAAGAAAGGGGAGGAAAGTGGGGACTGGAATACTTTGCACACGCTTAAAGGTCCAGAGCTCCCCTTGGTGGACACTTGTGGCACTGCAAGTGTGTTTTTCAGTGATTCTTAAGGTCTTACCCTTGTGGTAAGCTTTGATTGGCAGGCCATCCCATTTCTCTTGACCTTTTTTCAGTCTCTGTCCACCGTACATGGAGAGTCCCATCCATCCTGTACTATTCACAGAGCACATCAGTTAGCATAAACAGCAAGCTACAGCTTCTGTGTCTTCCTCTCTCATGTCTCCCTGACATGATATGCAAACAAGGGCATCTTGTAGACTTTAGTGCTGGGACCAGGATCTCCTGTGGGACCCACAGCCTAAACCTGCTGCACAGAGAACCAGAGGAACGGATGCTAATCTTCATAAGTATGGATCAGTGTGCTATTCATACTGAATGATAACACTACTGTAACAAAGTATGTTATTTATTTTATGCAAAACAAAAAAGCTTAATCAAAAAAAAAGAATTGTAGTTTGATTTTTAAACCCAAAAAGAACAAAATGTTTTTGCCCATGCAATAAAACAGGCAGTGCATGCAAACCCAATTTTGACTGTGTAGATTTATCAATATGTAAATCATATTCTAAGTACCAAGAGGTGCAAATGTAAACATTTACAAAGTGATTTTTCTTTTTTAAACCTGCAAACTCACACGCAGATATATTAGCTGTCTTTGTGGCCACATAGGAGGCGATGCAGCCGATGCAGAGAGATTTCATGCAAATTACATTATACATATAAAGAGAAATCAATAGAAGAATAATATTAATAGAGAGAAAATATCTGTCCAGGTCGGAACAATTTAAATCAGAAACCGAAACCAATAAAATGACTAAACTTCAATAATTGGCAAATTTATTATTAAAAATTGTTAGCAGAGAACATCTATCACTTAACATGTAAAGAGGCATGTGGACCTAATTGTGTGCATTTTTCTTTAACAGGCTCCACACCAAGTTCAATTACTTTTTATTTAATTGTTATGGGCCTAAATAGTTTTGTCTATTGGGTCAAGCAGCTGTTTAGAGGAAGTGTTGGGGGTAAATCCAGCTGTTTGGAGCCTAGATTCTACCTTTTCTGCCTAGAGGCAGTTTCCAAGTAAATCAATAGCAATGATTTCATATCTTTCATATTAAACTTCTGTTATCAATTGGTTTATTTTTATTTTTTTTTATCTTACTTGCTACCTATTGTCATTATTATCTTTTACATATTTATCACATAGTATATTATTTTCAACAACGTGGCTTAGAACCTCATCTTTCTTTTACAGCTACTCTTAGTCTGCCGAGTTGAGGGTGATTTATAATCAGTAAACTAGCAGTAGTTGTTGTTTCAATAGGGTGGAACCAAACCGGTTTGCACGTCTTATCCAACCTGGCAAGCCATTTCGATCATGTTTAGCACTCTAATAGAGCAACGAAATATTTGTTTCTGTTGCTTGGATCTTTACAGGGTAACACAGGTACATTGAACCAATTTTCATTGGTCTTTCATTTAATCTGCCTCTCAAGTTGCTTGCAGTAGGCTGCTTTCCAGATATATCCATAGCGTACTGATTGAAGTTTTGAAAGATTGCGGCTCTAATATGACCAATTTTCACAACCACATTTTTCAAATCACAAATTTCTTTGATGTGATCATGAAAAAGGGGAGGTATTCATCGTTGGGCCAGCTGACCAGCAGTGCACAGCAGCAGGTATGGGAGGGGCTAGCTCATATACTTTTGCTAAATATAACTGGCCATACCAACAAATACTTTGGCTTCTCATTAATTGATAGGACTTTAAACTATACGAATGATAAGATGGAAAAATTAACCAATTTAAAAACTTTTTAAAATCTTGAAATACATTGATGGAGAGTTAGTGACATTCAGGAAATGGGTCAGGCAGTAAACAACTAGAGACACATTCTCAACCTACAACTACCAATCTGGTACAATTAATGGTTCAGTGTTCAGATTCAATGTTTTGGTGTTTCTCGTTGATTTTGACTGAACAATTCAAATAAACACAAGTTTATACACAAGTTATAACAAGTTGTTGTCATACCCCACAGCAAAAGGAATGTTTTCCTAATTGATTTTTTTGAGCCTTCAGCAAAGACTTCAAACTGCATTGTGAGTTATTATATGTCATCTATATGTAAATTTATATATGTGTAAGATGTTTTGACAAGCTAATTTAATTGCAAACAAAAGGTGAACTTGAGCTATCATGATCTAATCAGATCCTGCTTTAAAGTCCAGCAAGACTCGTTAAAACCTTTAGGCTGGGTTTTTTCAGGAAGCCAGACTTATTTCTAGATTTTTACAATTCTAATCTAAATATTCATTGACATAAGAGTCTCCTGTATGTTGAGAACCTCAGACTTAAATTTATGATGTAATTTACTCATCGTCATCTGCTGCCAATGACCAGATATCCACCTGTGTTTGTACAAATGGATGTACGGTCTACTTTTATTAGAGGAAAACCTGCTGTTTGAGATGAATCTCAAACCCCTCAGCTGTATGCAGCTGTGAGGCAGAAAATATGTTTATCAGAAGAAAGGATTTCTGAGTCGTGGACAGTAGCTTTGATTTTGATCAAAGGCTGGATTTCATAATATATATGTCTAACTACATTCAGACAGAACACTTCATTTCATTCCCCTCAATAGAGGAAAGACCAGTAAAGGATTTCAGGAGATGGTAGAAGCTGTGCTGCAATTAAAATCCCAATAGAAAAGAAGTAATAATTCTAAGAGAAAAAGGAAATAAAAAAAAAAAAACATTGTTCTTTAGTAATTTTAGCTGGTCTTTCATGATGTGATGCTATAACTTTAGCATCATTAGTTTTATCACATGATTAAATTTTACAATGTGCATCTTTGGTCGTCATTCGGCTTCTATTCAGTCTGCCAGAAAGATAAAAAAACAGTCTAAATGATTTACTCTCTTTTGCCAACTCTCTAACTTGATGATTACAGGCTTGAGCCTTTTACAGAGCCTTTGTGTTTTTTCGGCCGGCTTTCAAAGCCCATAAGACACTGCTTGCAGTTAGAGCTAACCCAAATCTTAACCCAGCATGGAGAATGAAACATGCACTTTTGTGCTTTTACTTTTATTTGGAGAAGAAGGAGGGAACAGTGTGAACAACAGACAGAGGGAAATGAAGCGTAGTGCTGCTATGAGACTTGGAGGATCAGAGCAGTGGGAGGATCAGGAAAGAACAGGAAAAGAGACAGCGGTTTGATTTTGTGCTACACAGAACAGAGACAAGCTTTCTTTGAAATCCCCAACGTGACTTTACAACCTGAAGATGCAACAAGTATTGTGTCACAGATCTGGGTCAGTAGCTTATTCACTCTGCAGAGAGAAGGGTAGACCTTTGATATCAATATCTTACATTGTCCTTTCTGAATTACTATTACCCTTTTCTTTTTTTATTTTCTCCCCAGCAGTATGAGTTGTCTCTATGAATGTCTTCTTTCTTCCACTCTGGCTTTGTTGCTCAGGATTAAATGGATCATGTTTTCATATTTAATTGAAATAACTCCATCCATCCATCTTCTCAAGCTTATTCCATCAGGGTCATGGCGCACGGTTTTCTGTCAGACCATCATACCCATATTTAATACGCATGCGCAAGATGTCAGATTTGCATTTATCCCTTTAGTTTTGTATGAATAATAGACTTTAAAACCCCTTCAGTCATGTACAAAAAAAATATTTAAGGTCAGATCGCCATAGGCATAAAAAAATACACAAAAAATAAGTAATTTGTTTTTTTGCACATGACTAAAGCGATACACACCCGTTGAAGT
>NW_015150515.1:780968-783835 GCF_000732505.1 Cyprinodon variegatus
GTTTTGCAACACTTCTGATGTAGGCTTCAGGTTATTTCAAAACATCACTGGAGGTGATGGAGGTCATTGCAGCCGCCTTTGGTTATGCTCTTTTACGCAACACGAAAGCCAATGGATTTTCGTGCGTGACATGATGGAATAGTTCAAAGAAAGCCAAAATATCAAAAAGTGAGTCCGGGTCGGTCACAAATTTGGATACAATTTTAAGATGATTGAATATTAGCTCATACTGTTATGTGATACTTCTCAGGAAGGACTTTATTTGGTTTCTAATGGTCCCAGTTAAAATGCAGCATGGAAAAAAGCCTTTTGATTCGATCTATTTTCAGAGCTGTAGAAACATTTTGAGTAAGATAAGAACATTTTTTAAGGATTAATGCTGCCTCCTCCTTGATAAACTCACCGCAGCAGGTTTTGTAATTTAAGTGGATAGGACAAAATATCAAATATGTTTATTAATAGCTCTTTTCAGAGCCATATAAGAGACCATAGAAGCATAAAAACTGACATATTGGGGCACCATTTCCTGCAGAATAGTAAAGCTTGTGCATTATTAAAATAATCTCTATTGGATCACTTTTGTATCCATCTTGTCTGTTAGAGCTAATAACCTTAATAACTTGATTCAAAAATAGATGCACATTGTTCCAATTTGCTGAACAGGATAAATAAAAAGGTCCCTTTATGTAAAGAATGCAAACTAGTTTGTGAATCCAGTGTTGTTAGGAAAAAAGAGAAAATTCCCTTCCTCAGTGGACAGAATTAAAAAAGCACTACAGCAGGTTGTCTCCTTTTGGCGACACCAAAATGACATCCGTATTGTATATGTGCATGGGCTAAAAAAAAACACAACAACTTTAAGCTTGTGAATTGCACCTTTAGGGGGAGAAACTCTGTGGTGGCTTTGTTTAAGGAGAGAAAAAGCTAAACAAAAATAAATTACCTAGTTATCAATACCACCGGAAGGGGACAAGGCTGCAGCAAAAGCCTCCTAACCAGTCAAGGAAAAACACAGACAGAGTAAGACAGGTTATTGTCTGCTACTTGTTAAGAGAGAGAATGGATATGGGGGCTGTATTAACCCTAAAATGGCACAGCATGATATCCAACTTCTAAAAAAATTAAATAAATAACTTAGAGACAATAATGTTAATGGAAACAAGAATTACAAATGTTAGAAATGGAGCAAGAAAACAGCAGAATAGAGAAAAGCAGCCATTAAGCAGCCTATAGGAGCGTATTTACAGAGATGGCTCTGTTGAACCTCAGGCCTTCCTATAATGTGTGTTGTCATTAAGTTTGTCTAAGTTTAAAATGCAATGTTTTTAAAGTCAGCTTAAACACATGATGTTTAGGTAATTAATGTTCAGGATATCTTTAATGATTCAATTTGCCGATGGATGATACTATAAGTAACTGTAAAGTTTGGCAAGAACAAGGGTATTAACCAAAACTGTTGCTGTTTGCAATGCAATTTTCATATAAAATCATGTTACATGATTTAGTAGCAATATTAGAAATATTCGATCATAATGTTAGTAATGCAACTGTTTTATATTATTGAGATACGTGCTGGGCTCATCTGTACGGTTAAAGCTTTTTTTTTATTAGGATTTTTAACCACATGTGGAAAACTTATATAAATCATCAGATAAATTAGTTTGTCAGCTTAAGTCAGTATTAGGCTAAAATAAATTGATGATGTTGGTCTGATAAGTACTTCCCCTGTAGCATGCTGCTATATTTTATATCCATTAGACCAATTGGAACTGTTTTAACCATTATTACCTGACCATTGAATCTTTATTCACCACAAGCATCTAAAGCTACTCCATATGGAGCCAGATGTGGTTTCTGCACAGAACAGTCTGGCCTGAAACATTTAATACTCATAAAACCCCTATGGTGGAATAAAAGTGCCACAGAGGCGTTTAAAAGTGTTGGAGAAGGAAGAGCATTAACCAGTACCTTTTTTTGCTGGCCCCTCTGGTTTTCCCCAATCGATGAACTAAGCATCCGTTGCGAACATATTTTTCCAGCTACTGTCGGAGCTCACAATCGCTGTAGAGGAGCAAAACGACTTGAGCAAGACGTCTTAGGTCTAAATTTTTTTTTGCTGCATGTAGACTGGACCCCTCACTGACTAAGAGGCTTGACAGATTTACAGATATCCAAATTCCACTTTGTTGAATTGAGGTATTAGTTCTGCATTTTTTTTTCTTTTTTTGGTCATTAGAAAAGCCATTGATATTTCTGCAGACTCTTCTCATTAATAATTCTGCAGACTATGCATTGGGTTTGAGGTAATGCTGTGATTAGCTCAACACTGGTGTATTTGAGCTGCTCAATACAGTAGTTCTAAAGTTAGAAAGAAACCAAAATATCTATACAGTAGCAGCCATTCAAAATGGCCCTTCCAAGTCAAAAGCCAGCCGGAAAGAAGCCCACTTCCCTCCAGCTCCCTGCAAAATCCCCTCCAACTTCCAGTTTATGGAGTCACCCGCTCCTTCTCCTATGCATACATATTTTTTTAATCTGACCCAACGCTTTCACTGAATTACAGGGTCTGACCAGGAGATAACGCTTCTCTTTATATCTTAATGTCCGCAAACAATGACAGAAAGAATATTTTACTACAAAGATTGATGTTTAAAAAGGAATTGTAGGGGGACCAGCTAAGGACCAGCCAAGGGATCATCAAGAAGGGGGGGATTGAGGACCCAAAAGCAGAGGCAAGTAGGCAGAGGTGAATTTAAGTGGGTTTAATAAGGTTCACAGGTACAGAGCAGGAATCAAAAAATCCAACAAAATAACAAACGAACCAGAACCAAGGAGACATCAGGGGAAACCAAACTCTAGGAGCCAGG
>NW_015150515.1:783966-785661 GCF_000732505.1 Cyprinodon variegatus
AAAAAAAAAAAAAAACACTTACCAGTTGTTCATATAAATCACAATGCAGAGGATTTAACCCAAACATCAACAAAAAATTATTAGAAGACAGAGGATTTGGGTGAGCATACTTCACCAGTAGGTGGAGGTGATAACGATTAAAGAACTCGAGCAATCCGCGGTACTTTATTTTAATTCTACCTCACAAGCAATTGTATTTTAGATATTGTTAACGGTATTTCCTGTCATATGTCATAGTTATGCTGATGACTTGCATATTTACTTACTAATAAAATTTTGAGAAGCCCAGTAAAAATCTGCAAACATCCTTAGAGGATTTTATAACATGGATATCCTTAAATAAAACATTTAAACAGATAATTTGGTCAGGGAGAACTGACCCACTGATGGAATGTAGCAGAGATGTTGGCTCCATGGACTCATAAGTCTGTTCATTTATGAGGAATCATTGGGTAATTCCTAGCAGTAGCTTTAAATTTGACAGGCAGTATTTAAGGGTAATAATCCAG
Organism: Cyprinodon variegatus; assembly: GCF_000732505.1. Lineage (NCBI taxonomy): Eukaryota > Metazoa > Chordata > Actinopteri > Cyprinodontiformes > Cyprinodontidae > Cyprinodon > Cyprinodon variegatus. The sequence goes on from NW_015150515.1 coordinate 784,476, forward strand.
TGTAGTATTTATCATCTGAGGCTAATTAGAAAAAATTAAACCTTATCTTCCTTGTGATGCCTTTTAAAGGGTCACCCTTGCTTTAATTTTTATAGACTGAACTACTGCAAATCCCTTTATAGAGGGACTGACCAGTATCTCCTCTGCAGCCTCTGGCTGGCAGCCATAATGCTGACAATATGGTGGGAGCACATTACTCTAATTTTGCATTTTCTTCCCCACAATGCCTGAGTCTCTTACAACTGTTTTAATTTTTTATTTATTTTACTGTTTGACTTTGAGCGTAGAATTTTCTAGCTCCTCTCTGTTATTTAAACCAAGATTGAAATGCTGTGGTGCTCCCTGAGTACTCACTTGTTAAAAGGGGAGACAGACTCTATTCTGCTACAGCCCCTAAACTTTAAACCAGTATCTTTCTATAATCTGCCAGAAATGTTAATCTCTTTTCTAAATTCATCTGGATTTTATCTATAGAGAAGAAGGTGATTACGCTGTTACTTACATTTTATATTAGTCCTGTCATTGTTTGTTTTGATGAAGTTGTTTTTTTCTGTATTTTATGGCATAATTTTATTCTACACCACCTTGGTTCCCTGATTAAGTATTGAGGGAGGGGGGATGCCTTCCTGGTTGTTACAAGGATTTGATCATAAACTATTTTCGATCTTGTTGAATGGTCCCATTCATAAAGACATCCACCTTAATTAGGAGACATAATATTAGCTTGGTAATAAGGAACATGCTAATGCTAACTTCTTCTAGCTAATGTTTTCTTGTGTCCCATTGCCTGGAGCTCAGAGAAAACAATTCAAATGACATTTAATGATAATAAAATGAGTTGTTTTTTTTAAGTTAAATCGTGTCTGGTTCTGCTGGTTTTCCCTGTTAAAAGGGAGTTTTTCCTCTCCACTGTCTCTACAAGCATGCTTAGTGTGAGGGATTGCCTTCGAGTCAATGAGTCGATGCAATCAACTGGTTTTCCTTAGATAGAAAACATAAAACAATTTGACTGTATAATCTGGTTAAATTGTAAAGTATCTTGAAATTAGATGTGTTCTGAATTGGTGCTATAAATTGAACTGAACCGAATTTAATCAGATCATGCTGTGACTAATGTCTCAGCATGATCTGGAAAAACTAATCCATACGTTTATTTTTTTAGTCGAATTGATTACTGCAACAGTGT
>NW_015150515.1:786365-792980 GCF_000732505.1 Cyprinodon variegatus
TGCCTTGCCTTACTTATTAGTCAAATGGCCAAACAAGTATGATATATGATAACTTTTACTCTAGTGCTTATCATAATTAAGAACAACATAATAAAACTAGTCTCCTGGACAAACCCTCACCCTTCCAGGTCTATGCTGTATCGCTCTCTGACTTCTTCCTATTATTTTCCAACCATTTCTAAGGCAAGATCAGCTGCAATTATCAAGCCCTTCTGTCTGTCCATCCTTTGCCTTGCTCATCTTTTTACAAAACCGCTCCTTCAAGAAGCAGCCAGCATTCCAAAGAGAGAGGCAATCAATTCCTCTCTCGCTCATCTTCCCCCTCCCCATCCCTCTCATTTTCACTTTATCTCTCGCTCCCATTCTTGCTAGCAATTTGTCACTTAGCAACGGAGTCTGCTACGCCGTTGGTAGTAAATCATCCCTGGCTCTGATCCAGTGTTAACCCTTTATATCCGCATTACTGCTCCAGTTAGATGCCATGATATGATTAATAAATGGCTTCCTTGATTAAGCAGGAGGCTGACTTTTTTGATCCTTGTAGGAGCAAGTTCAACAGGAAAGAACAAAAGATATCACAATACCAAGTGATATTTACTTATACAGCTTAACTGACATTATGAGACCTGTGACTATTAAATTAAAGTTTAAGATTAGCTCCTCCCATTACTTGGAGGGTCTAGAAACATGTGATAAAAAGACATTTTTTGTGAAAATGATTGAAGCCCCCCCAGCCAAAGGAGGAATACTATTTAGAGAGATCTTCTTTGCAACCCATATAGCACGCTCTCTTATGATGATATGGAATTGCTATTCAAGACAAGCATTGGTAGGGGATTTGTTTGATGAACATAATGGTGCACTAACACCCCTGTAATCCTTTCTCAATTTACTGCCAATGACATTTTAAGTATTCCTAATGTGCTCCAGCCATGCTGCGAGGATGTGGGAGTGCAGTCGTCATATATCTGTGGGAGGCTGTGCTTTTAGGATGTCATTTTTCTTCCTGTGTGTCCTCTCCTCCTCTGATCACAGGCAGACAGCTCAAGCCCAAACTACAAAAGCCTTGTGTTAAAACATCAAGCACAGCTGTTTGATTTTATAACTGGTAGCTTTCTGCATTTCATTGGGGGGGAAAAAAAGGTAATTTGCATCATATTTTCAAGCCATTAGCATTTCTCCCTGCAACCCTTGTGCACAATCACTTTCTCATCAGCTTCATTTGCTACTACCTGCTCCAGCATTTTAATGTTTATTCATTCCCCTGCTTCGTAAACCTATAATCTGATAACAGATCTCGGTGCCATTAGCACATTCAAACAGGTGGAAACAAGTGATCAAATGTAACTGAGATAGATGAAGGGAGAAGATTGAGATGTAGATTATGGATTAGCGCAGGATGGGGTGCAAACTGCAGAAAAGCATCAGTTAGTGAGTGTTAGAAAAACAAAAACTGTCTTATAACATTTTACCATCATTTTATTGTTTTATGAATATAAACTGGATGTTGACTTATATTCTAAACAAGCTAAGTCACAGATGTTAGATTGACTTCTTTTCCCATAGTTTAACATGTTCATGTTGCAAGTCTGATTACTGTAAACTATATAATTATAATGGTATTTTTGTTTTGTATTAAAAAATGAAGAGCACTAATTTATAGCACATTAACCTGGAGAGATTCACAGAGAAAAACTACAATTAGAAAATATTCAATTTATTTATAAAGGTAAAGCAAACCTATTTTTCAAAAATGATTATATCTAAGGAAAAATAGTTGATCGGGAGGATGCATTGATTCTCTGCAATCCCCTGGACTGAGCATGCATTTAGCGGCAGTGGAGAGGAAAATTCCCTTTAACAGTGCTCAGTGTGAGCGGCCATCTGCCGAGGCTGACTGGGGTTCAAGAAAATGGAAGCAGGTAAAGACATACATTAAATAGGTGCTTTGGAGCTCTGGCCCCGGCAGAAGACTTTGATGCTGTGAAACAATGTACGCTGAAAGTTTGCTTGCATGTGGGAGAGAGAATCTGGGCCAGAAGCTAAATGAAGGGGATCTTGAAAGATGATTGGATGGAGTTTTAACAAGAGACATCGCAGGTAGTTCAGGTAAAGCTGATAAGAGTCTTCCAGATTTAATTTATGCTTAAGCTTCATTACTTTAAAATACAAAAAAAAAGTATTGGTATAGTTATAGCAAAACTTTAACATCTTTAACATATAAAATAGGAAAAAATGTATTTGAAATGCCTTAATAGTAGAGAGCTTCTATGATGTTAAAAAGGTAACACCAAATCCCTTAGTAAGTATTTGTGTCTCTTTCAAAACGTGTCTCTGAGTCAATGAGAATGCCCTGGTCTTGTTCTGAAAACTTCCTGATTAATTTATACTCTGTACTACAAAAACTATCATCACCTATCCTGTTCACTGAATTCTGTTGTTCTAGTACATTCTACTGGTATGTTTGTCTAAAGCAAAGCCAAACACATAGACATGAAGACTGCTTCTGCAGACAATTTGGGAAAGACTGGGCAGTTCTCGGGGGCAGAGGTAAACTTCACTGCTTCATGTCTCCTTCTCCTTGTTTACTGTTGGTATCATTATGCTGAGCATAAAGCTGATGGGAACAAAAAAACAACAGAGCAGAGTCAGCACATGCTGAGTTACATACTGTGAAGAGGTCACCAACTTTCTGGAAATTCAACTGCAGCAGACTTCCAACCATCCTATGGCCTTTAGGTATGATCAAGACTAGTCATTAGAGAAGTTGATAAAATGGTTCAAGCTGAATAGAATGGGGGTGGCAGAGGCTCAGGAGGTAGGGGTTTATCGATTCAAGCCTCGGCTCCATTGGTCTCAGTCATTGTGTCAGTGGGCAAAACACGTTACCCACCTTGAAGTGTTGTTGGTGGTCCATCTGTCCCAGGACAGGTGTGACTAGAATACATGCACTTATTTGACAAATGCAATGCTCATTTTATCAAGAGCTTTGGAATAAATGATGACACTTTGTTGGAAACCAATTGTTAAGTTGAATTTGGAAGCTCATAGAATACAGAATACAGCATCACTTTACTGACCACACTGAGTAACTTCTAAGGATTTAGAGAAGACTATTGGGTGACTCTGAAGTTGGACTTTGTCCTCTGGTTAACAAAGCTCCTAATGTTTTAGCATACTAACGTATTTTGAAGCATTTGATTCCTTCACCTTTTTAAGAATACTTTTGCAGATGACATTTTCATATTTTAACATGGCTCTGTATAAGAGCAAAAAGCTAGGTTAATATAAACCTCAGGGAGGGAGTTTGGTGTGAATATAGCCTAATTGATTGAAAGAGCATTGACCCCTTTTTGAATGAGTCGAAGTGGAATTATCTTCTGAAAGAAGGGCCAAAGAAACCTTTTAAGAGGAACTGAAGCTTTTACGGTGCTTTCACCCCAAACACCAATAACATGTCCTGACCTGACAAAGTAATTTACATACAGAGCAACACTTGCACTTGTTTTTAGGGCTGCATGGTAAACGTGAAGTGAATTTTTCTAGAGTTAAAATATCTTAACTTTTCTGTCAAATAGTGTTACTTCAACCAATCTGGAACTGTGTCTTGTTGCATTGCAGGGTGAAGGAGTAAAGCAAAGACAAGGCTCTTTTCCTTCTCAATGGAGGATAGAACAAAACTGTTTTCATAGAATTGAATAAGGGATGCTACTAAGAGCTTCAGGGCTGATTTTTTCATTTTCTTTAAAGCAGTTCTATTTTAGCTCTAATAAGTAAGGCAAGGCAAATTTATTTGTATAGCACAATTCAGTACAAAGACAATGCAAAGTGCTTTACATGATTAAAATACAGGAAGATAAAACACAATCAAAGCAAGTAGGAAAAAAAAATGCAGAAACAAAAAAGAATATTAAAAACAGTTGGGTTAGCATTTGATCAAAAATTTCTCCTTGGGCAGTTGACAATTCCCCAGAACCTTGCCTTTTGTTCTACTATGATAGAACTGCAAAACCTTTCCCATTATCTACAGGTAATTTAACTCTGCCCGATATGCAATTTAACTCTGCCCGATACACACCAATCCTATGGTGCCAACCTGGATAACTGGGGGGGGTCCCACTCTAGATTACCGACGTCTCAGTAAAATTAAATGCCTTCTGGTGGCACCTACAACCTTCCTCTCAGTCTTAGAGAGAGCCTCACGTTCCTATGTGAGGTCTTTTGGTTCACAGGTGGAAAAAAAAACTGAACTGCCTTTCTGCTCCCCAAAAAGAAAAGTTATCTTTTATTTTGTATGTATATTCTTTATTATTATACTAATGGTAATGCTTTTGAGATGATTAATTTAAAGAAAATATGTTTTAGTTGAACTGTTTAACTAGAACAGTCGAAGGCAATCCTAAACAAATGTGTTTTTAGTCTTGATTTAAAGGAACTCAGGCTTTCCGCACTTTTACAGTTTTCTGGAAGTTTGTTCCAGATAAGTGGAGCATAGGAACTAAATGCTGCTTCTCCATGTTTAGTTCTGGTTCTAGGTATGCAGAGCAGGCTGGAGCCAGAAGACCTGAGTGGTCTGGAGGTGCTAAGCCATTCAGGGATTTATAGACTAACAGAAGTATTTTAAAGTCTATTCTCTGAGATACAGGGAGCCAGTGTAAGGACTCTAGAACCGGGGTGATGTGCTCTACTTTCTTGGTCTTAGAAGGACTATTTAATCATTCATCATTAGTTCTCCTCCGTTCCTGGTAAACCACCTGTGGTCCTCTCTCTGCCCGGCCTCTTGCTCTGCAGTCCCTGTTGGTCGTTTGAGGACAAGGCTGCCTCTTTGTTTTACCTTGTTGTCTGGTTGATCTCTCCTCAAAGCAAGATAACAGTTTTAGAATCTGGTCAGACAGTAGTACCTACAGAATGCTACCTTGATCAGCCCTAGCTCCTGGATTCCCCAAACTGGGAGCACATTTGGAGGATCTGGTGGACTCAGGAACACCAGCAGAGATGTTCGGTTTTCCACATAAAATACAGCGGACTCACTAAGTAAAATCTAGATCCACAATGTTTAACTGAAACCAGCAAGCAGAATGAAGCTCCTTCTATGTGATAACTCGGTAAAGGAAGTGAAGTGTTGTCCCTGTTTTCTGCAAAATATCTATAGATAAACAACAAGCAAGTGACGTGGATATTGTGCTTAAATATGATGGCTGGGAAGGGTGTAAACCAACCAACATGATCAGTTAAACCAATTTTTTAAGGCAAAAACGCAGATGGTTTTGTTTTTTTAATTCTTAGTCTGGGACACCACTGTTGGCAAACTGTCATGTTTGTGGTAGCTAAGAAAACAACTCTAAAATCACAGCATTTCAGTTTATTTCCAAATAAAAAACAACACACCAACATTTATTTTCTTTTGTTAACCTTTGTTTTAACAGATTAACTTGCTTTTTGATGCTTACTCTCTTTTTGCTTTTGTGAACGCACTCTGGTGTAACTACTTCTCATAACAAAGTGTTTCCGGATGATCATACCAATCTAAGCAGCAGTGAACAGCTGCAGCCATTTCTGTCTTAAACATGCATATTCATGCTCAGCTGCAATGAGCTCACGAGCTGAAAGGAATACCATTTCATATGTAACAGTGAAATCAGAAGTAAAAAATAGCCATAAAATGAATCCTGTTTTTCTCTGAATAGGCAAGATATTCAGAAATATAGAATAGCCATCAGTGTTGAGTTGAAGCAGAGGTGAAGCTGGGTCAGAGAGCAGCTGAACCTGAACATAATTGGCAGTAAAACAAAAGGTCATTCAGGGATTAAAAGTACTACTTTGCTAGAATATTCATAACCATGGATAATTTAACATTTCGTTGCTTTACATTCAAAAACATGTGATATGATACACTTTTTAATGAGCTATAACTGTGAAATAAAAGCTTTTCAAAATGGTTCAGAAAAGGCAAATTTGAAAAGTGCGGATTTATATTTGATAGAACCACATTTTGTTACCGTTATTTATGGGGGGGGTGTCAATGTCTCTATGGGTTTTGCACATCTAGATATTAGAATATATGCCCATTTTGTTTTGTTTTTGTTTTCTTGCAGAATACACTGCAAAAACTATCTCGAAATAAGTAAACATTACTTAAATTAAGTATATTTATTCTAATTTGAGTAGGTTAATAAGATGATTTGCCATTTGAATGAATAGTTTTACTCTTAAAATAAGATAAGAAAGAAAGAAGACAATGCAATTGTTTGTTCTTATTTTAAATGTAATTTCTTGTGTACCATTGGCAAATTCTCTTACTTACTTCCTCAATAATAAAAAAAAAGACTTATTTAGATTACATTTTTTTGCAATGTAGCTCCCCATACCACAGATTGTTGTCTGGACTTGAAGTACGTCATTATGTTACACAAAAATGGCCCTTTTTTAAGTTATCCCTGGGTTGATGTTTATTGTTTGAACCTCTCCAGAATTTTATGAGGGACCTTAATGAAGCTGTTACAATCTAACCTGACTCCGCTAGATGGATTTGCTCCGCATATCCATCTGGAAACCTTCCGTTGAAGTAATTTTGGGAAGGGGCGAAAATAATGGTTAGCTGATTGGCCTATGTTG
>NW_015150515.1:794750-797593 GCF_000732505.1 Cyprinodon variegatus
CTGATTGGACGTTCGTTTGGTGAACGGCTCCAAATTTTCTTTAACAGAAAGTAGCCAGACTGATCTGCGAGTGAAACCTTGAAAGCTCGCGAGATCAGGATGGTCTCACAAGGCTACAAAGGAGGCCCTGTCCAGGAAACACACAGCCAGGCAGGCGAGCTCCAAGCCAGCTCCCATGTCAGAGGATGAAGCAGGCTGAATCTTGCCCGCTTGTTATCACAAACAATGTATAAAGTTGCTGTAACAAGACAGATTGTGAAAAGCTTTGATCAATACTAGCGTTTCTCTGTCTAGTTCAATATTTGTACCTACTATAATACTTTCACAGAGAGTGAATTGCAAAACATAATTTCAAGGTTGTTTTTGTTGTTTTTTTCTTTATCTAACCAAGATCAAATAGCTTAATTGGACACTTTAATCATCTGCAGTCATGAATATATATAATAATGTTTCTCTTTGTAACAAATGAAATCCAGAAAGAAAGAATTGAGAGCATTGCTGGAAAAAAGAAACCACAGGAAAGGATGGGAAACAGATAAGTTCACTGCGGCAGACGAAATGTTCTGCTGCAGAATTCATGCACACACTTCAACAGCTCTAGAGCTGTGCACACCCTTATGTTGTTTGTTTGCCGACTTCTTTCCAACATAATTGCAGTGACATTTATATTTGCACCTGAAGCCTGTCTGCCTGCTTCCATTAAGTGAAGCCAGACGCTCGGAGAGGCGGACTAGACGGAATGCTAGATTGGTGGAATGCACACTGAAGCAAATGAAGCTAAAAGAGCCTTTCTGATTCAAAGGACAGGATTGCATTGTCAGGCAGGGTCAGGTTTACCAAAACATAGCTGCCTTTTCTTCAAAAGCATAAATACATCAGCAAGCATGTGTTTAGGATATAGATACTCGCATTCACGCTGTTACTGAAATGGTTGTCCTACTAATCATACATTCAGTTTTCACAAGATAATGAATAACATTTATCTCCCTCCCTTCCTGTTGTAAGAGAAGACGGCTTTCCTCTTTTATTTTTCAAAGCCTCAAAGCAGAGATATGCAAGAGAATGGCCATCAGTCTCCGAACTTTGCGGGTTACAATGATGAATCTATCCAGCCTGGGAATCCTGGCTCCCCGTGCTATCCATTGATCATCTTCACAGCTGTCATTAAATATTTATTCTGCTTATTCGCTCGTGGTCACAGTTCAGTAAAGGCCACTGAGATGGGTGTGAGAAAGATCAGCAACTCAACAAGACATCATTTTCCATCTTATTCCAGTCTGTATGGCATCCAGCAGGTTTTTGTGTAGATGCTGGCAGAGCCACAGTGGCGGCTCACACACCTACAGAGATAGCTGCAGTGTTTGTGGGATTATAATTAGCTCCTTTCCTCTCTCTTCTGGCAGCATCCTTCACTACAAACATATGAAGATTTCTCATCCCAGGGGGGCATTTGAGACAGATGCAACACAAAGTTGTTTTTCTTGGCCTGTGGTTGTTTACTGCATGGGGGAGCTTTATCCGCCATCAGTAGCATCAGTATACCCAGCCTTCATTTTCCCACATGGGTCAATTACAGAGAGGGTCACAGCAGGGGCTCCAAACATGTTGGCTTTAAGGGATAGATGAGGAACCTGCAGGAAACTTCACACTCTCCTTGGAATCAACTGCCAGACTTAGCTATTCACAACTGTTATTATTCAGGGGTATTTTCTCCAAACAGCCAATACTCTCACACGCAGAGGCATAAATACATCCATTTTTTTTTTTTCTTTCACAGAAGAAATGCTCTCATTAATCCTTAACTACCACTACTATCCCTCTGGAATGCCCAACCCCAGGCTACGGATTTACCATTAGGCAGGACTAGGCATTTGCCTAGAGTCGCAAGTTCTCGGTGGCCCAAAATAAACTCATTTTACATGTATGGTTAATACAGCTATTACTTATTTGTGTACATTAATTATGTTCTTGATAAAAAATACTTTCTTTAAAATGCCATCAGAATGCCTATAATATTACGTGTGTCTCAGGGGCATCCATTAGTTTCCACTAGAGACTGACACGGGAGTGGATTTTCACTCCTGCCCCGTCCCACTCCCACAGAACAAAAAATTGTGTCCCGTTCCGATCCCGGGCCAGAGTAGAAATCTAAATCCTGTCCCGTCCCACTCCTGTTGAAATTACTCCCACTCCCATCCCGCTCCCATTCAGAAGGACTCCCGCTCCTGCACCGCTCCCATTCAGCTTGCGTTGCAAATCAAACTTTTCGAAGTCGAGTTCGCCACTAACTGTTGGTCCCTCCATTGTTGTTTTTGAGCGCGGGTGAAAAACTCAGAGCGGAAGCACTGTTGGTTTTTGGGCCGTGTAGTTTTTTTTGACTCGAATTATAGTGTAGGCTTCAAGGAAAAAAACTACAGCGCCAGTACTGGATTTTTTTTCTTTCTATTTTATTTTACTTTTTGGTCTGCTCCCGTTAATGTTTAATCCTGTACTGTCCCAATCACGTGATCGTTAGTAATACTGACTCCCATCCCACGGGAATCCCACGGGAATCCCGAAAAAATGTCAGTCTCTAGTTCCCACCACATTGGATCAGTCTTTTTGCCCTGCATGTGCAGAAAGGTCCTGTCGCTACCCGATCCGTGCCGGTAGCACGATCCGTACCATCAGCTCATTTGCGCCTGCGCGAACAGAATAACTTCCGGGTCGCCAAAAAATAATGTAATTACGGTACTGAAAAAACTTTATTTATATCCTTAAATAATTAAAAAATACTCCAAAAATGAGTCAAAACACGAGCACGCCCTAATTTTCTTACCTTTAACTGGAAAATTAGGGCGTGC
>NW_015150515.1:798384-804206 GCF_000732505.1 Cyprinodon variegatus
ATGCCTGTCGGTGCCCATGGCCCCAAATTTCCTAAATCCGCCCCTGTTGTAGTTTTACGCTTATTCCGACCAGGAAGCCTTAAAAATTCCCCGATTCAAAGCTTTAATCCTTTAAACTTTTGACATCAGCCACACAAAGCTATTCCTAAAAATACTGCAACCACACAGCACTTACACCCTGGTAGAAATGGACAATTTCGAGTCACTTCAGGAGAGCTATGAAATAGGATTCTCACATGGTTTCCTTTCGTTGAAGATATCCCTTTCCCCTCTATCCTCTCTGCAGTGGTTATGTCTCCAGATATTTTTTAGACCTCTGAAAACACCTCATCTGGTCGGCCATTTGCTTGAGAACATAATAAATGACTTTTTATCATCAGTGATTATGGTTCTCAGGCCTATAGTAAAAATGTATACAATATCCCTTGATCTCTTTTTACACATCTAGTCTCTAGCCACCTTGAGACTGGCAAGACATTTATTTTAGTTCTCCTGCTTTTTAAATTGCAGTCATAATTCAAGGCGAAATGTTCTGGAAATCAAATGACATTATTTTTTTGTACAACTTTTTCTTAAAATACACCGATTCAACTTCTTCTGAAAGATAACAAAGCAATAAGTCATTTATCTTTATAATCAAACATGACTATAATTATGACTATTGAGTTTAAAATCATTATAAAAACCGATGTTTGAGAGACATGATTTCCAAATCCAAACAGTAGGAATGTAGAAGTTGTTGCATTTTGAAAGAAAAGCTCCTATTGTCCCATTTTTAGTCGATACATCTGTTTGAGTAAAAAAATGAACCATTCATCATGTTTTTGACTTTTCTGGTTTTCTGTTATGTCCCTCCTTTCATTTCGAAAAGCTGTTATTTCTGCAGCTGAGATACATGGAAGCAAATTACGGTGCTCAAATGCAGATTCACACCCACTGCTGAATCTTTTTTTCTACTAATTAATGGATTAAGAGGCATCATTATAGGAAGTGGGTGATAGGTGACAGCTCTTTACTTTGACTGAGTATCAAAGAGTGGGTGTGCACAAAGTTTAACGTCGGCCATTTACAGTAGCCTCTTGGGGAGGAGTTTGTTTATGGTCACCACTCTGATCCCTGTCCCACGCAGAAAGCATGAACACATTCTTCCTACACCTTTTGTGGAGCGCCAACTTACAGAACAAAGAGATAAAACCCAGGTCAGGTAGAGCTTTCTGACCACTGGGAAAAACAAGGCTAGAGCCATTTGCTGGGCTGTTTAACTTCATAGACGAGTTCAAAAAGTGTTTTTTTTTTTTTAGTAATCAATCTAAGTCCCTTTCTTTCGTAAAATTGTGCATAATTCAGGGCAGGACCATTTTACATAACTGGCAATCATCCTCACTGCAGCTCATTGCCTATGCTTTCAGTCTTTTAGTCTCTGGATTCTCTGATTCATCCCTTTCAAATATATTCAACAGCTTTCGAATCTGGAACGATGACTCTAACTCCAAATACAATTTGGTGGCTTTCTCTATATTTTATTAAAGCACTTGGTTTTTGTTCTGTCCCTTGTGAAAGTATCCACCCTCCATGGCGTTAGTTTCACTTTGTTGAAACTGAATGTGTAAAGATAAAAATGTATGAATATTTATGAACTGAAGTTGATCTACTTTGGGGTTTTTACGAGATGGACATCTTTCCAAACATCCCATTTCTATAATAGTAATAATACATTTAGCTGCAAGTGTCTTCTGCTTGGTGTGTTTAAATATAGCAAATTTTTTAAGAACTGCGTCAGTTTTGTTGAGATATAATGATTTTTGTGTCACTTTATCATTGAAAATGGTGAATGGTGAAAATATGTTTTAGTTTTAAAGAGTTATTTATCTTTAACACTAATTAGTTGTTGTAAAATTAGAGGTTTAAAGGTTTTTTTAGCCATCTAGTAAAAATGTATACAAAATACCCTTGATCTAAGAATGGTGGCTTTTCTATTTTAGTTTCATTTTTCAAGGCTGAATATTTGTTTTTGTTAACTGTATTTATTTTGTTGTGGTTTTATTAAAGTACACTGATGCATATTTTAAAATAACACAATATAACCATTAATATAATCAATTATTATCATAATAGGTTCGTGAGTTTCTACAATTTTGCAATTTTTGGGTCAAACCAAATTCTGGGTTTAGACAAGATATAATATTGTTTCACTTACAAGCATGTTTTTCTTGTCAGAACCAAAGTTTCAAGATCATTTGCAAGTCTTACATTTCTGAAATAACAAATCAGTCAATTCTAAATTATAGAAACTGCTAAAAGATAAACATTACAGCTAATACTGTATATGTAATTTGCATTATATATGACATGTAATTTAAAAAATGTCTAATAGTAATAATAAATAATTTAACTTTATTGATCTCACATTGGAGAAATTTACCTCTGCATTTAACCCATCCATATGGGGAGCAGTGGGCTGCCATCTTGGGGTGCCTGGTGAGCAATCATGGGTTAAAGGTCATGCTCAGAGAACCAAAGAGGTTGTCTGTGGAAGTGGGTTTTGAACTCACAAACTCCGGATTCAAAGTACTATGCTCTAACCACTTGGCCGCCACTCCACCGGTGGAAAACTTCCTTGATAAGAGGTCCTAAATTAGACAGGTATTGTCACGGTTAGGTGAGGGTTTTTGAGGATCCAAATGCAGAGACTTGGAGGCAGAGGTGAGTATTGCTGATTAAATAAGGAAACTGAAGCAAAAATCAAAAGTACAAAATTACAAGTAAACAAAAAAAACAGAAAACTTCAGGGGAAAACTGACGTGGGGAACCGGAGATGAGGAAACAACAAAAACAACAAGGAACCAGAACAGAGTGGAGTATATAAGGGAAACAGAACAAAAGATGGACTAATTAGCTGAATATGGAGCAGGTGTGGGTAGAACTAACTAGAAGGAAGTCAAGGGGAAAGTAAACAAGCACAAAGGGGCAACAGAGAGCAAGACTGCTTGAATATAATGGAAAATTAAAAAGATCAACAAAACAGAACAACTGATAACTGAAAACTGAAAACTCAGAGTCCCAAAAGAACCGTAACAGAAATGGACAAAAAAAATGAAAAATACCACAAATTTTCTTCCTGATCCATTTTGGGGGTAAAATAGGGGCTGTTATCGGCGATACAGATCAGAAATGTATACAGTAATTTTTTTAAATAAAACAAACATGTTTTGTAAATGTAAAAAAGTGCAATTTTTTATAATACTGGGTGAATTTGGTTTACATTTCCAATTAAATATTTATTGCCCAAACTTGTTATATAGCCATCTAGTAAACTGTTTTTGAAGTTTACCTTTTAAAAATTGTAAATTCCTTTCTCCTTGAGCAAGATGGCCGCTGTAATGCACAATACTCCAGGTTAAACTCATGGAGCTATTTATTGAAGCATGAAATCTTTATTTTCTCCTATAATTTTAGATATGAACAACTCCATTGGCAACGGTATTGCTTTGTTGTTTAAAGCTCCAGGTTTTCTCCCTCTGTACCTGGTTTGTTCCAGCCTGAAGCAGCCTGACACAAGACGTCTATGATGCCCTGGCAGCAACAACAGCAGCTCTTCATCATTAACGCCGCAAATTCTGTGTTGGCAGGAATTTGGCAGTACGATACGTATCACGATTCATGTGTTACAACACAATTTTATATTTGATACATTCCCAAGCTGCTGGCAATGGAGGCAATAGGTTTCTGGGTTATATATAAGTAATAACGTTAAAATGAAGTTTAAATCGCAGCATTATCAAAATCATCCCTATTTGGATTTTAGAATCCATTTTAGAACCCAAAAGTCCAGAATTGGAGGTATTGATATTTTAATATTGGTCTGCACATCACTAATTTTTATTTATTTTTTTTTAACTGATACCTAATGAGCTTTTTTTTTCTCTTTCAGAAAGCAGCCGCTGCAAATTGTATGAAATATTTCTGCTCTCTTTTGTAGGTTTTTGTTTCCTTTGCAGGAGAATTAAGTCAATGAAAGCACAACCTCACACTTGAGATCAACCTTCATGTTTTAGAATTAAATATGTTTGAAGACATGCAATAATATCTTTATTTCTTATTTCATGTATTGCAGTTGCCATCTGTTAGATTCCCTTCTCTGTAAGTCATCTTAAATAATTGGCTGTGCCCAGAAAAAAAGGAAGGCCTCTCAGAAATTACCTAGACCCTATTAATAGAAAGCCCTGCCGACCACATCAGTCTGTCACCATGGATACTAATATTGATGTACTTTTCCCTTATTTCCTTCCCAATTCCACATAAACATCCCCTTTAAAACTCCCCCGAAGCCCCGTCTTCCCCCAGTGGAGGTTGATTTGCTAACTTTTGTCTCTCTTACTAACAAGCTTCCAATTCTTTCCAGTTTGATTCTTTTCGTTAGTGATTTTTCTTTTTTCCTTTACCTTTTATGATTTCTACAACTAACACTGTGTCATTCACGGAATGTTTACCATCTTGTTTTTTTTCTATTAAATTGCGACTTGCGTACTAACAAATGTACTGTATCCTCTCCTTTTACTTTGTTTTTTGGATGATTTTTGGATGATCCTTTTTTTTTAAAAACTAGCCACTTACAGTTGCTTTCTTTATTTCTTTATTTGGATGCTTTAAAGCAAAAAAAATATATAAATCTATAGTGTTTTTTACTCTTTAAATCCATTTTTTAGCCTATAAACTGAGACGCTTCTTTTTCTACAGGCAATTCTATCCCACTTTTTTGGGGGTTAAGATATGCTTTCTTGATTTTTTTTTTTTTTTTAAGGTTCATCATTATTTTTTCTTTCTCCTCCCCCCTGTTTTCTCCTAAAGCACGCAGGCATTGGACACGCTATGGTAAACAAACTGCATTATATGGTAGATATCATTCTAATTGTCTTACACTTTGGTTTGCCCTGGGTTTTCCGTTACTCTTTCTATTCTGTTTGCTTAACTCAAAGTCCAATCCTCCATCAATTCCAAGGTAGCTGAACAACTCCACCTGTTTTATTTTTCTTTTAGCCCTCACTTTGTATATATTTATACAAAAATATGTAGTTGATTTTTACTACCCTTTCTTTTTCCCCTTCTGAAATTTTTTACATTTTCACCCAAAGAGGTCTACCAAATATATATTAATTTTATGAATTTATTTATTTTTTTATATATATTTTTGCTCTTATTTTCTTTTCTTTTTTTCTCTTCTTAACTTCAGATACTATCCGTATGAAGAAATAAAGAACATAATGCAAAATCAATGTTTTTATATTCTGTATTTAAGTATTATTACAATTTATTTTGTAAATCTTAGTTTATTTGTTTATAGGAAACCTAAGAGGAAAGCTTACACAGCTGATTTGACAATAAATACATATTCTGTGACTTTTCCAGTGAAAGCAAGTAAAGTACAGAAAGCTTTTTGGGAAAAAAAAAAAAAAAAAAATAGTTCAGTGTCAGAAAGCCGTAAGTTCTACATACAAATCCTTAGTCGTTTTCCTGCTTATTTTATTGTGTTCAATAAATGCTACCTTTCAAACATTTATTTAGAGCCCAAAAACTCTTTATTGTGTCATGATCTCCCAGCAAGCTGTTGCATAAATAAATGTCTGAGAACACAGAAAGCCGAGCCTAAATCCAAGCTAATGGATGTTGCTCGACGGAGAAATTTAGATGCTTTAGTTCTGCTAACTAATGCATGTACTGCAGCTGCATTATTATAACTTCTGTTTAGCATTGGTAAAGCAAGTGGAAACTTCAGCATAGGGCTTGTACGATGTTTGTATCTCACCTGCTTTAACGTCAAAAGA
>NW_015150515.1:806663-819545 GCF_000732505.1 Cyprinodon variegatus
GAGGATGAATGTTGCAAAAGATCAAATTTAGTAAGTCTGTCAGAACAGGAGGTGAGGAAAAAGACAATTTGGAGAGAAAATTATAAAGCAATATAAGTGCTAGAAACGCTCTAATATCGTGACGGCGAGTGATGCAGTTGGAATACTAAGTCTTCTTTTTACCAAATGCTGGACTATCTCATCTCTCCTCTGAATTTTCCCTATTCTTTAAAAAAACCTCTCTTCCTTGTTTATTTCATCCATGGTTATTGATCCTGGTTCCACCTTCATGTCGACAGCATCCAGTGGTTGTAATCCTCCAGTCTGTTTGCATGGAACAGATGGCTAGAGCAACCTTGCACCATTAAAATGGTGTAAATGCTGCTGTAGCCTAGCACGTGTCAGTCTGTTGCACATGTGTCTTGATAGTGTTTCCATTTTTGTTTTGTTTTTTTACGTTGTGTTCTTGAATATCACCGACAACCTTAATAATGACAGTTCTGTTTCTTTTCCCATTTGTGCGGTGTTGTGATACCCTAAAATTAAATTAACCCCCCCCCCCCAGAAGCTCATTTTTGCTGCATCTTGCTAGATGTTTGATCTGTTGTTTTGTTTTTTCTTTTTGTTTTTGCTTAACCCATTTGTGTTGTGTCGAATGGAATTCTTCCTGCACCTTCACACTTCCCTGCCATCATTTTTATTAACGTGCATGGGCTGTGTGTCACCCCTGTTAACTTGGATGGATTAATTTTGGTTCTTCTTAAGCAAAACAAACCCCTTCCACATGAAATCTGTGTTCCGTTCCAATCTGGATCTGGTTTGTGCAATCAAATTGCAGAGGACTTTTAAAGAATCCTCACGTATTCTCACACCTCGATGAAATTAACCAAATCAGTGTTACTAATCAGCTGTTCCAATTAAACCCTTGTTTTAACTGTACTAACAACCATTTTTGTGTCTGACTCTCCCTTACTTACAAAAGTACTAACAGATTCCGATCACCCTCCAACCTTCGAAGCCTTTTTGGGCATCACTTCTGAACCCTTTCTCCCTCTAACTGTCGATGATGCGGCGTTTTCTGGGTTTCCTGATTATTTCTAATCCCCATAAAAGTGTAGCTTATTTTTTTTCCGTTATTCTTTAACATAATTGGTCTCCAGGTGGGAAAATTTTGACAATCTGCCAGACATCTATCAAAGCACTCAACGAGAACTGCTTTTTAAATGGAAAACTTCTCTTTAGTGGCATCGTTGGAATGTACACGGTTGTGAATACTTAATGCGTTTTGCTATATCGAAGGCAGAGATTTTTCATTTCCCCTCGCTAAAGATCTATGAAAATAAACAGATGTGGTTCTATATGGGTAAGTGATCCATTCTCAAGGTAAGAATTTTAAACCTTTTTTTTCTGCAGCGCCTGCAGGGGGGAAAAAAGTCACTTTCCTGACAAATTAGTTGCAAATATGCAAACTAATTTATTACATTGTGAAAAAATGTTTTATCGTCAATGAAATCCTGATAAATTACTTTCTTCCTCCATGTTCTGCTTTTTTAAGCAAAGTAAGTTATTAAACATCACCATATAACCTCCATATAGGAGGCTTAAAGGAAGAGCACTCATGCAAAGATTAAAATAAGAAAGAGGATGGAGAAACATATTTATCTGCTTGTCAGGAGATCAGGGATTCCGCATGGGAATAAGATTGGTCAACAAAGCCAAAAGACGAGTTGGAGAACTTTGAAAAAATAAAAATAAGTGCAAAAAACAGGAAAATAGTTCAACTTTTTCTAGATTAAAAAAAAAAGCTTGTGAAGAAGAGAAATCTTTGAAGTGATGCTGGATGTTGGTCTTCTTTCTCTGACGGGTATTTTTACCTGTACATAGAAATGCAGTTTGCCCACGGGGAGCTGCTGGGTTGCTTTTGAGATACTTATCTCCATCCTACCTGCTGGATGAGTCTTTTTCCTTCAAGATCTAAACCATTTCGATGTCAGGAAACCCAAACAAGTAATGCAGATATCAAAAATTGTAAATATTTATCCTTATAAGCATTATCTCAGAATAACAGATTATAAATTATATTTCAGTCTGAATCAGAATCACATTTAGAAACAGCTGTTTATAAGCCAAACTTGTGTTTTGGTGATAAGGTGCTTCACATAACAAAAAAAACCCTAAAATTAATTTATTGAAGACAAATTCTGTAAAAAGGGCACTCATATAAGAAATACTCACAAAAGCAGTTTTATTTTAAACACATGAATGTTAACCAACTTCTATGTGCATTTTGATAATTTATGTGTGCAGATTTAATACCATGAGGCCCCCAATATGTAACGAGCCTACGTGAAACCCCCTTCTACGAAAGTCAAGAGCGGTCATACTAAACTTGTTTTTTGCCATTTGCCTTCTCGAGATAATGACATAACTGTCGCTTTAATACGGGTTAAACCATTACTTGTTTTCTCGAGATAACAAGATAATTATCTCATCACGAGAAAATAGTTATTGATTTCTTGAAATAACGAGATGATTAAACTGTATGAATAATGAAAGAGGCTGGCCAACAGCCCTGGATTCCCAGTCCATCCATGCCTACGCTGCCTGTAGTTATGCAGTCGCGGTGCTGCATTTGTGCAAATAATATGTTTTTTAAGTTTCCTTTTTCTTTACTCTCATTGTCAGGTCGTGGTGGATGATTGGATTGCATGGAATACAGTAGAAACAAACCTGACTGTTTTTTAATCTGGACTCATTTTTGCGATTAATGCATCTTTTCAATTTACAGGCGTAACACAGGGGCTGTTAAGAAAACACCCAGCACTAACTTTTAACTGCTTAACTTTTAGGTAAACACAGAATTATTTACAGAATTGTACGTATTCTGCCATGACTTACTTAGAAATCCTGTCCCAATGTTGTTGTATTAAAGGATATAATCAGTTTTGAGACACACCAATCATCTCGTTATGATTAGAAAACGGCTTTTGTTATCTTTAGATGATGAGAAAATTATCTCATTTTCTCAAGAAAACCACAGTGAAAAAGTATGAGAGGGACAAGACTGCTCTCGGCTTCCATCCCCTTCGTTGCTGCTTTTTGTGCATCTGTAGCCTCTTTCCTACTAGCATGTGGACCAATGTCTTAGCAATTGTGTAATCTTTTGTCACTTTAGGAGAACCAATCAGATTCCAGGACATTAAATCAGAATATAACTCTCTAAGATAAGAGCTATTAGCCTGAAAATGCATCTGCTGTCATTAGCCTAACCCAGGAAGAAAACAGTTCCACATTTGCCAACTCTTCGAAGAGGAAAGGCACCTTTAGCTGGCCTGCAAGTTCCTGGATGATGTCATCACCTCATATGCCAGGTTGGTAATGCTTACATCCAAACTAAAGTCATAATTCTCTTTAAAAGAACTGTGATTTGATGCTAACATTACTAGCTGCAAAGAGGAAGAAAAGGGTACTGTCTCAGGTGGTGTTTTTATTTTATTTTTTAAGTACTTTTTTAAGTCCACTCACAGGCAGTTGACAACAACCAGTTGGTTCCACCCTCAAAATGACTAAAGTTGACAGGAACGCACAAAAACTGGTCCACATGCATGAGGAAAGAGGCTACAGACACATAAAAAATCAACCACTAGCTCAGAGAAGGAAGATGCACTCATGTTTGTAACATATATTAGGGGCTTGGTATTAAATCTGCATGCATAAAACATTCAAAATGCTCACAGAAAGCTGTTTATATACATGTATTTTACATAAAACTGCTGGTATGAATATTTATTACGACTCTGCTCTCTTGGCAGCATTATTATACACATTAATTTATCTAATCATTTCACATATATGATTCATGTATTATAGTTCTGGCCAAAAGAAATGAATATTCTTAATATATATGCTGCACTACAAATGTCATCCCTTCAGTAAGGGATTTATTATTTATTATTATTTAGATATGTAGTCTCACCCATCCGAACCTAAACAATTCTGTTCCTAAGATTCCCAGTAGTCAAATGTTATCCCTTCCTTGGTCATAAGATGGTATGTTTAATGAACATGGAGGGATTTACCATAAGGCAATTCTAGGTAGTTGCTTAGGACCCCAAGTTCCTGGGGGCCCCATAAAACTCTGTTTACATGTATAGTTTATACAACTATTCCTTAATTGTGCACATTAATTATGCTTTGGATAAAATCCTTTCACTAAAATGTCATCAGAACGCTTATAATATGAAGTGTGTCTCAAGCCCCCCCCCTTCAGTGTCCACCATATTGGATCAGTCCATTTGCTGCACATGTTCAGAAAGGTCCAAACAGACAGCAGCAAACCATTTGAAAACAAACGACGGGAAGAGCAGTGTTGCCAACAGTGCTTTTGTCGCTATATTTAGCGACTTTTCAGACCCCTCTAGCACTTTTATTTCAAAAAAGTACCTAGTGCCAAATCTAGCGACATTTTTCTGCTACTTTAGACTTTGGCAACAATAAATGAAAGCACAGAACTCTGCTCTCCAGAGCAAGTAGATTGGTAACCCCGCCTCCTGCTCTCCTCTATCTTGTCTGCCGTCATGATCCATGCAGCTATTATTTCATCCAAATGAAAAATGGAGAACAGATAAGCAGATCATGGCTTGTCTGCAGTGAAAAGAAGGACTGGGTTATTTACTTTGGCCGTCGCATAAAAAGTCAGCTAAAAAAACAAAACATAGAGAGGAAAACAGCAAGAAAAGGATAAGAAGAAAAGGACAAGATGAAGAACACATAATATATGTATTCTATTAAAATTTCTGTATCTGTATAATGGGTCTGTTTTATGTCTTGTCTTCTCAACTCAGAGGGCCCCATGCCTGTTTTTGCCTAAGGCCCCCGAATTCCCAAATCCACCCCTGTTCATAAAATGTGTTTTGTGTATAGGGATTTTAATCAGTCACCATTATGAAAATTTTGGTATATGATATTTGTTTGGTACCCCAACATTAGTAGATAAGTGCCCAGAAAACATTAAGTTCACTTATTTCCAGAAACCCTTCTTCATAGCATCATCATCAAAGTCCAAACTTATTTCTATCAATTACCAGAAAATCAAACAACCCCCTGTTACATGGAGTCAAAGTCAAAGTAGTACCAGAGAGGCCTCTACGTTCGTTCGTGTGAGGTTAGTACTTCTTTTTGTACTTGTTCAAAGACCCAGAAACTACCTGAGTTCACGCTGATCCATATATAGAAGTGATGAAGTAGCGGCGCTGCTCATGGGACCTCCTATTAGTCTGCTTGCTCATTTCTGCTCCTTTTAATTTGGTTGTAGTCAGCAGATACGTTTTTTTTTCCTCAGATCTCTAAGGATCAGCAGATTGGATAAGGTGGAGGTATTCTAATGCACCGTGGACTGTCTGCAAGATATTCCAGTAAACCATGTATGGGAAAACTATGTCTAGTTCTATTACTTCAATCACAATGAGTCCAACCACTAGCATAGTGTAAGTTTTTTTCCAGCTTTTTATTGTTATTAGGCTGTCACAAGTAAAGAGCAATGAACCCATCCCCATTGCGCGGTGTGCGGGCAGCAGTGTAGGGTCTTTTGCTCAGGGACCTAGAGTGGCAGTCTGTAGCGTAGACACTCAGACACTTTCACTGTCAGAAATATACAAATCTGTTTCTGACGGAGGAGAATATCTAGGATTCAGAGCTCCCAGTCGTTTCGCAGTAGGGTTCTGATAGGAAGATGTTAGAAATCAGCAGGATTAAAAAAAGAAAGGCTTCGGTTTGCAATGTAATTAAAGTTTTTGTTCCGATGTTAGAAAGTTGTTTATCAGGAAAACAAGAGAGTGTCAGAACCAGGAAGTTAAAATTGTAAAAGATTCAATATTTCAAGCTGTTTCAAGCCTCAATCTGGGACGGTCTCAGTTCGACAGAGATTATCCAGGTCTGTAGTTCCCTGTGTGTTTGCTTAAAAGGGTATTTTAGAGAGAAGACGTGTAATAAAAAAAGCAACCCCTTTAGGTAGAGGTGAAAAATGTGTCCCCAATGAGTAATTTTTGTCATTTTAATATTTGTAATCTGTTATGTACCCCTGTGAAGAAACAGGAAAGTTATTTGTTTTTTTGTCTTCCAATGTTTTCTGTTTTGTCGGCGCTTTGACAAGTTTTCTCTGTGGGGAGTTTTGTTGGACGTAGATCCAGCCTTTCATCACATAATAAATCACATCATAAATAAGATTGCTCAAGGCAATATTTACTGATCTGTCTGTGTTAAAAGCTCTGAAACTTTGCGGTGGAGAAATTTGAAACACAAACACTGACTGATGACTACTCCTCATTGCTGAAATCTAATAGATGTCTGGCAGTTTGTCAATGCTTGACCCTCGTAATCCCGCTGACAAACATTCAGCTCTTAAGATGCACAATCAACATCCTTGTAAGCATTTTGTCAGCGTTTTTAGTCAGCGCTCTGGTCTTACAGGCCTTCTAGGTTCAGTTTTTTACTGCAGCATCCCTTAACACCTTATGTTTGACAACCATGTGAACAGATGGCTCATTTGAAATCAATTAAATGTGTTTAAAATTGCACACATCCTGATAATGCCCCCATTTCTTCTCCCTAGCTCATGAGGTTTCCACCATCATAATAGGACAAGGGAGTCGGTCCTGCTGAGAGCCCCATCTGTGATCCCCATAAGCTGAGCCCCCCCCCATTATTACCAGCAAACTGCATATTCTTTATGCCAGATACATCTGGCCAGTATAACAGTTAATATTCACCAACAGCAGACATAAAAATGGGTTGCCCTGTTAATCAGGGAAGTACTGAGGACCAAAGAAAAAGAGAAACAGAAAAAGTCGAAGGAATTGGGAATCAAAAATGATGACTCAGCTGAGGAAACAGATCTGTGGAGTGCAGTTGCTATAGTTTATGCTTCAGCCAGCAACTTTAGAACTTTTAACGATTTAATTTATAGCAGACAGAAAGTGTTTCGCTTTGTTTAGAAAACTGGGCATTGGGGCACAAACATGTTTTTCCTTATACTGCTGTAAAATCTCCTTCCAACCACATCATGTCAGTGATACTGCCTCTGCTCAGTGGATCAGACACTGGAGAGCAAACGATGAAGGAGTGCCTTTTTTTATACATTTATGCTGAATCATTTATTAAATCAGAGATAAAAGCACTTTCCCATTTAACTAATCCAGTTATTTTAGTATGATTAAGCTCTAAATATTTGACAAACCTCTAAATTTGGTCCCAAACCAAATAACATTGATTTTACTGTGTTTGTTTCAAGGCACAGTTTTTGATGCTGAATACAGACACCATGTAAAATGACAATGCAGTCCATTACAATTAGCTGAATTATAGTTATTTGCATACTCATCGAGTACTGCAATTTTGTCTGAATTGTAATGAGTTGGATATGGGGAGAAAAATAAATCTGTTCACAATGATTACTTTATGATTGGAGGCAAGATGTTTTCCTTGAGTGTGTCCCACATCTCATTTTTCTCACTCCCCAGGTAGTTATTGAACTATTAGCGAACAGGCTGCCGTGACATTTAGAGCCGCTGCTTCCTCTTGTCTTCTAAGCTCTGTCTGAGAAGAATAGCTCTCACAGATCTTAGTGAAATGGGGGATAAAACATATTATTTCTTTGGGTTACTCATGCTCTAATGATATCAGATTACTGAGTCTCAGAATTTCAAATACGAGGATTTTATTTGAGCTTTGAAACAGCCTCTCAGAACAGCACGTTTTATCCTGAAAAATGTAAGAACAAGAGAAGTTTGAAGAATCTAAGGCCTGTTTTTCCTCTTCTATACTCGTTCAACTTCTGTACCTCCAGATTCTTCATTCTTCCAACACTGTCTGCTCTGAAAGTAATCAAACATTCAATGCAGAATGTGTAACTCAGAGAATGCAAGACTGGAGGCAATTCAAATAGGAAAGAGAGTTATTTTTAGGGATAGCGCCTGAAATGAAAACTGGTTCAGCTAAAGGATGTTATAGAATATCTGTGCCAGGAACATGGTGGAAAGAATATAGAGAAAAATTCTCTCCTGTAAGAATCAAACGGTGTGCGCGTACTTCAGTAAATATTTCTTAGTGGTAGATGGTTTTATTAACATTAAAACAAAAAGATTAGGTTTCTGTTTAAATTTGCTGATTTTTAGCCCTTCTTAACCCAGGGTTCGATAAAAGCAATACTCCTACTTACTATTTCATCCTCCCACTTTCAATGATCAATAACATAGAGTTCATGGCGGTAACAGCCTGACTGTAACAACTGCACTCTACAGTGAACATCCTCAGTCTGACTGGCATTAAAAGAGAGCAATACACCCTAGGACACAGCCCTATGATGTTTAATCTAACATCTTCCTTGTTTCTCCCCTCATTTTCTCCAATTTCTCTCCTCTCTTATCACTCTTTACTCTTGCTCTATTGTTCTCTCTTTCTACTTCTGTCTTTCTTTTTATTTTGTTGCCGATGCCTCACTAGGTGACCATCTCTGTTGATGGCATTTTGACCACCACTGGGTACACGCAAGAGGATTACACCATGTTGGGCTCCGATGACTTCTTCTACATTGGAGGAAGCCCCAACACAGCGGACCTGCCGGGATCACCAGTCAGCAACAACTTCATGGGATGCCTTAAAGACGTGAGTCTTGTTCTGAAAACACAGTATTTTGTCGGTCCGACTGAAACTGGGTCCAAATCTCTCCCAAGTTTTTTTTGTTTTGTTTTTTCTTATTATTACTCTAAAGATACAACATTTTTACAAAGAATTTGCAGTGACAACATGTTGGACTCAAGTATGGTGCAATCCTCACACGTTTCTGTGAGCACCCTTGTGTTGACTGACACGGTCTCTGGAGATTCATCCGCGTGGGCAGATTTAACTCCCCATATGTTGGAGTGGGAGGTGTCAGATGCACAACATGCTGAATTGCTTCCAAGTGTTTATTTCCTCTGTGTTTCTTCTTGCACTTTCTAACCTCGGTATAGTCCAAACACTTCAGCAGGAATTAATAACACCACGCCAGGCCTATGGGAAAGCATCCATATTGAGATTTTTATACTTTCCCCAGAAAGGGTAAGCAATAAGCATCTCTTAACCTATGGAAGGATAGGTAAAAGCAGACGTCTACATGAAAGGTTTAATTTGAATAGAAAAAGGCTTTTCATTCCACCAAGGTTTTACCACAGAGATGATCAAGCTGTCATGAAGTCCAATCACAGCTTAAGTAATGTAGTCCTGTGAATAAAATGACTTGTATAGAGGTAAAGCAACACGGTACTACCTTATATCGTGATAAAAACCTTGCTGATTGAATGAGTAATTACTTTTGCCACCACTTTTAATGGATCACACAGTAATCGCACCATCTCTAACTTAATTATGCCTTGAGAATTACATTTTCATTATTTGGCTTGCTATTGGAAGGATCCCTTGCGGGCCCCTAAGCCTCACAAGGCATTTAACTAGCCTCTCTCTCATCAGAACATGGCAAGAATTTACTGTCAGTGTACCGACAGAGGGAAAAAGAGGTGTGCATAATAGAAGGAAAAAGACAGCTAACAGGAAAGACAGGGGTTGAAACATATAAGCAATGTGGTAATAGTATTTTAGAGCAGATGGTTTTTAAATATTTCAAAAAAGTTAAACAATTCACTGGACGTTTGAATTTTTCAATTCAAAATGTCAGAAATAGAATTGAGTTTGAGGCTTTATAGTGGAACTAAAAACAAAGCCTTGTTTTTGCGTAGAAAACATCCGAATTGAACCGGACGAACGGGTCCGCCCCTTTGGAATAGGGGTCGTTTGGCTTCTTTGTTAGCCTGCAATACCCCATACCTGTCTAGGTCTCTGAAAGGGGGATCGTTAAAGGGAATTGCTGGCCTGGCTGAACAGGCGAGGGGTTCTGTTCCCCTGTAATGATAGAGGGAAGGAATCAACTCAATTGCTGCAAGTTTTTAAAAGCTGAAATCTGATTCCACCCCCTCTGTTTAAGTTAGATTTTTCGTTCAATTCAATTCAGTTTATTTATATAGCACCAATTCACAACACGTGTCATCTCAAGGCACTTTACAGTTCACCAGATAATACAGTCAGATTGATTCAAAGTTTTCTATCTAAGGAAAATCAGTTGATTGCATCGACTCATTGACTCAAATGCAATCCCTCACACTAAGCATGCTTGTTGCGACAGTGGAGAGGAAAAACTCCCTTTCAACAGGAAGAAACCTCCAGCAAAAACTCTAAATCACTCCATCACATTTTTATCTGTATGCTTTGCGTCATTGTCCTACAGGTGGATGAACTTGCATGTCAGCAAAATTTCAGTTGTTCTCTGGATTTAGCTCTTATCAACTCCTACCAGTGTCCTTGTTCCCGCTAATAAAAAAAATTGTCCACGTCACGATGCTACACTGTTTTTCTCTATTTAGGATCAGTGTATTCTCATTATCAGTTCGTATGAAATCGTACGAAAAGTTATGCACAGTAATTTCGTACGTTTTCGACATTTTTTTGTGGTATTTCGTCATATTTGTACGTCTTGCCTCGAGACAAGATATCCTTGCGCATGGGCATCTTCAATAACATAGAATTTAACTTACAATTAACCCTAACCCTAAGATACAAAACAGCAAGCAACCTAGTGAGAGACATCAAGAAGTAGTTATTGCACAGTTTTTCCCAGTTTTACGTCCGTCCTTTTTTCGTCTGTCTGGCTGCGCACTGATCTGTTTTTTCGAGGAAAAACGTTGAAAACGTACAAAATACTGTGCATAACTTTTCGTACGATTTCATACGAACTGATAATGAGAAGATGTTGTTAGGATGCACTGCAAAAACTATCTAGAAATAAGTAAAGATTTCTTAAACTAAGTGTATTCACCCTTAATTTGAGTAGGTACATGAGATAATTTGCCAATGGAATGAGTAATTTTACTCTTAAAATAAGATAATTAGATAATATGCACTTGAAATAAGACAATGCAATTGTGTTTTCTTATTTTAAGTGTAAATGTTCTTGTTCCATTGGCAAAATGTCTCTTTTACCTCCTCAATTCAAGAACAAATGCACTTATTTTAAGAAAAAATGACTTATCTAGATTCAGATTTTTTGCAGTGTGGTGTTTTCAGGGTGATTTGTAACAGTACTTTTCCACCACACACAGCATTTAAAATGTAGCTTTTTAAGTGAACATAAGGTCAACTTCTTATGCTTCCAGGTTTTCCATGATATAAACTTTACTTTATACATTTTTGTTGTTATCGTCTTTAAACAATGCCTGTCTTTTTGCCCATAAAGACCCCAGTATTAAATGTTCTTTTAGCGGATTATCCCACATTATAAATGTGGAAGTCGTAAGCTTCCCTCAGGGTTACTGTTGGCTCCTCTTTCCCAGCCTGCATTATTAGATGGATGATCTATTTGTAGGTTTTTAGTCTTGTCTTACTGTTTATTTCTTAAATTGACAAATTGAACACAACTTTGTATTACACATTATTTAAACTTAGATCAAGTGATTAAACAAAGCGAAAAAGGGAAACCTAGTAGTTTACCAAATTAAAAAAGACTAAGATTATTAAAATAAATGAAACAGTATTATTATCCCAGTTTAACAGAGATGTAAAAGTATCATTTAAATACAGAGAATGTCGCTCTGACATGAGAGAAGTAAACGGTAACTATGATATAGCTCTCTGTTTTCATTGTAATCCAACCATAAGTGGTGGAAGCATAACTTTTTTAAGAATATTAAAACTTGGCTCTATAAATTACAGTAACTCACAAGAGACCTCACAATCAGACACACCAATTGATGCATAACATATGTTTTTCTATCATGCTACATATGTTTTGTACTTTTCCTCCGAACTCATTATTGCCATGTCAGAAAATGGGTACTACACTGCAAAAAGATCTAGAAATAAGTAAAACATTTCTTAAATTAAGTGTATTAACCCTTACTCTGAGTAGGTAAATTCAATGATTTGCCAATGAAATTAGTATCTTTACTCTTAAAATAAGATAATTAGATAATATGAACTTAAAATAAGACAATGCAATTGTTTTTTCTTATTTTAAATGTAAATTGTTTTGCTCCATTGGCAAAGTCTCTCACTTTCGACCTCAATTAGGAGAGAAAATGCACTTACTTTAAGAAAAAATTACTTACTTAGATTTCCATTTTTTGCAGTGTATTTAGGTGATAACTTATGGACTGTTAATATTTACAAAAGACTGCTTAAAAGACATTGTGCGAACATGCTCCACGGTTTCCTTATGAATCCATTGATGTGGCTCCTCCCACAGATGAATCTCTTCTGGATGGCAATAGTGTAGCTAGAATACTGAGAAAACGTCTTTCCAGCTGGACATTATTAGTTAATAAACCATAGTTGGCGTGTACAGTACATTATTTCTGATCTGGTTGAACTGTAAAGTGTCTTGAGATGACATGTGTTGTGAATTTGGCGCTATATAAATGAACTGAATTGAATTGAATTGAATTATTTCTCAAAAGTTACATAATTAAAGGTATAGTGGAGCACAGTTAATGTTGCAGTATTAAAGTAACACTCAATAGTACATTTGGTCCCACTCTGAATTAGTGTGGGACCAAATGTACTCTTAAAATGTTACTTTAACACTCAAAGAGTTACTTTAACACTGCAACATTTACTGTGAGGATGGTATTTTTCTTGGTGGATCATCAAAATAAGTGGTCCTCTTAAGTGTCAATCATTCTGGTGATCTTCCAAAAAAGATAAAAAAATAAACAGCTATAAATAATCTGTATAGGTTTCCAAGTCATACTTTGGAAACCAAGTCCAGTCGGATATAGAGGAAAAATTGCAAATCTTCTTTTGGAAAGTAAGCTTGTATGA
>NW_015150515.1:820258-823115 GCF_000732505.1 Cyprinodon variegatus
CATAGTAATAAATTATTAATATCAAAAATGTATTTCTGTTTTTTCTTTTTACATATTTTATTAAAAGGCCAAATAAGGACTTCAAATAAAAAAAAAGGAATTTTCTGTTTTGTTTTATTCTTGGATCGGGCTTTAAAGGGTTAATAGGTGTTCCCTCTCGCGAGCAGGTATTGGGTTGTGCATATACATTTTTTTCAAAAATTTGCGAAAATCCTCCACTATACCTTTAATAAATTACACATCAGTTTTATGTTCCTTAATGCCCATTGAAAAAGAACTTTAAAACACCGATCTGGATTTTATCTAACCACCAACTCTTTTTGTTTACTTAGCAGCAATTTTGTAAGAGTTGCATGATGGCATTAAACACGTTCCAATGGACACAGGCTCTGAACTAAAAAAGTTAATCTTTATCCTAATGACACCGCATTTGTTAATACTAAAATTTGGAGCTGAAGTTGTAATGCACTGAAAGTAAAAGCATACCCATAACTCTGCTTTAAACTGCTTTCCAAGTATTTGTGCCTCATGGCCTCACAAATTCAGTGGCAGTCAAGCTCTAATGACTTCATGATCTGAGCTGAGTCAGTAAGGTAACCACGAAGGGAGGCACTGAGAAAACCTGCAATCAGAATGATTTGGAGCTCCAGGTAGCACTGTAGTTGCTGAATGTAAGGAGGGAAACCTCTGAGTGAATGTGGGGGTGCCGTCTGCAGTGTGTTTCATCTTGTGCTGCTTCTGTGGCACAGCTTGGATTATGACTGGTGTTATGGTCTGGGGCAAGGCTTTCATGCCGCCACCGTGGTCAAATGCCTTTGATACGCTTGGCCAGCAACCTCCAGGCAGCACAAATCCAAAGGAAAAGCACAGCAAGAGGAGAGCAAAAAGGCACCAAAAGAGAAACTGAAATCATACGAAGAGAGGTTTTTGTGTGTGTGTGCTTCTCCATGCATGTTCAAAGTCACCCATACTATGATCATACTGTGTGTGATGTATATATGTTTTTTCTAGCCTCCCAGTCAGAGAGGTGATGCATGAAATCAGGTCTCTCTTTCTCTGGGTCTTGTTTCCACAGAGTGTCTTCCTTTTGTCACCATCTGTCCCTCCCCTGAAACCTCCAACGCTCTATTACTCTCCCAGTCTCTGACCTTGCAATCGCCCATTTCACACCAGCCGTTCCATCGGTGTCTTTGCTCCCGCTTGTCCTTGTCACTCGCTCAGTATTTCTCGCAGTTGGTCCGTTGCTTCTCCTCTCTTTGCTTCTCCTCTTTTCTTCCGAACAGGGGTTTTGTGTAATTAAGTTCATAGTTGTTCCTTTGGTGGACCAGCTTTGCCATCCTGATGGCCAAATTAAAAATTGATCTATTTGATTGATTCCAAGCACCGGGTGAATGCTCTTGCCCTCGTCTTGGTTCTACTTTTTTTCCTCTATTCTGACTTATCGATGCACTTTCTTATTATGAGGAGCTTCCTGCTATTCTCACTTTTGTTCTTCTATAAAGTCAACTGTGGCCTTCCACCAATAGGATCATAGATATCAGAAGTTAACTTTCACCAAGACTTGGCTATCAAGATGTTAGGAACATACAGAGGCATTTCATCAGCTGATAGAAGCGGCGTCTAGTGTGGTCTGCTGTAGTCCCTCTGCTTTCAAGGGAACCGTGTTTAGTTGTAAGGATAGATTTTATTTGAGAAATTTGTAATTTCTTTACTTAAATACGCAACATATTCTCATTATCAGTTCGTATGAAATCATACGAAAAGTTATGCACACTATTTTGTACGTTTTGGACGTTTTTCCTGAAAAAACCAGATCAGTGCGCATGCGCTGGCAGACAGAAAAAAAAATCAGATCCGCGGACAAACTTAAAGCTGGGAAAAACAGTGCAATCATCACTTATTCATGTCTCTAACTACGTTGCTTGCTGTTTTATATCTTAGGGTCAGGGTTAGGGCTAATTGTAATTTATATTCTAGATTTGTGAATGGTGCGTCAGATGCGCATGCGCATACGATGAAAAAAACGTCCAAAACATACGAAATTACGGTGCATAACTTTTCGTACAATTTCATACGAACTCATAATGAGAATACACTGAAATACGATACTTTACATGATATTACCTTAAAATAAAATATTGTTGCACTAATTTTGTTTATGCTGCAATAAATGGCGCTTTCTAGGTTGTGTAACGCTAGCTCCGTCCAGCCAAAGCAGCAATGAGTCATTTTTCAATTTTCATAGCTTTTTCAGTTTAAAGGAAAAGTGAGGTCAGCAAGTGATAATCAGTGGATCATTATTTATATCTAAAAGTAATACATTTGCGGTGATTTAATGATTCAATCAATGAGAATGAAAAAAATACATTTTCGTCGCAATCTCTAAGTCTGGGAGCGCCCACCTCATTCCTGACATCTTCCGGCAGTGACGTCACGGTGCGGTAAGCCTAGCGCCATTCTCCCTGCTTTACAAGCAAAATCAATGGGAACTACTAGACACATCTGCAATCAACTACGATTATTTGCGATTTCGAGAGGACTTCACCTTTGCAAATTCACCAGAGCTGTAGTTAAACAGACAATGCTCATGTGACTGTCAGTTGGATGTTGTAATACATCGGGTAAAAAAACAAAAACAAAAAACAGTTATTTCACTTTTCCGATTCGTGATCCTCCATGAACGAGTTTGTCGTTTGATTGCCAACTTGGAGAGGGAGGATTTGCCATTTAACTTCTGGCCAGAGAAAAAAAACACGTAATATGTAGCCAACATTTGGAAGAAGAATGTTTTCAAGATGACTCGGATAATAGCGTGTTGTGACAAACACCAGATACAGCACTGGGACTTGATCAACAG
>NW_015150515.1:823970-824669 GCF_000732505.1 Cyprinodon variegatus
TATATTTAAATTACTTTCAAAAGTTGGAATTCTGAATATGACCAGATTGCTCCTTTAAACTAGAGCCCATTGATATTAATGAAAATCTAGTAATCACAACAGATAATTCGGATGAGGAACAAATACATGATGAGGAGAGAGTTGGCTGAAGAAGTTGCTTATTGTACGGCTGCTGCTAAGAGACGCTAAGCCAAATGGAGAACTATGCTGCAGAGAGCTCTTCTTTTTTTTTTTTTTACTGAGGCTGTGTATGGTTAGGCTAGGCCAAGTCTATTTGTATAGAACAATTTAGTCCAGAGAAAATGTAAAGTACTTTACATGAATTCATGCTTCACGGTTGATTTTGATTTTGCATAAGCTTCTGCTAATGTTGTTAGTTCTGGCTAATACAGTGAACGGTAGACCACAAGCCAATCAAATGTGTTTGTGTCATGATTGGGTTTAAGGACTTAGCCCACATGCAGAACACAACAGAGTCTGAAGGAAAGTTTAACAAGGTTTATTGAAAGAGGTACAATGATATAATACTGGATCTGGTTCTGGTACTGGTCCAGGACTGGTCTCAGAGTTTCTGGAGAGATGAGAGTTTGGTTAGCCAGGCTGATGATGGATTGATAGAGAGAAGAATCAAGATGTACCTTGAGGAGATTGTAACAGAGCCGTGAGGTGAGATACCGTAGGTCCAGAGTCAACGATGTG
>NW_015150515.1:825237-835182 GCF_000732505.1 Cyprinodon variegatus
GCAGGAAACCGTCCATTTCCAACCAGTCCCCACTGTAAGTAGTGTGGACCTCTGATGAGCTGATGATCTCCAGGTGGGTAGAGGAATCAGCTCAGGAGGCCCACAGCGCTCTCTGCTGGAGATCAGGTGGCAGATCTCTGGATCCTGACAGTTTGTTTTGACAGATATCTCATGTCTCATCTTCATGAAAATGCTGATGCAGTGAGGCAGTGTGGGATTGTCTACATTTATATTAATCAAACATAAAAGTAATTTTAGCCATCTTACGTTTACTTTATAGATCATATCCCAGTATGACCCAATGAGTTCATTAACTCACCATCTAGTGAGCAATTATTAGTTTTTATGTATGACAAAACATTTAGGTCAACATATTCAGATAGTCAGGGATCACCTTTGGTTCACTGACTGTATATCATAAAATCGTGGTTGTATCTCTTTACTATTAGAGCTACAAACTTTTTTTTTAATTATTCAATAATCTTTATTTGGGGAAGCAGTCTACTCATTTAATTCTCATTTCTAAAATCAGCAACATATTTTGAACTAAGAATGTGTGTATTATCAGTTTATGAAGTTCTCTTTATAATGGGAATAGTCCTAGGGCCATGTTTGGTTCACTTTAGATACACTTAAATCCCCTTTCTTCTTCATTCTTATTTTCACTTTAAACTTTTAGATAGTTATCTTCCCCATATCTACATTGCTAAATTTAGTAGGTTTTTGGCTATGTTCTTTGAGGACTTTTTTGAATTGTTTGTGAGTGTATTTGTTCACCAATAATTCAGGGGTGCTCGAGTCCAGTCCTCAGGAGCTACCATGCTGTAACTTATACCATTATTCCATTATTCAAATTAACCATTATTCAAAGCAAAATATCAGGTGATTTTTAATTATCACACAGAGCCTGGCTTCATCTTATAATTTATATATTTCTGTATTTTATTCTTGATCCTACCAGGCTGTCTTTTATTGATACCAAAGTAAATACCTGCAAAGACACAAACATTTACCTTCCCTTTAAAGCCTTTCCTCCTCCGCACCTTTTTTTTTACTTCTTTACACATTATCTCAGGCAAGTTCACGCCTTATTAGCTGCCAGTTTCAGTGTTATCATGGCTAATTACCAGGACTAATCTCTGCTAATGACGACATTAGGAGGTGTACTGTACATGTTGCAGTGTGGCCAATTTGGAAGATGATCAAAGGAGCCTTAAGTTCAAGAATAACCTGGCATTCAAGTGCTCTTGCTGAACATTCTGTCCTTGGTTTAAAAGAAAGATGAAATAGAGAGAGAGGTTTCCATTGAAAGAAAAAGAACTGCGGACATTAAGGGAGAAATGCTGTGAAAGTCACAGAAGAATGCAACACAAGCTGAATAAATCACTGTTCTCTGTAAGAAAAAACGAGAATATACATATTTACACATATATAAATGCAATAACTGCTACAAGGTCTGATAGAAAAAGAAGTATGAAAAAATATAAAAAGATTGACATATTTTGCAGTAAGTTCTTGTCCTCGTCAAAATCCTTTTTATCACCTTCATGCAAGAGAAAAAGTTCTATATTAGCTTGAAGAAAGTTAGTCGGTTTTCATAGTTGGAGCTTCATGCTGAAAATCTTATAATCTAACAGAATTACCTTGAGAAACATTTTTTTTTTACACCAGAAAGGGAAGCTGTAAATATCATATTGTTTCACACAAACCATTTGAAATTTCCAAATTACTTTCTTTTCGAATTTTTAATTGAACATTAATTTTGAATATCATTCAAGGATTTTTCTTTATATGCTGAATAGGCTGCTCAAAAAATAAAGGGAACACACAAGTAACAAAATATAACTTCAATCAAATAAATCTTCTGTGAAATTGAACTGTCCTCTTAGTAAACAACACTGATTGACAATCAATTTAACATGCTGATATCTAAATTGGTTACACAACAGGTGGAAATTATTGCCAATTTCCAAGACACACTCAATAAAGGAGTGGTTCTATAAGTGGGGACCAAAGACCACTTATCAGTACCTATGTTTTCTGGCCGATATAACTTATGAATGTTGGTGGTACTTTTGAACTCGTGGTAGCACTAGCCAGATTCAACAACCCACTGTGTCAGGTAACGAAGCTCATCCAGGATGGCACATCAACTATGGCAAGGTTTGCTGTGTCTGTCAGCATAGTGTCCAGAGGCGGGGGGTGCCACCAGAAGACAAGCCACTACACCAGGAAATGTGGAGGAGACCATAGATGGGCAACAACCCAGCAGAATGACCACTACCTCTGCCTTTGTACAAGCAGGAAACAGAAGACAGAGCCCTGAAAAATGACTTCCAGCAGGCCACAAATGTGCATATGTCTGCACAAACGGTTGGAAACTGACTCCATGAGGATGGCAAGAGGGCCCCACATCCACAGATGGGGGTTGTAATCACAGCTCAACACCATGCAGGACACTTGGCATTTGCAAGAGAACACCAGGGTTAGCAAATTGAGGTACAGAGATCCTTAGACTCCTTGTGAGACCATAGGATGGTACGGTTGGCCCTGGGTTCTTCCTTATGCAGGACAACACTAGACCTCATGTGGCTGGAGTGTGTCAGCAATTCCTGCAAGATCAAGGCATTGAAGCTATGAACTGACCTGCCCGTTCCCCAGACCTGAATTTAATTGAGCACATCTGGGACATGATGTCTAGCCTGGGTGCCATTCCGAACTTAGTCCCCCCAACAACGTTTGAGGTCAGGAAGTTCGGTCTGGCATTGCTCAGTAGTAGCGCGAGTATGCTCGCACAATATCTGGCGGGCCAATCAAATTGTCAGGGTGGGCTTTATACGATGATGGACAGATGATCAACAGTAACGTAATCAACCACGTAACCAAAGCGCGCTTGGGCGACAACAACAATGGCTGCCGCTGGAGAGTTGAGGTGTGTAGATTCTGCTATTAGGTCTGTTCTAGAAGATATCGACAGCAAATACATTTTAAAAGAGGAACAGAGAAACGCGATCAAGGCTCATCTTCTTATTCTAGGCGTGCAACTGCACACTTTGATTTTTGTTGACAACAACTATGCGTCGCTTAACATACGTCCCGCACTCCGTTGCTCTTATTGGTTGTAGGTCTATCCAATTGAGTGCAGAGGCATTTTTTTCCCTGGTTCATTCGAAACATGCCCTATAATCACAGCTCTATGGAGCAGTATCAGACTCATATTCTGACTAGAATTGAGTAAGACTACGTCAGGCTAAATGATGTCTGGATCCATCCACCAACATCACGTAACACCACAAACTGTCTAGCTGTTTGTGGATGCTTTATTTCAGGTCTGGGAAGAGACAATCTGTAAACTCATTAGGAACAGGCCCAGGGAGGTCATACAGGGACGTGGAGGCCACGCCCAATATTGAGCCTCATTTTGACCTGTTTTAAGGATGTTACATCAAAGTTAGATCAGCCTGTAGTGTTTTTCCACTTTAATTCTGTGTGTGACTCATGATTTCCATTGATTATTTTGGGGGATTTTGTTTTCATCACATTCAACTTTGTAAAGAACAAGGTATTCAATGACAATATTTCATTTGTACTAATTTAGGATGTGTTATGGGAGTGTTTTTGTTTTTTTTCCTGCAGCATATACAATTAAAACTTTGATGGCAAATACACTTCTATGATTTTGGAGCAAGTTGTAGCCGGCTACAAAAAAACAACAACAAAAAACATAGAGTGTAATTTAAAAATTCATTCTTCCACTGAGACTTTTACTGGGGTTGTGTAGGAGTGTAAAATACCATGAAGGGTGGCATTACAATAAAAACTGAGAAATCTCAGCTTGTTCTCACTGTTACCGTGAGGATGGTCTCTCAAACAGTGTGTACTCTGTGCTCACAGCAAAGTTAAAACTAAAAAGACAAGAGTTTATCTTGCCTTTAGCGCCTACTTTGTTCTGAATACACTGAGGCACAGAGTTACACACATTTAAAGCACAAACAATAGCGCCGTATTTCATCAAAGCGGTTTGGAAACATTTGAGTTGAGACCGCAGGCAGTATTCACGTAATTCTGCTTTTGGATTTCCCCCCAGAGCCTTTATTTTATGTATTCTCCTTTCATTTATTTTGTGGCTTGGATCTCTGGGCTGTTTTTTATGTACAGCATCAAAATAGTTTTTCCATTTTTCTGTTTTTGAACAAGAGGGAGGAGTCCATAAAGTGTGAATCGGAGATTGATGTGCACTAACACAACCCTGACCCTTATCATTAAAATGAATGAAGGCACATCTCAGGCAACTCGTCGGCCCAGAGTGGTTGCTCAGTGTTTGAGCAGGAAGTGGAAAGACTTTTTCTCACTAAATAATTCATCATCAGTAAACTGAGCATTTATCTGACTGAAATGTCTTGTTAGAGGTTTCTGTCATTTCTGTCCAATGTACGTAAGTTCTGAATTGCCAAGTCAATACAAATTGTGTTTCTTCATCTTGCAGTCCATCCTAACATAGTTTTTCCAAGCTTATAGACTCACATCTGCAGCTGCTTTGCAATCCACAATGCTGTAAATGTGACGGCTGCAGTTATGTGATATAAAAACTGATTATTAGGGCTGCAACTAATGATTATTTTGCTAATCGATTCATCTGTTGATTATTTTAAGGATTAATAATCGGATAACCAAAGTTACTTTAAAGAAGAGTTTTAACCAAATTAAACCAGGTGAAACTAAAATGCTTGTTACATTATTGTTGCAAGCAAATAGCATGTCTTGTAAAGGAAAAAAAAGACAGGTTTTATAGACAGAACAAAGAGTTTTGTAATTTCAAATTTAAACACAAAACAATTTATATTATAGAATAAAATAGAAAATCCCTTTAAAAAAAATTTCACATAAATATGGACCTTAGAGAAATGTATAAGAAGAACATATTAGTAAAGTTTTAAAAGATAAAGAATAAAATACTGTACTGTGAAGGGTTTGAACAATCTTAAAACTCTGCACCTGGAGAATAAATAACCAATATACAGCTGTGGACATTTTTACAGTAATGGATATTTGAATAAAGCTGCAAAATCAGAGATCAGCAGAACAGCAGCATATATAACTGGGATATTAAGAAAAACACATTTTGATAATGGAAATTTGAAAAAGAAAATGCATAAAGAAAATAATCTAAAAAACTTCTTAATAATAAATAAAATGAGCTTTTGAGTGTAACCTTGCTGTCTGCAGATTTTGTTTGTTCAAATAATTTCTATTCATTTTTTATATATATATCATTTTGTCTAATTTTATTTTTCAAAATTTTATTATGTAACTTTTTTACAAAGTTTAATTTTTTTATTTTTGTTAGATGTTGTCTTGTTCAGATTCAGTTTATGGATTGTAGTCTTTTGAAATTGTGTTTTAAAGATCGCATTCTTTTCATTTTAAGCCCAATACCAACATTGTTGCTCGCATCAAAGCAAACTAACAGAAATGCATCTTTGCTTCTAACTCCAGAAAATGTGATTTGTAAAACACAACTTAAAAATCAATGCAATATCAGTAAAAATCGTATTGAAATTCATTTTTTTTTTTAAATTTTATTTTATCAATCTTTTTTTTTATTTTTTTTTATTAAACATTAAAATCAGATGAAGCAGCAAAATTCTAAGTTTCATTTTTGTAAATTCCCATTTGCATAACATGGTTTTTGTTTGTAACAATAATGGAACAAAATCCACTCCATGTTTTTTAAACTATACCAGCTCCAAAGACTGTTCTTGTTTTTAAACACCTGTTGTGCTTTTATCTTCTACAGGTGGTGTACAAGAACAATGACTTTAAGCTGGAGCTCTCCCGACTCGCCATCGACCGCGACCCTAAAATCACACTGCATGGTGATTTGGTGTTCCGCTGCGAAGATGTGGCGGCTCTTGATCCTGTAACGTTTGAAGCCCCTGAAGCGTTCATCTCTCTGCCAAAGTGGAACACTAAGAAGACGGGTTCCATCTCCTTCGACTTCCGCACCACAGAGCCCAGCGGCCTGTTGCTATTCAGCCATGGGCGCCCTCAGGGGCCTAAGGAGCAGAAGCCTGGGAGGGAACTGAAGACTGATTACTTTGCTATGGAACTGCTGGATGGATATTTATACCTGCTGATCGATATGGGCTCTGGAAAAACAAAGCTCAAGGCCAGCAACAAGAAGGTCAATGACGGAGAATGGTGCCACGTGGATTTCCAAAGGGAAGGAAGGAAAGGTGAGAAAGCTCAGAACTGCTCTTTAAAAGGAACAGTAGTCATACTTTTCATTACAGTGATGATTGAAGATATAGTTAAAGTCATTATATGTAGTTTAAGATGAAATAATTTGTTTTCAAAAAATAATCATGACTGGACTTTAGGCACAATGTAGCAAACAATAAAAAAAAGCTAAATAATAGCAAATTCTGACATAAGGAGGATTTATTTAGGAAATAAAAAAGGATTAAAGAAACTAAAGGAACCTCCAGTAAAATTACACATTTATGAATGGATTATTTTCTTAATGTTTATAAAAACGGATATAATTTATCACAATAGATATTGAGTGTACATATCTTTAACTTTATTTACTAAAAGCATCTCTTTTTATCAACAAAACAATCAATTGACAGCTGTAGGCCCGATAAGGAGGTCTTAGAATAGCCTTTCGGATGTTTTTTTTTTTTTCCAAACCCTCCTTCTGTGAGCTGTCATTAATTATTCAGATGAAGAGCTGAGGTGACATCACTCCACATCAGAGGAGAGGTTGATGTAAACACATTTTTACAAAAATATGTAAACTGAAACAAATTATCTAACGCCTTTTTTGTCGTCTATTTGTTATGAGCAATCAGAGAGTGGCTATTAATACTGAACAAACAATATCTTTTAGGAAACCTGTCAGGGCAGGATTTTAGACGACCTTCGGCCGTCTCCATGTGTTCGCTGCACTGAGTCTGTCCACCATTATATTTTATAAAGAAGGGAATAGGTTTTATTCGTAGCACTAATGATGCTGCACAACACCTGTGGACTTTATTGTTAAACACTCACAGCAACGGAGGATTTTGCCCTATCAATTTATGATTTATGAGTCGTTAGAGGACCAAAGTGAGAGAAACCGTTTGATAGAGAGGCTTGTCTGATCATTAAGCAATACAAATCCTTGAATTACCTCTGAGATTTCCACCTGGCTGCAAGTGTTTCTAAATTTAGGATATTTCAAGAAAGGCTGAAAGCTCAACAGGCAAACCAGAGCCCTCTTTGCTGCACTCTGTTAAGACACCCTAGCATATGCCTTTAGATTTTGCAAAATCAAACTATCACACAACCTACGGAAGAGGGCCACTGAAAAAAAAAAAAGTTAACTGATTTTTAAATTTTATTTCAGTTTAACATGGGGTAAAAGTCAGAATTCTAACTTTTTTCTCAGAATTCTTACTTAAATCTCAGAATTCTGACAGCTAACAAACATGTTAGCATCAAGCCATAGCCATCTCTGAGACTAGCTCTCTTGTTTTAATGACCTTCTGCTCCTCCATTAATGAGGGCATGTAAAAAGTTGCTTAATTCCGTCATTTTCCACCAATGTGTCACTGGCCACCTCAAACAACTCACATCTTTGTCAGTGAAGCTGAGTGCTCCCAGATCTCTTCCCCCATGGTGCCCATCTACATTAAGATCCAAAATTCTGAGATTAAAGTCAGAATTCTGAGAAAAAAATCAGAATTCTGAGATTAAAGTCAGAATTCTGAGAAAAAAGTCAGAATTCTGAGATTAAAGTCAGAATTCTGAGAAAAAAAAGTAAGAATTCTGACTTTTTTCCTATATTAAATTGAACTAAAATTTTAAAATCAGTAAACTTTTTTTTTTTCCAGTGGCCCTAATCCTCTTCCGTATGGCCTTCATCAGGTGTGGTCGTGGGCAAATCCTGCTGTTTAAGCAGAGCTACGAGTCGATTTACCAGAATGTCGAGCACTGCGCATGTGCAAATAAGGAAGTTCTACTTCTTCTTCCAGATTGACGTGTCCGACCAGCGCCATCTCTAGGCGCTGTGTCCTACATGTAGTATTTAGACATGTAGTGTGTTCAGGTAGAAAGCTCATCAAAGCCAATGGCCTCACAGTGTGACAACATACATTATAAGTGCAGTTTCGTTGTACAGTTTAAGCTGTAGCTACGTACAATGAATGAAAATATTGGACAATGTATGCCCAGTTTTAGAGGTGTGGGGCCACAAACTGAGCTTTTGGTGGCTTCTATCCTGCCTTTCCCCTAAGTGCCGAGTATACTTACCCAGCTGATGTCTTCAGTTCTGTTACTACTCAGGGTAGGGTGGCAAATCATTTTGAAACAGACCGAGGAGACAAAGACTGATATACAAGAGTTAAGTCGCAAAGCTCAGAACACCAAAAGGCACAACTGAAGAAATAAAAGAAAAGGACAAAGTCAAGAGTTAGCATTTGTAGCTAATTGAAACGTATAGAAAAGAAACAGAAAACTTCACCTAGAATCATCTCTAACACCCAAACAGGGAATGTTAAGGACTTAGGATACATGGAAGTGGAATTCAACCATTAACTATGATTCTGCACTGTACCAAATACTCCAGAATGCTGTATCTTGATTGAGGAGGGATTTCTCGTCACTAAGGTTACGGGAGGTTTTTCACTGTGATGCTCCTGCTTCCTAAATTCCTCAAAGAGAAAACATGATTTCTGTTATTTGTTGCAAAAAAATCCTATTTAGTAGGAGCTCTTAAAGAAATCTATCCATTAATATGATGAATTTTTCGTTTTGTGTTTATGTCAAGTTTATTAATGTTTCTTTGTATTTATCAAATAATAAACTGATTTAGATTGTCGGGTTAGGATCACATAATTATGAGCAGATCTATTTCTCAGAGATAATTATGAATTCAGCTCGACAGTCCCCTCATAAAATCTGCTTTTATTAATTTAATCCTTTCTACACATATTATTTTTGCCATGCCACTTGCGGTAAGACCTAATGTAGATGTATTCTTCATGGCTGTGATGTCTTGAGGTGCCTTCGCCTGCCTGTGTGCTCAACCAGGAGTACCTGCGTCAATTCTCTGCGTCTGATGAATGATCTGTAGGTGTTAAAGCACCTTGTGGACATGATATCTCCTCCTAATGGTGCAGTATAATGAGGAAGGGTGTGGGGATTGTGCCGGTGTGTATGCACATGCGTTGATCTCAGTGCTGCTCCTGCTGTAATTGGCTTTTAATAGAAAATTAAGATGGAGTCGTTAATCACAGAAAGAGAGGAGGCATTTTGTTTCACCCACTCCCTGCTGCATTCTGCTTCCCTTCTCTTCCATTTAGCCTATTATAGAGACATTAGACACACACGTGCTCACACAGTCATCTGTCATCTATCCTGCTTCTCCTTGTTCGGTTTCCTGTCTTATGGAGTTTATTTTCGTTCCATAATTGTTGCGAGCAAAGAGCAGTTTATGAAAAGTGAAATACAAAAAAATGCAGAAGGTCTTTATTAGAAAAAGATTATAACTGTAGTTGCTGTTTTTTTTATTTTATGTGTTCTATTTTTTTTCCCAGATTTGATATTTTGAAACTTGTAAGTTTAAATTTTTTACAGATTCAATATTGTCAAATTTTGTTATGGTCTTTTTCACACAGAGTTTTAGGAATTGCCTCTTAGAGATCAGATTAACTTTCCCTTGAAGCCATATAAAAATGTTGTTAATAACATAACATCCACGCAGACAAATAGAAAAGCATCTTTACTCCAAACTCAAGAGGAAAGCCCGCCCCGAGAAGTAAAGGTGATCTTTAAACTGCAAAAAAGATCTAGAAATAAGTAAAAAATTTCTTAAATTAAGTGTATTTACCCTTACTTTGAGTATGTAAATTCAATGATTTGCCAATGAAATTAGTATCCTTACTCTTAAAATAAGATAAT
>NW_015150515.1:835277-845848 GCF_000732505.1 Cyprinodon variegatus
ATTGTTGCGAGCAAAGAGCAGTTTATGAAAAGTGAAATACAAAAAAATGCAGAAGGTCTTTATTAGAAAAAGATTATAACTGTAGTTGCTGTTTTTTTTATTTTATGTGTTCTATTTTTTTTCCCAGATTTGATATTTTGAAACTTGTAAGTTTAAATTTTTTACAGATTCAATATTGTCAAATTTTGTTATGGTCTTTTTCACACAGAGTTTTAGGAATTGCCTCTTAGAGATCAGATTAACTTTCCCTTGAAGCCATATAAAAATGTTGTTAATAACATAACATCCACGCAGACAAATAGAAAAGCATCTTTACTCCAAACTCAAGAGGAAAGCCCGCCCCGAGAAGTAAAGGTGATCTTTAAACTGCAAAAAAGATCTAGAAATAAGTAAAAAATTTCTTAAATTAAGTGTATTTACCCTTACTTTGAGTATGTAAATTCAATGATTTGCCAATGAAATTAGTATCCTTACTCTTAAAATAAGATAATTAGATAATATGAACTTAAAATAAGACAATGCAATTGTTTTTTTCTTATTTTAAATGTAAATTGTCTTGTTCCATTGGTAAAGTCTCTCACTTTCAACCTCAATTAGAGAGAAAAAAAGCACTTACTTAAAGAAAAAATGACTTACTTAGATTTCCATTTTTTGCAGTGTAGACACAATTAGAAAAAAAAATTAAAACTCATTCTGAAAAAATACATTTGACTAAGTTTATTTGAAAATGATAAAATATAAAAATACATATTCAAAATATAGAACTTGGAAAACAAATAAAAAAATGATAAAATGTGAGAAAACAGCTGTTTTTTTGTGGTTTTTGCAGCACTAGTTGTTTGTTATTGTAAAATAGGCTGACAGGGGGGAGAGACGCGTGGCAAAGGATTACAGGCTGGATTCGTACCTAGGTCGGCCGCATCAAGGACAAGGGCCTCTGCAGATGGGTTATGCGCGCAAACCACTGTTCTACCTAAGCATGCCCTAACCACAGAATCTCTTTCAAAACAATTTTTATTAAGATGCTTTGTAGGTTGCACTTCTTTGCAACATTTGGTGATGAATTATATTTCTTTCTTTCTATTGCTTTCAACAATAATGGAACAAATGTCACTCCATACAGCCGTACCTCCATGGCCCTTATTTCACCAACTGATAGCACAAATACACATATTTTTCCAGCATTTCTAGAGTAAGATTAATCTTTTTTTTGTTATAAAAACACATCCTATTTCTTAAAGTACAAGACGAAACCATATACTGAAAACTGCTTACTAATTCCTCTTTTTC
Organism: Cyprinodon variegatus; assembly: GCF_000732505.1. NCBI lineage: Eukaryota > Metazoa > Chordata > Actinopteri > Cyprinodontiformes > Cyprinodontidae > Cyprinodon > Cyprinodon variegatus. The sequence continues at coordinate 836,568 of NW_015150515.1, forward strand.
TGATCATTCTTATGTCTCTCCTTTAGGGTCCATCTCAGTCAACAGCCGAAGCCTGCCCTTTTTGTCGCCTGAAGGCAGTGAAATCCTGGACCTGGACAGTGATATGTACCTCGGTGGACTGCCTGAGTCAAAGTCGGATTTGATCCTGCCGCCAGAGGTTTGGACGGCCCTCTTGAACTACGGCTATGTGGGCTGCGTCCGTGATTTATTCATCGATGGCAAGAGTCGTGACGTACGGCGTCTGGCTGAGATCCAGAGTGCTTTGGGTGTCAGCAGCTTCTGCACCCGAGAGCTGCAGAAGCGCTGCAGCAGTGCCCCCTGTAGCAATGGTGGCCTGTGCAAGGAGGGCTGGAACCGTTACATATGTGACTGCACTGGGACTGGATACCTAGGAACCAACTGTGAGATAGGTGAGGATCCTGAGAAAAAGCAGCACACTCACAGACACTGTCCTTGCAATAAGGAAGATATTAAAGTTGAAATATTTGGAAAGTAACACAAGGATGTAATTCTTCCTGGTAGTTGACATAATTAAATAGCTGTTGTTATAGTTGGAGTGAAAGCTCCAGAGGGAGTTATGTCTGAACCAATTGATGCTTGAGGCTGAGTTACAGTGGGTGGCTGAGTGGGGGGGGGTGGGTTGGCAGCAATGTGGCAGTGCAGCCGGGCTTATTGCCACCATCTGTGCCTGTCACACACACACCAAGGCGGAGGAGGGGGATACGCCACAGGGGTTACAGGGTGAGCTACTCAAATAGTACCAGACTGCTTCCTGAGTAGCTCCAAGAACATTGGTCTTCTTTTTTTTTTTTTTTTTCTTTGCACGTCTGTGGAGGTGAGCGAGGCATGACGGCATCAGATTTTGAGGGACAAGGAGGGTAATGAGGGAAGCAGAGATTGGATTCAAATCAGGACAGTTGAAGCAGAGGATGGAATTTCTTTATTTGAAGGGTTATATATTTGCAGTTCAGTCCTCAGGTGCTAGAATGACAGGTGTGGTTTCTGCATCATTCTTCTGCCATCTAGTGGTCACTCAGGATTATTACTGGAAGCAGGCAGTTTTCTAACAACCACCCACGCATGAATGTAAGACTGTACATCACATTTTTAGATTGACAAAGGTAAAACAGCTCATGCTAGATACAGTCAAAAAAATAAAATAAAATGACAGTGTGGTGGTAAGGATTAAAAAATGAAAGTATTTTTGTAAACCAATGAGTTTTTTTTTTTTTCCTTTTTTTGAGCTGAATATTTGCCACTGAACTGAAGGCGAATTTTCCCTTTTTCTTAAATCTTTGATTGCAACTGGGGTTTATTTGCATCTTTGAACGTTATGTTCTCTATGTTAGAACACCTGATGTGAGTGACTCATGTTAGCCTGTGGTGAAGCATGTCAATTCTCCACACTAGATAAGAGCAGCCCTCAGGGAGCAGACTGTCAGTCTCCTCAGTCAGTTTCATTATAGATGCATTAATCACAGCTACATGTCATATTTATAGCATGTCTTTTAAAACCATAACCAAGCACTGTTGATTTTTTTTTTATTCAAGTTGAGTAAACCATACCTTAATTTAAATATTGGTCTAATTTCCCTGCTGTTCTTACGAATATATATTTTATTTTTCTAATTTTAAAGATGGGAAAATCAAATTGTTTTTTAGTGTTTGCTTCATATCACCAGGCTATATTTTTGACAGCCCAACACATGACTTTTGGTTCTTTGTCTCAACCGTCTTAAATGCATACATTTTTTTTTAAATGAATGAATAAACAGCTTTATTTCAGACAATCCAATAGAATAAAAAACAAATACAGATTCAACATATGCAACCATCAGATTTAGTCAATGACACATCAATGACTTATGTCTGAAAAGGGGTATGAAGAAGATAAACTTGTTCAGTCATACCCCTTTTCCTCCTATAGTTCTTACACTGTAAAAAATCAAAATCTAGATAAGTCATTTTTTCTTAAAATAAATGCATTTGTTCTTGGATTGAGGAGTTAAAAGAAATTTTGCCAATGGAACAAGACAATTTACTCTTAAAATAGGAACACACAACTGCATTGTCTTATTTCAAGTGCATTTTATCTAATTATCTTATTTTAAGAGTAAAAATACTGATTCCATTGGCAAACTATCTCATTTACCTACTCAAATTAGGGGTAAATAAGCTTAATTTAAGAAAATTCTACTTATTTCTAGATTGTTTTTCCAGTGTAATGACAACAAGCTTTAACTCATGAGTCCAAGCTATGCCAAAAAGCCAATAAATTAGCAAATATTTTGGTTTATCTACATCTAAACATACATGTGCACATAGACACAAGCATGCACATATCTTAACTCTTACAAATGAATTTAATTCAACATAAAAAATGACAACTGTTTCTTACACACAATATCTGTTGCTTCAGTCAAATACTATTGATGGCCAGACTTTGACTAGGCAGGTACAGATCAGAAGGACTTGAGGTAGTATTTGAGGCAAGACAGACAGTGGAATAATTCAAAGGCGTTTATTAAAAAGGCAGAAGTGCAGTAGCATCAGCTAGCACGTCTATCACAGGAACCTCTGTTTTATAAGTTCAGTCCATGCACAGAGAAGGAGGTAGGATCCAGTCAGTGGGCTGCCAACAAGATGCGGCAGGTACCACCCAGAGTGTCCCAGATGCCGCAGCCCGAGAGAACAAGCAGGAGTCCCAAAACACGTCAGGCAACAGAAGCAGGGAGGCTCAGAGGTCCAAGAATCCGAAGCAGGTCAGGCAAACCGATGTAAACAAGAACAGGTAGGCTCAGTGGTTGAGGGGCAAGTCAGGATCTGGTAATCAGAAACACTAAAGAACGCTAAAAACACTCACCACTGATATCATATGGGAACAGGCAGGCTCAGTGCTTTGAGAGGCAGAACAGGTCAGGATCAGGAAATCAGAAACATGAAGGAACTCTAAAAACACTGTCACCACTGGCTGGAGAAAACAAGAATAATTTGGCCCAAATAATTTGATGAAAAAACCTTAACTACAGGCAGGAGCAGGTGGATCAGATGCGCAGTGATTAGAAACCAGGCAGAGTTGGACAGGTGAATGAAATGAATAATTAAGCCTGTCAAGATCATGAGACTTTAACGTAATGGATCGCTGTACTGGAGGAAGGTTGACCTTTACTCCACTCTTAAGGTCTTTCAAGGTCAGTAACAGTATGTGTTATGGCTTCACAGAACACATGAATGAAATAAAAAAATTAAAAAAAGCATGGCGACATTTTATCATTTAATGCAGCGCATTCCCAAAATTTCAAGAGGTCATATTTCAAAAGTATTTATGGTCTTGTAAATTCGTTTAAACAGTAAGATAAGCAGTTAAGGCTAAAATAATGACCCTTTAAAAGACATAATTTGTGATTTAAGGGGGATTGTAGATTATTGTTTTTCAAATGGTTTACTAAAGTTTTCAACTCAACTCAACTTTATTTATAAAGCCCTTTAAAACAACCACAAAGTGCTGTATGTACCAAGTAAAATTAAAATTGTATAAAAACAACATAGCAGTTTAAACGAAGTGACAGTGGACATTCTCTGTTAAATGGTAAAACATTGATAAAGGGTTTGCACGAAATCTGTGTTTTTTGTCAAAGGGTGCCCACCAGTAAAAGTTTGGGAACCACTTATTTAATGTATAAGCAACAGAACCAGTCATGGTTTGAGCTTTGGAGCTGCAGGTTGCAGGACCTTGCTCTATCAGGTAAAAACTGTGATCCTATCTCAACACACAAGAAGTTAAAATTGCATTGCCTAAATTTTTAAATCACTGTTAGAATCTGCAATCTAGATAAACAAATAACATTGGTGCATTCAGCCATGGTTTCTAGCCCAGTGCATACAATTATATGAAATCAATCTACATTATTGTCATGAACCGAGGACAGAATGGACCCAGTATTCAAGGAGACAGTCAGTGGGCAAGTTCAAAGGGTTTATTTAATGAAAAAACAAAACTAAAGGGGGAGCTGCTAGGATCTGAGGCACGCAGCAACTGCAGGCGTGGGGGCTGGGCACCTCCCAATCTCAGATACTCTGTAGTGGGAGAAACACAGGTAAGTGACCACGATCATCTGACAGAAGATGATTATCTGAGTTGGTCACTTACCTGGTTTAACAGTCCAGTCCAAGAATGTCCCCAGCAGTCCCAGAGATCATGCAGAAAAGCCGAACCTGGAAGGGATCCAGAGACAGACAGGAACAGACAGAACAGGATCCAGATCAGGCTGGAACAGACAGGTGGCAGGATCCAGGCTTCCAGACATCATAGATCTTCCAGAAGGGTTCAGAGTCTGAGAGAGTTCCGAAGCATGACCAGGTGGTCACGCACAGGAGCAGACAGGATCAGGTGCAGATGAGCAGGCTCAGTGGAAGAGGGTAGCCAAGACAGGACGTGGAACCAGAACTTGATGCAGGACCTTTAAACTGGTCTCCTCCCTGGAGCCAGGCTTACTTGGATAAAAACTGAACCTCCCCACAAATTGAGCCAAAAACTCAGAGGACTCCGCGGGGGAGGAACAGTGGACGATCAGGAGACGAGACAAACACTAAATCCTCTTTCCACTGGCAGCTAGGATCCAGAACATGAACCATGAACTAAAACTGAACAGACAGACTAACAGAAAGACAAGAAATGATCTGGCTCTGAATGCTCAGGCTGAACTGAATATAACCAAGAGGAAACAGAGAGGAATAAATTATAATTGAGGCAGGGAGGGAAAACAGACAGGTGAAAGGAATGACTAATTAAGGGAGAGCAAACAGGCCAGATCATGACAATTATATCTTTGGTACAGGGGCCATAACTGGGGCCAGGACCAGTTCTGCAGAGGTACTGGTCCCTGTTGGTCGTTGTCTAGAACTATCCATGCCCATCCCTAATTAGAGCATCTTCATCATCATGTTTTCCACCCCTAAGAAAGAGTTATGGAGTGCAAAGAAGTACCTCCCACTTAAACTGTAAATGTGCAGCTCTCCCTCAGCGACCATGAGCTGTTTGGCTTAGCTCTATACGATACCACTTTTAAAAACAGTCCTGAATTTTATCACAGGGCACCAGAGTACACAACGCTCAATAAAAGTTAATACCTGCTTATAAATGTGTGTGAATGTGGAAATTCTATCCTACTCCCTTTTTCTCATCCTCTGTGCAGAGGCAACAGTTCTGAGTTATGACGGCAGCATGTACCTGAAGATCATCATGCCCGTCACCATGCACACGGAGGCAGAGGATGTGGCGCTGCGCTTTATGTCACAGCGGGCGTACGGCCTGCTCATGGCCACCACCTCTAAAGAGTCAGCGGACACCCTGCGACTGGAGCTGGACGGAGGCCGCGTCAAACTTACTGTCAACCTTGGTAGGCCATCTTTAATCCATCACCAATAGCGCTGCTTCCCATTTCCTTTCCCTGTCCTTTTCACATTCATCCAGCAGTTTGGCATCATATCCCAAAGCAAATAAAGATTTATATGCATTTAAATTTGATATATATTTGGCAGATCATTAAATGATGAAGAAAAGTTTCTAAATTTCGTGAAGAGGTAAATAGTTCATTCTTTAAAAGCCTTTAAAGGTGTGTTTGTATCTTTTTCTCATATGGCATACACACTGTTAAGCTCAAAAATATCCAAACCTTTGGTGGGTTTATGTGCAGCTGCAGCAGAGCGATCTTTAACTGATGCCCTTTAATATGACCCAAAGTAGTTGTTTTTATCTTCACCTACAGTCTGTTGTCAGAGCTTTTTTTTTTTTTTTTACTTTCCATCCCAATTATCTGATTGGTTCTAAACTCTCTCTGTTTACGATGTCAGTCAGACCTTTTAACTTGGACTCTTAATTTTACCACCATAATTATTCTGACTGTAAGATTGATTTCTGGCAGACAATCTGTGAAGGGAGCCAATGATTAGGGTGATAGAAGGTAGTAGCCTCGTGAGACCATCCTGATCTCGCGAGTTTTCAAGGTTTCACTTGCAGATCAGTCTGGAGACTCTCCGTTAAAGAAAATTTGGAGCCGTTCACCAAACGAACGTCCAATCTGCGTTGGCTTTGAGGCGGGTTGAGGTGTGACGCAACGAGAAGCGCGACAGTTCAGTCTAAAGAACATGGCGGCTTTAGTGTTAGCGTGGCTATCGAGCAAGTTTTATCGGAATTACAGAGTATTTCTTCACTGAAAGAAGAGCAAAACACTGCTCTGGAGGCTTTTCTCAGAGGAAAAGATGTCTTTGCTTTTCTCCCGACTGGTTTCGGCAAGAGTTTGATCTATCAATTGGCTCCTCTTCGTCGTCGCTCTGTTAGTACGTCATATGCTTTGCTGATCTGATTGGTTTATTTGGCCCGTCTATCACCAACATAGGCCAATCAGCTAACCAGTATTTTCGCCCCTTCCCAAAATTACTGCAACGGAAGGTTTCCAGATGGATATGCGGAGCAAATCCATCTGGCGGAGTCAGGGTAGGAAGGTAGCTTATCCATCTGCAAAGCCTTAATCATGAAAGATAATGTAAACATGCAAAAACCCGGTCATCTATTGTGGAAAGGTTTTTATCTTATGAAGCCTTTACGCACTGAAATGCGTGTAAATATTTTTCATTTGCCAATTATCGTAAAAAAATATGAAAGAAAAAAACGGTAGTCCTCCAAAACTTGTTTATTATCAACTGAGAGTTGTTCATGTCTTTTCCTATTTACAAACTGCTTTATTAATTGAAAATGATCTTAGATCGATATATGCCAGCTGGGTTGAATAATTTGGGGCTTAACTGTGTATCGCTTTAAGATCTGATCTCTGCAGTATTTAATGGCAATTTAAAAAAAAAATCTGGAGTTATAAAAAAATTTAGAAACTTCTCTTCCTCATATGGTTAAAACTAAAGATAAATTCTACATATAAAACCATACATTTGTCCTCTAGGTGAGCTTTCATTCTGTAATTTCTCTTCCCATTATCCCTTCCATCCGATATTCTTTTTTTCTACTCCATAAGGTCCTCAATCTCCTACTGTAACCCTGTCAAAAAGCTCCATCTCTAATGATTCTTTCTGAGAGCTTTGCGGTGACTTGCACCCGCCTCACTCCTTAGTCTTCCTCTGCTTTCCATGTTTGTTTGTTTTTTGTGGAGTTAACTTCTTCTCCATTGCAACTTAAGGCTTGAATCCTCTTATTAGGAGATTGCTAGCCCGATTAACTTGAAGAAATCTAACTGATTAGTTAAAACACCGTTTCTGACCTAGGTCAGTGAAATAGAACAAAGAACACAATGTGGAAGTTGGATTGTTTCAGATAAGAGGCTAACTACTTGAATCCGGATCTCTTGAAGGAGCAGGGAGATAAAAACACAAGGAAGTAGTGCTGGAACAGCAAGTAAAGGTGTTAAAACCAAGCGTTCACTCTTCCTTGTAATTATTTAAGCCCACTCCCTCCAACTCTTCCTTCACCTTCTTTCTCTCTGTCACTCATAATCATCCCATCTGGCCAGAACTCAGACGATGGAACTTTTCATCCCTTCAATGGCCTGTATGTCTGCGGCCCTCGGATCAAACAGCCAGAGAGACCAGCTCACAGCTGTGGCAGCTGCAGACATGCTGTGAGCTACTCAGAAGTTTTGTTGTTTTTTTTTCCAGCTAGGCTGCAAATCCAGTCTTCCTAGATCTTTGGATGTTTTTGTTGAGCCCGTTTAATATCGTTCCTTTAGACTTTAATAGTTCTTTCACATGCAAACCAAGCTGGCATTATTGTGAAACACATCCCAGCAATCTGATCTGTTCAGACTTCAATCCTCATTAAAATCTAAGTAATCAATGTTTTAAAATCTTAATTGGGCTGACACTGTTCACTGCCCGTTATCTTGGAATGAAAGCAACAGATGTCCACTGCTAAAGTGCAGCTCGACACATCGGCTGATGTCGTCCCTTTCATGTGCAGACAGATAAACCCAGTTTAGCTTTGAAAACTCTCAAAACAGCCAAGACTTTTCGAACTTGACTCTCCGAAGGAAAGCACTTGTGAAGAAGCTACACTGCATCCCTCGCCACATGTCTACACAGTGATGCTGGTCTCTGGCTGTTTGTGTCCACTATTCTGTAGCGGTTGACAGCTCTAGACCACAGCCGAGCCACAATGCCACTTGCACACTTGATCCATGTTACAGGAAAAGAAAAGCAGAAATTTAACGAATGAAAAAAGAGTCTGAAGGGAACAAAGACTCGATGCTTAAATGGCGTTTAATCCCTTTACTGAGTAGCTCTCATTTGAGAGGGTTTAATAGGTCACTTTAAACTAAGTAACCAGACTCATTTGCTCACTAAGGCAAGGGTAAATGATGAATTACCTAATTTAGACTAAAATGCTTTTCTCAGTTTTTCACATTATGTTTCTAATAGAAACTAATGCGTGTGCACCAGGCATGTGGTGGCTGGGCTGTGCAGATCACCCTCTCTGTCTTTTACTCTTCTGGGTTTACTGTTGAAGTGCTGCAGAAGGCAAGCAGAGCTTTAAGTGTCCGTAAAAGAGGTAAAGTAGGATAACTATTCAAGAAGCTATTATTTACAGCTGGAAAATATATTTCACTGTTACATAAACAAAAATCTCACTGTAAAAATGTATAAATTTAGGCAAAAATATAACTACTCTTGCTCATTTTCCACTAGTACCAACTTAAAGTGATTTGCTTCGGGTTGATTAGCCTTCATGGCTTTACGATAAGTAATGGTGTGGTCATACCAAATGTGATTCTTGTGCTCTGAGCAATCTATTTCCCAGTTATCTTTATGTTGAGAGCAGCTCAGAGGCACTGTGAGGTGTACCGGAGCCAAGGGTATGATGCTAGTGAGGCAAAAGGTATGTTTTTGGCAATTACAGCCCTGTGAGGGATGCAAAAGGAGAATTGAGCTAAAAAATATGAAGATTTGTTTATCTTCGTGTCGCAGCAACCAATCAGGTAGTAGATGTGACTGCGATTTAGGGTGAAATCGGGAAGCACAGACAGCTTTTTTCCATGAAAATGGATGATAGAGAAAATTTATTTTGATAACAGATAAAGTAGGGAAATGCTTTTAAAAAGCCATTTTAATTTAGTTTAATTTATTTAAGGATAGAAATAAGTCATTTTAGTACCATTATAGCATACCATAAACCATTATTTATATCCAGTACCACATGCACAAATGTAGCCTCGTCAGACCATCCTGATCTCGCGAGCTTTCAAGGTTTCACTCGCTAATCAGTCTGGAGACTCTCC
>NW_015150515.1:846363-856928 GCF_000732505.1 Cyprinodon variegatus
CCGGGACGGATCGGGTAGTGACAATGAGCAGTATTTTTACAAGCTAACATTACGTAGCGTTAGCCTGTCTTTCCATATGCTGTAGTCCAGGCTAGGTAATATTATCTTAAAGTAATATTTTACTATTTTTAACCTGTCTAGCGATTCATAGTGTTAATATAAACATGTTTTTTTTATTTTATTTTTTTTAATTAAGTAACTATAAAAAGGCACCCCTTATTTATAGTTTAGTCCTGAAAGTCACGTAGGACTAAACAGTTTTTAAAAAGCATAGTTTTAATCTAAAATTACGGAGCCCCCTAGGGGACATAGGGAATTTTTTTTTCTTTTGCATTCCCTCACAAAAGTATTGCGTTACCTCGCAAAACCTTTTGCGAAAGTTTTGCATTCCCACGCAAAACCTTTTGCGTGAGAACGCAAAACCTTACTTCGGTAAAGTTAGAAAGATATTCACAGATTCGGACTTCCGGGATCAATAACTCTTGTTGTTAAAACACAAATGGCGCCTCTTTTATGTCCTGATAGCACAGACTACGTATTACAAGAATCAAAAAGCGTTATTTTCGAGAAAAACGATCCGTTCTCCGAGCTGGATGTATACATTGATCTCTATGCACAGGCAGTGGCCAGGCGAGTGGTTAGGGACCGTCTGCAAATGGTGAAACAACAGCAAAACGTTGCAATTAAAAATCAATAACTCCACTGCCATAAAGTGCAGAGACTCCAAAATCACCACACACACCAAGGGGCTCTTGGTGATCGCACTACAGCAGCTGGTTTGGAAAAATACACCTTTACCTTTTTTTTTTTTGAATAATTTTGTTATTATTAAGTATTAATATCATCCAATTTTACTTCATAAAGAACTCCCGTCTGCCTAGCATCTCTGTGTACTTCATTCACAAAAAGTTATAAATGTCCCCTAGGGAGCTCCGTACAAATAGAGCATCCCAATGTAAACACTATTTTATTTTCTTACATCTCTTGTTAACAAAAACTACAAATCACATGACTTCAGACTTTGGGGCCAGCTTGAAATTAAAAATCTCCTCCAAAGATGCTGTTTCTCTGGAACGGAAAATGAATCAAAACAAATATAATTGATCCCATCAGTCCAGATCTGGCTTATATTAGGTACTACTGGAAAATAGGCATAAAATGCCACATTCTTTCTGTAATCTCATTTTGGTGTTAAGGAATTAGAACATGGACAACAGAGCTCATCACATTCTGTAAATCAATGTTCATGTATTAGCCTTGCCTTCTCCTGTGCTTTAATTTAATGGATGGATGATGCTGGACGTCTATGAGAGGGTGATCCTGACTACGAGCCTGTCCCCGGATGGTGGCCTCAGAACAATGCTTGGTTGTCTGCAGAATGTACCTTGAAGGATGTAAAATGTCTTGTTTTTCTCTTTTATTCTCTTCTCTCCTTTCTTTATTTTCATCTCTTACTTTCCTTTTTTTTCTATTCTCACCATTTCGCTCTCTCTCCCGCCAGATTGTATCAGGATAGACTGTAGCCTCAGTAAGTGGTTCTATCCGTTTTTCTGACTAAAATGTGTACATTTCTGTGTCTGCTGAGTTTTACGGTGGGGCTCTCTGCTCTCCTTGTCCTCATGATTACTCCCAGTTTCTAAGCTCTATTTTTTTTCCATTATCTGTCTTTTGCCTTTTGTTTTTGTTTCCCTTGTTTCTTTCTTTTTTTTTTTTTTTTTTTAGATTTTTTTTCATTTAATACTTTTTCTTTCAAATTTTTTTTCCAAAAAATTTTTCACCTTTGTTTTTTTATTATCTGCACATTTGCTCTTTCTCACCTGTATATATATTTTGTTCATAATGTAACATTTCCATTTAAGATGTTTTAAAATTATCTTTGCCGCATTCTTATCATGACACTAGTTTTATTTTTTCTGTCACCTCTATAAAAAAACAACAAAATTCAAACACTTTAGGAGAAGCCATCTTGGCCCTCCACTGATTTGTTATCCTTGTTATGATCCACTGAATGTGGGTGCAACAAGGCTTCACACACAGGTGCTGCTTGTCTTCTGTGTGGGACAAACTGTAGTTTTGCCCCCCAGAAAGCTAATTGCGTCTCCTCTGAGAGAAGGCATCACCTGCTGTGTGCTTGTTTTTTTGGAGAGGGGGGAGGTAATGTTTTTCTACCTCATGCAGACACAATGATATCAAACTGTTTTTTTCTATCATGGGCCCTGACAATTCAACAACTAGCCTGCAGGTAAGTGGTGCCAGGTATGGTGACAAAAGAATAGAGAAAACCTCATGTTTGCAGCAGCTTCTGTCTGTGAGCCTTGATTTAATGAGCTCTTTGGAAACGTAGAGATGTTGGGGGCTGACATGATGAGTTTAAAGAGCATCTGAGAAGGTAGCAATTAGTGGAGTTGTTCTCCATGCTTGCATGGCTGCAGGGAAATTTTAGACTCATATTTTAGGGCTTTTATCTTTATGTGACAACAACCTTAATATTGCACAATCAAATGTCAATATAGTTGAAAAACCGGTTGTGCTAAACAGAAAAGTTAGCTGTGTTAAGCAAAATATTAGCTTTGTATAAGCTAAATAGATACGAAATAATGAAATGTTATAAACTAACTTCTAAAAGGTTAAAAATCAATGATTAACTAACACTAATTGCAGAGCACCATGAATGGTAGACATGTTGTCTTTCCCACTTAAGGTCTGACTGACACAAACTGGTTGGTATAAACTTTACACCTCTCCTTCTTTCGTCTCTACAAGTTCTAGAGGTTCAACATTTTATACTATTTATTTTTTGATACTATTCTGGTCTTTTAGGTCTTTTGGTCTTTTTTTTTTAGTTTTAGTCAGAATCTTTCATTTATATGCAAAAGTTAGTCTAGTTCTAATTGACAAAAACTCTAGGAAGGTTCAAGGTTTTTACTCTAGGAAGTCTGAAAAGAGCAAAAATCTCAGTTTTTTGTGTGTATTTCATATCTGTATATAAAGTAAAATTTCTTAATATACTGTAGGTGTATTTTCCATTAACTTGAGCAGGTAAATAAAAGGATCTGCTGATTGCTTGAGTGTTTCTGTTGTTAAAATAGGATGGACTGAATGTTATGCACTTTAAATAAGATCACGTAGTTGTTATTTTTTTCTATTTTTAAGCTCAAACCATCTTATTCCATTTCCAAATTACCCCAAAACAAGGGAAAATACTTTTATTTCAGGAAGGATTGGGTTCCTTTATTTCATCTTTTGCTGCTACTGCTACACTGAAAAAGTCATCTAAAAATAGGTCCAAATTTCTGCACACATGTTAAGAAATATCCAGTTCTTTTCAGCAGTTTCTAACGTCCAGAACATGTCTTCATATCTCTGTAATTACAACTGTTCTCCCTGTAAACGGGCAAATATACATTTCCCCTGTTTAGGTTTGATAATTTTTCATGTATTTCAAATCAATTGTGTCTGTGTGATTGTGGATTTTATTCAGATTTGTCAGTTTTTGTTGCTATTTTAGGTCTTTTCTACACCAGTTCAAGTTTCTTCTCAAAGTAAACATGGGTCGTATGGGACCAGTCACGTCTTTTTCTATAGACTTACAGTCTGTGCAGGCATAGTGTACAGTGGCACACATTTAACTGCTGAAAATGTTCAATACCATAGTTTAACCACTAGATGTCAGTGAAGCACAAGGCATATGTTGTTATTTAGAGTGAAAAAGTCTTTGCCCTCTAGCAGATTTGGTCAGAATTTAATATTACAGATTATAAAAACAAATACTTGAATTGGATGATGATAACCTTTCTATCTACGAAGAGCAGATTCTTAGTGAGGATTTTATACTTTAAGGGTGAAAAATTTATACACATTCACTTGGCTTTCTGGAAAAAAGTTCCCCCTTTGATGACTCATATCTAGAATATGATTAAATTACTTTTTTTTTTTTCTTTTAGAAAGTTGGGCCATCATTACCTGACCTGCATACAAAATCTAACGGAACATATCTGGCTGCTTAAAAATCACAAACAGCAACATGGAATCCAAATTTTAAAAAAATTATCAATAAACCAATGGAATTGACATCTTAAAAGGGGAAACAAAGTAAATTATAAATAAGTTAACAGGTAAAAGAAAGTTAAAGTCATTAGAAGAAAAAAAAACACAGTAAAGGTAATCTGTCCCATTAGAGAAAAACATCAATCAAAATTACTCCAAGAGCACAACCGACGATTCAATCAGGAGGTCATAGAAAAATCCGGAATAATATCTGAATCAGGATGCCTTAGACAACTTTTGGACACTTATTGGATAAAGTAATAATTTTGTATCTGTCCAGTTATCTTTATGCAGCATAAAAAATGTTAGATTATATGAGGCATTTCAGCAACAGAGCGAAAACAGAAAAAAAAAAATCTATAAGGGACAAATTCTTTTTCACAACAGACTGAGGGCAAAAAGAAAAAGTGACTGCCAGCAGTCTGTGAATGTTATTTTTTTACACGACTAACCTCATTAAAAAATGATGCCAAATGTCAGCACATGCCAGGTCATGTTTGCTCACTTAAGTCAGGGGTTACTGTGAGGTCCTTTAGATGTATGCACTGCAAAAAAGATCTAGAAATAAGTAAAAAAATGTCTTAAATTAAGTGTATTTACCCTTACTTTGAGTAGGTAAATTCAATGATTTGCCAATGAAATTAGTATCCTTACTCTTAAAATAAGATAATTAGATAATATGAACTTAAAATAAGACAATACAATTGTTTTTTCTTATTTTAAATGTAAATTGTCTTGCTCCATTGGCAAAGTCTCTCACTTTCGACCTCAATTAGAGAAAAAATGCACTTACTTTAAGAAAAAATTACTTAGATTTCCATTTTTTGCAGTGTGCTCAATGAATAACCGACTCAGTAGCTGTGTTCAGATACTGATTTGGGATAAACTGTGGCTAAAATCTTCGTTTTTCTTAACTCAATCTTCTGATGAATATTTATTTCCAAAGTCCTACACTAACTTAAGCTGAACATTATAGTAAGCCAAACAAACCGCTGCCTTATTCATGGTTATCAACAGTCACAATGACAGACCTGGGCAGCAAAAGTCACCAATGATAAAGGGAAATAGTATATCAACTGCGACCTTTCTTGACCTTTTGTGTCTCTGGACTTTTTAAATATTTCAAAGTCTTTGGTTTTCAACCATGTTTTTTTTCTTTCCTTGGTCGTGACCCAGCCCCCCTCAGTTAATGTATCATGATGTTATGAGGAGAAGAGCTGTGGCCCCTTAGCTCCAGTCAGCACAGGGTATCTGGCTGATGATATCGGTGTGGAAGGTGGCCTTTTAGCCGCCAGCAGCACCTTCTCTCAGAGCTCGATGAGATGAGATTTGGCGTGACATATGGGCAGTGTGTGGGGTGCAAGCGCGCCGTCTGCTAATGTCATACCCTTTGGCTTTTCTGCCTGCAGTACTCACTTCAAAACAGACTGAACCTCTCAGACATGTTGTTCGTATAAAGGAGATAAAAAAAAAAGAGTTGAAAACCTCTGTTAAAGAAAAATAAAATAAGTGCATCTTTACTCCCAATCCTATTCTGGCTTTGCTCTAACCTTTTTCTTAAAACATATGGTAAAACTTTATTTCAAGGTGCTGTATTGCCCTACAGTTTATGTTGTTTTTTATTCCACCCAAGATGCGCAAACTAGAGCCAACACAATTAGTTGGATTAATCGTGATTAATCAATTATGGAAATAATCATCAACTTATTTAGTTATCCATTAATTGTTAACTGGAGTATAGAGACTGTGAAATATGCCTTTAGCTGACAGAGTAATCCACTTAGAGCAGTAACTATTAGGGCTGGGTATTTTCGTCAAAGTCCTGAATCGATTCGATTTTGATTCATACAGTTCTAAATCGATTAATTGCAATTCGATCTGTCTTTACAATAATGAAAGAGGTTCAACTGTGTTTCAAAATACTCATGTATTTTATTTTTTCCTGTCATATTAAACACAAAGTGCAAACTTGTAAATCAGACAGTTTAAACTTGAGATGTGAACAAAACTGTCTAAAAAGTGCAAAAGCGAAGCTTCACTCGAGCAAACAGACGTGACACAGCAGACATGCATTATCTCCACTGCACAAACCATATTTGCAGCATTGTCTGTAACAACTACAGGCTGTTTGCTGGTCAACCCCCATTTGTTAATGTCTTCATGCAAACTATTGGCTAAATTTACAGCTGTCTTGCTTGAGGTCATCTCGAGTGCATCTTTCCTACTCATTTGAATGTGAACGTCACACGTGTCACTATAAAACTAATCGATCTCAGTCCCTAAATATCGATTTTGCAAAAATGTAAAGGAATCGATCCGAAAATCGATTAAATCGATTCTTTTACCCAGCCCTAGTAACTATATTAAATTTGAATATATAAAAAAAAATATATATATATATAAACATCTTGCATTTAAGATTAAAACAAAAAACGTATTTTTCGTCAATATGCTGGTGAAGATTCTCAGTCATCCAGGTCATAGTCATTCCAAAAAAAAAAAAAATAAATAAAAACAACAATCCACTGGACTTTGTTTCCAAGTTTGAAGACGTTTCACTTCCCATCCAGGAAGCTTTTTCCATTCAAAATGTCAGAATTAACTTTGTGTTTGAAGCTTTATATAGTAAAATAGTTAGAAAACATGCAAATAGAACCAGAAGAACGGGTCTGCCACGTAGGAATGGGCAGTTGTTTGGCTTCTTTGTTAGCCTACAATCCCCAATGGGAAGCAAAACGTCTTCAAACTTGGAAACCAAGTCAAGTGGATTGTTTTTTTTTTTACTTTATTAGAATGTCTGCCAATATGCTCTATCCAGAACTCGTAAAGTGCAAAAGTTTCAGTTTCACCTGGTTTACATTCGTAAAAAACCTAACATTTCGCTTATCTTATTATTTAATTGAAAAAATAATTGACAGATTAATCAATTTGCAAAATAATCATTAGTAGCATCCTTAGTTTAAGCACCTAAAAGGAGAGCTTAATTTATGTCTTCCTCTACATAAAAATAACAACATATTTTTTGGGATATCAACTGGACAAAAAAAAAAACTTTACCAACAGTCCTGTTCATGCCTTGTCAAAACCTTTTACAACTTAAGTCACCAAAAATGTCATTATTTAGACTTTGAAGTGGTTGAACTATTTGTTATTCAAATTGCTGTGGAGTTTTTGAGGCTGCCAAACTCTATCAGTGGGACTGTGGAGGGAGTGCAACGTTAGCAGAGAAAATTATTCTCACAAACTAAGTATCAGAGCTGACACTGAAGATTTTAGATGGGAATAATTCCTCCACATACCAGTGGACTCCCTGGCAGCTGTCAGCCATGTTCATTTTTACTAGCAGAAACAATCCGTTTAGCCTAGAATTCACCCAAAACCCTAAAAAAAAAATAAAAAATGTATAAAGCCCTGCTCATCCGTTAATCTGTAATATTCACTTGGTTTATTTAAATAGGAGCCATTCACAGCACCTGTCATCTTAGAGCTTTTTACAGAGACAATTCAGTGAAATCGCCTAGACAGATTGGCTTAAAGTTTAATATAAGGAAACACAACCAATTGCATTAAGTCTTGACATTGCAGGGTTTGCTCCTCCTTAATTAGCATTGGGTTACAGTTGACATTGGCTTGAAATGTGTCATTGACTTTGCAGTAATCCCTCTTACCCTGCATGCTAATGGTGACAGTAGAGAGAAAAACTTCATTTTAACAAGAAGAAACTACCAGGGGAACTGACTGGGGCTTTAAAATACAGAGGCAGACACCTAAAAAGAACCACTGTTCATGTTCACATGTTAATTTTAGACCTAAATATGATGTAACGAAAGTCTGTTTAAGATTAAAATGGCAGTCTATCAAGATATATCTATGTAAGGAAGCATAGCCAATTGCATCAATTCACCAGAGGTGTCAAGTAACGAAGTACAAATACTTTGCTACTGTACTTAAGTACACTTTTTAGGTATCTATACTTAACTCCAGTACTTATTCGTCTACCTGCTTCTGACTTCTACTCATTACATTTTCACACAAGTATCTGTACTTCCTATTTGTTAAATTTTTTTAAAACAAACGCTACTCGTTACTCTTGGTTTCGGTTTAATATTTATTTCACACCATCCACATTTAGTGACAACTAGTGTCATTGGATGAGTCATAGAACGCAAACACTCATTGGTTAGCTATTTGTCAAATTTATGCGTTTGCCAAAGGAAATCATCAGAAACAAGCAGGTGTTCTTCAAACTGCAAACACGAATTGTCTATGCCATGCTACAATGTCGGATTCAGAAAAAGATGTTGAGAGCGTATCGGGAGGATGGAGACGGAGACCAACATGAATTGTTTGAGATAGGGCTAAGGATGAGGGCATCTATCGCAAAGGATTTTTCAAAATAGTCGAAAAATTGAGCTTTCAATTCATGTAGTGGCATCTGGCTGTTTTTTTTTTAAAGGTTACTTTATACTTTTATACTTTAAGTAGTTTTTGGAGTGTGTGTACTTTTTACACCACTGCATTCACACACCTACAGCAAAACCTAACTTAATAAATTGTTGGAAAAGTAGCAGTTCTTTATCATAAGCACGAAAAAGGCATTGGTAAACAAAAACTTTTCCCTTTGAACAAGACGTCGTCTTCAATGAGGCTGTAATTTATGTTCTGTTTAACACACTCAACCAGTATGATTTGTTTTTTCCTGCCAGAAACAGATGTGTTGCTCTAGCCATGGTTTCTGGAGAATAGTTTTCAAAGTTTACAAAGGGGTTCACTTAGATAAGAAATCTGACAAGCAAAACATTACATGTTCAGTCCATTTAACACTTAGCTGCTATTTTTTCCCAGCATTGATGGCTGTCTGAGTGCAGCACATAGAGCACATCATACGGTGCACAGACAGAAAGGTGCAGCAGTAAACAGAGCATCTTTTTGACGATAACCACCGTTTTAAAAGGTGAAAAATAATGGCAGGGAACAGTGATTTGTTTGACCACAATAATTTGCTAAGCCTAGTATAAAGTTTTTCAAGAAATCAATTTGTTTATCATGAATCTTCTTGGGAATGTATTTCTACAGCTCAAAGGTTTGATGTGGGTGTGATGAACATTAATTCAGATTTTAGACAAACATGCATTAGGAATTAGGCTGACCCTCATTATCTAAATATGTTTTGATCAGATCCAGATCTCACTAGATTTATTGGATGTATTGTAGCAGCAAACAATAGCTTTGAAATGAGCAATGTTTACTTTGTGGATTAAATGTTAGGCTACGGTTCCTTTAATACTTGTGCATTTGAACTGGAAAAGACACATTTCACTGAGGTTCCAAAACCTTACGTCCTATGCAAATATATCTATGATAATAATATGAATATAAAGTAATTTAAATTTTATTTATGTAGAATTTTTCAAGCTAAAATGCATAAAGTGCTTGAACAAAGAAGATAAAGACAGAAAAATATTAAAGCAACATTTTAAAGATTTAAAAAGTTTTTAATGTTTTTAGCTGTCTTTTAAAAGAAGCTACTGAGTCCACTGACTTGAAGGATGGAAGAAAAGTCTCTGTTTGCTCTAGTTTTGATTTCTTTACAGGTGAAATCATTAGATCTTGACTACAGGACCTCGAGGCCCTGATTGGGGTGTAAGAAAATAACATTTCAAAAATTCTAACAGTGAAAATTGCTGGTTTATATCCCAGTTTCTATCTAATAGGAGAGGCAATATGGAGATACAGGAATGTATTAAGTGTGTTTATTAAATGTTGTATTTATTAATGTAAATCATCAACCAGATTAATTAATTATATAATCAAAGATATTCATTGTATACTCTTCTATTGGAGACCTAGTTGATAAACAGCAAATCTGAAAATAACCCATCCGGATAACATCATAAAAATTGGGATTTTCTTTCCTTAATCATTACTATATGTGTTTTTATTAGGGCTGTCAAAATTAACGCGTTAACGCGAGATGATTGTTTTCTGGGATTAACGCCATGTTTTTTTTAACGCATTAACGCAGTCTCGCCCTGTTTTACCCACAATTCAATTGTCCGACATGAGCGAGATGCAGGAAACAGAAGAACCCTTTGGCCCGCTGGATAGACAGTTCGGGTATAAAAAAAACAAAGACCGGACATTAAATAAACATGTTATGGTTTGCTCACACTGCAAGAAGGAATTTTCGTTTCACCGAAGCACCTCGAGCCTTAAATATCATCTTAATGCCAAGCATTTATTTGCTGGGGCTTCAACTTCAGGTGTTACGACTGGCATGCGTCAGACCACCCTCAGCGAACGCATTAAGTAACGGTCCGCTTTACATTCAGAAAATGTTAACCAGTTAGTTTGCCTTAACAACTGGCTAAAAGATGAATAAATAATAGGTAAAATGACCTCATGTGATTGTTTAAAAGTCAAGTTGTTTCTTTTAAACAAAAAACGTTCCATTCACCCATCCTGGATTTTCTAAAAAAAAAAAAAAAAGCAATGGCTAAGATGCCAAAATTTTGAGA
>NW_015150515.1:856938-871313 GCF_000732505.1 Cyprinodon variegatus
AGCTGGATGCAGGTCATAAAACAGCATGACCCTGCTTTATGACCAACTGGCTGGAGGCAGGTCTCAAAGTGAAATGATCCTGAAATGACCCTGTAATGTCTAACTGGCTGGAAGCAGGACTTCAATGTTTCATATGCACACACATCAACTTTATAATCACCATTAAATAAACCTAACAATAGTCATTGAATACTCTCCTATTGGAGGCCTAGTTGATAAACAGCAAATCTGAAAATAACCCATCCGGATAACATCATAAAAATTGGGATTTTCTTTCCCTAATCATTACTAAATGTGTTTTTATATATAATTTCTCTGACTTGCAGGTACTGAGAAAACATTGTCACCAGCCAGAGATACATATAGTTATGTGCAGGTGTTGCTGTTCCTTTTTGCACATGTTCTAGTAAATGTCTCTAAGAGCACAGCCCCACAAACAAACCCGCTTTTTATTGCCTTCACCTTGTCATTATACCCATTTTTAACCCTGAAATATGTTCCACAGTTCATGAAGCCCTGTAATCATTTCCTTTGCTGTCATTGCGGAGTGCAAAATCCAGAAACAACAGAGTGTTGTGGACATTTTAAAATCCAGTCAATAATATTTTTTTGATTTTTGTTTTTCTATATTTCTATATTTTTTTTATATTCTGTTCAGATTTTTTGCCATGTGCTCACTGTTCTTTCTCTCCAACAAGATGGGTTTCATCTTTTCCAGTTAGTTGGATTTGAATTATTCTCTCATAAAACAGGTCTTCATGTTTGGACTGAATTCAATTAATTTCACTTTTGGTTTATTTAAATAGCATCATGTCAATTTGCCATCCGTGTCATCTCAAGGCTTTTTATAGAGACAATTGATACAATCAAATTGCTTAAAAGTTTTCTGTTTATAAAAAACCAGCTGACTGCATCGAGTTCTTGACTTTGCAGAATTCAGAATTGAGGTCACAAAATGAAAAAAAAAGGGAGTACAAACTAGGAATTGTCTTTAGCCAGTCTTTACACATTTGGTACATGCGTCCAATTTTGGTGCATTTATAAAAATTGCAATCAGATAAAAATAAGATTTAGATTGCAAGACTTGTTTTGTAATTGTAATTGTAGTGTCGGTGCTGAAGGAAAATGCATCCAAAATAAATAGAAAATCTGATCCCTCTTACATCCTTATTCTTAGTGAAACACAACTAAAATTATCTGTTAATTTGATCTGATAGCATTAAATGCCTCGAAAGATAGCACAGAGAAACAGCTGGCCTTCCTGATAAGGCTACCCATCTGCTTCCTCTGTGTTGCTGATAAGCTGCTTCTACAGCACATCACTACATAAACAAAAAGCTGATCTCAACACAAACTCAAAAAGTCTAAAAGACTCCTAAGCAGGTCAAATCTGCTCTGACTATTTCCTGGATAGTCACTGGAGTCACACCTAAGGATATTACTTACAAGCTTGGTAGCATTTTTATTTTAAACCAAAGATGATTCCAATCTTAAATAACACAATATCAACTCACATAAGAAAGTGGTTCACAAAATTTTCTTGGTGGGCCCCCTTTGTCAAAAAATAAAACAGTTTTTATGACCCCTCTGACCAATCTTTTCAACAGGTTATCAAGGAAATGTCAGCACCAGTATTTAGTACTGGAATTAAATGAGCTAGAATCTCAATTAAATCACAAAAGTTCCTCTTTTGAAGTATAATTATTTTACCTTGTTACAGGACTTTTTCCCCCAGCTTTTCTTATTGTCATTACACTTGTATTACACATTACACAAGTACAAAGCAACGAAATGAACTCTCTGCATTTAACCCATCCCCTTTGGGAGCAGTGGGCTGCCATTGTGTGGCGCCCGGGGAGAAGTGTGGGGTTAAGGGTCAGTATAAACTGGTCATTGGGGGCTGCCATGAGTCTCTATAACTAACCAAGGACCAAAGCAACATAGACACACAATAGCTTGCTGTAGGCAGTGCATTGACATATGTGCTGTCTTGCTGTAGCAATATTTCTTAGAACAGATAGGACACAAATAAATCCACCAGAGTCCTCGGAATTACCACCAAAGGTGACCCGAGTTATACTTGGTAAACTCCACACAAGCCTTTCTGGAGTAATGCATGTGTCACTTCATAATGTTGGCACAATGGATACCTTATCCCTGGACTATCTACTACAATCTTTTAAGAAATGATACCAAGTCTACTGGGTGATTCTACAAAAGGGCCAACAGAGCCCCTATAGAAGGTTCTGGCCCCTCTTCTATAGACATAACACAAAATAAAACCAATATCCATCCATCCATCCTCCCATTTTCTTCCGCTTTATCTGTGACCGGGTCATGGAGGCAGCAGTCTAAGCGGAGATGCCCAGACCTCCCGATTCACACAGACTTGCTCCAACTGCTCTGGGGGACCCAGAGTGACACCAGGCCAGCTCAGAGACATAGTTCCTCCAGCTTGTCCTGGGCCTTCCACGAGGCCTCACCCCAATAGGACATCGCTGGAACACCTCTCGAGGGTGGTGACCAGGAGGCATTCAATGCCCGAGCCACCTCAGAGGCTCCTTTTGACGTGGAGGAGCAACGACTCTGCTTCGACCTCCTCCCGGGTAACTGAGCTCCAAACAACGAAATAACACAAAATCAATTTCGTACGATGATAAATCATATGTTTATTTTGACAAATTTAATTTTTGACCTTTACATCTCTACTTAAGCAATAATTTGAAAATTATAATTTTGCGCTTTTGATTTAAACCGCATTGGGGTAGAATCACTGTTTCATTTGCTATATCAGGAGTCGGCAGCCTGCAGTCTGAAGACACAATTTCCTATTTGAACATATTTAAAGGCAATAGGTAAGAATGTAACACCTCTTGACCATTTAGTGGCGCACTCGTTCTCGTCCGCACTCAATATGTACTGTTTGCCAGCCAGTTAGCCTGGTCCGCCTATACTAATTTAGACATTTAACTTCTTTGTCCAAAAGGAAAGAAGCAACCTCCTTGTAGCTTCTGAGCCCATTTGCTTCCTTAAAGCTGAATCAGCCCCAATGTTCACCCTTGTTTTGCTCCTTCTTTTTTTGTTTGTTTTGGCTTGAATCTGAGAAATAGTATAACCCTGAGAACAAGCAATTTCTCAGCTCTATTGTGGAGCTATGAGGATCTGTCAACAACTGAGCTCTCTGTCGCTTTACTTTATCCTACTATTCCTTTTAGTGCGGAATCCTAAAGGCCAACTTGATCTGGAACTGCTGGCATAAGTGAGAGATGGATAACTCCAGTGTCTGGGAAATTTTAGACATGTCCTTGGTCCACAGCACTTGAATCTAAAGGTTGCATTACTGCCTCAGTGTGCAGTAGGGTTGTTTGAAGTCTTATTAATAGTTTAAATATTTAATTTAGGTATGTTATGGCAGGAAAGTATTTAAATGTTTCGGGAAACCAGTCCTAATGGACTGGAGTCACCCATTCCTGAGTAGTCTGGTAGGATGACCATGTTGGCTGTCAGGAATATTGTGAAGAATAGGGTGCAACGTTTAGACCCTCACATCTGTCTGCATGGCAGTCAGCAAATAGAACTACAATAAAGCAACCCTTCTCTTGAACGTTCATGTATGAGACAGTGGAATTATTCAACCATTCAGTCTGAAACAAACCTTAAAACCGTCACTGTATAGGTCTTTAAACAGCACACTCTCTAATGCTTCTCAGTCACCTCTTTCACTAATTGCTGGAAGTTTTAACAACTATCTGATAACATATCTCTTCACTAGTGATGCCACCACTTACACACTGCAAAAAAGATCTAGAAATGAGCAAAAATGTCTTCAGTTAAGTGCATTTAATCTTAATTTTGAGTAGGTAAATAAGATAATTTGCCAATGGAATGAGTACTTTTACTCTTAAAGTAAGATAATTAGATAAAATGCTCTTGAAATAAGACAAGGCAATTGTTTTTTCTTATTTTAAATGTAAATTGTCTTGTTCCATTGGCAAAGTGTCTCACTTACCTCCTCATTGCAAGAAAAAATTACTTATTTAGATATGTTTTTTTGCAGTGCACCGTTTGTACCATTCCTTCTGGATCCTAAACCTTTTTCTTTTTGTTGTTTTAGTGACTATATTTCTGTCTTCGCAACATGCTTAACTGGATTTGGTATGAAATAATACATACAGTAATAGTTCCTTGTTTAATTTGAATTTCTAAAATATATTCTCATAAAGTTTTCTCTAAGTCAGATTTATTTGCAACATTCTTGAGAAAAAAAAGGTGGGTTAACTTTGTAGTTAATTTCAGTTGTTTCAATCAAATTATTCTCATTTTGGAACAGAAATAGAAAAACTGAGTGAAAATATAGAGCTTTATTCTTAGGTAAAATATGTATATCATCATACAGTATTTAAAAACGGACTGTGTGAACTGAAAATACTGAGTAAGTTATATGCCAAAGTTAAGTTTTTCTGTTTTTGTTTCAAAGTATAATACAGTAGATCTAATAACAAAACTTAAATCAGATTGTAAGCCTTTAAAAATAACCAAAATGCATAAATGCTAACAAAAAGGGATGTAAATAAATATTGTTTTCTTAAAGTTTTCTTACAGTAGCTTCTTAAATGCACTTTGTTATTTTAAATTGTCTTTACTTCTTTATTTATTTCACCAAAAGTTGCGTAATACATGATAAGTGCATGAATTTATATTCTGGCTGTAAATTTTAAAGGTATTTATAAATGAAAACGAATAATTTAGTGTAGATAAATAATATATATGTGTTAAATTACATATAATAATTTCAGTCATTTTTTACTTATTTTCATGCAGCTGTGTGTCACTAAATAAACTGGAACATCTGATTGGTGCATTTAGTTCAGTTTATTCACCAGGATCCACATTAGTTTCAACTGAAGTAGTTACTAATCATCTGATGCAAATATCATAAACAAAATCTAATAGACATAAAGACATTACAGAACACAGCATTAGGTAACAAACTACATGAATGAACTACAGTTAAAAGGGAAAGAAAGATACCAAAGTCCTTTAAGGTAATGTATAGTTTTTGCATCTGTAATATCTGTTGGTCATTTATTATTCTGGTTATGAAATCAGTTGTGCAAAGGTAAAGGTTCATGTTTACACCTTTAAGCTTTATTTTCCTGATTCTTTCCTAAGAATAAAACACTCAGGAAATACTCTTTAAAGAAAAAAAAAAAACTTTAAAATGTATAGGTATTAAAGACCATGAGACATTATAACAGATTTTTTTTTATAGAAAATTGTAATCTTACCATAGAAGCACTTACCAACCAAGCATTTTATCCAACTCCAGTATGCCATATTACCACATAAGTACATCATACATATTTGTAAATGTGGAGGCATCCATGGCTGCAAAATCAAAATATTACACTATGTTCTTAGATCAAGGACACTGCTGCCTTGTAGGGGTGGAACGGTTCACAAAATCCACGTTTCGGTTCGGTTCACGGTTTCGTGGTCATGGTTTTCGGTTTGGTATATGTTGATTTTCACACCGAAATCCCATAAAAAATAATGAAATTAATGAAAAAATCCCCAAACATTAATGAATTGTAATTATTTTTAAAGATCCGCAGAAACCCTGGATCATTCCTTATGTTTTGCTGCTTTGAATTTAATCATCTCGCGCATGCCCTCTACGATCTCCAAGGAACTCAGAGCGGAGCGGACGGGAGCCACAGTGGAGGCTGTAGGCTTTGCTTTGTGCAGCCGGTCTGTAGCGCAGCGGGGCGGAGCGGAGCGCTGACGGAGTATGTGGGATTTCGGGGTTAGCCTGACATGTTGGTCATGTTGCTGTTAGCATAAACAAAACGTGTTGCACAATGCTTGCACACTGTTGCACTTTTATCCACAACTTTCTTTCCGCCGTCATCGTAGGTCACTCTAAATGCAAAGTGGTCCCATACAGCAGACCTATAAAGTGCTGCTGGCGCGTCTTCCAACTCCTGTTCTTTCCCACTCGCCATACCCACACAATTCTCCACAACAACTGCTACACCCGGCTACGCTGCTTCGCTTCTTCTTCTTCTTGTTTACTACTGGTGGTTGGCTTTGGTCGCAGTACCGCCACCTTCTGCTCTGGAGTGAACACGGGAGCAGCGCATGAACCAAACGCAACACACGCAAACCGAACCGAGACAGTCGAACCAAACGGTTCAGGCGGTTTTCATCCATCCCTACTGCCTTGCCACGTACAGAAAGAAGATAACTTTTTAACCTGACACAGAAACCATCCTAATTAGATAAACTACTTGTGGGAACTCTAGTTCTGACACGTAACAGGCAGCTATTTTTTTAGGGTTTAACAGACTCACATATCTAGCCTGACGTAGTCCTACTCAATTCTAGTCAGAATATGAGTCTGATACTGCTTCATAGAGCTGTGATTATGGGGCGTGTTTCGAACGAACCAGGAAAAAAAATGCCTCTGCACTCAATAGGACAGACCTACAACCAATAAGAGCAACGGAGTGCGTGACGTATGTTAAACGACGCATAGTTGTTGTCAACAAAAATCAAAGCGTGCAGTTGCACGCCTAGAATAAGAAGATGAGCGTGAACGATTTTTGCCGGTGTTGCAACAAAAAATTATTTGCTGTTGATATCTTCTAGAACAGACCTAATAGCAGAATCTACACACCTCAACTCTCCAGCGGCAGCCATTGTTGTTGTCACTTTGGTCACATGGTTGATTACGTTACTGTTGATCATCAATCCATAATCGTATAAAGCCCGCCCTGACAATTTGATTGGCCCGCCAGAAAAAGGGCGAGCATACTCACCCTACTATTAATCAATGCCAGACCGAACTTCCCGACCTCAAATGTTGTGGGTGGGACTAAGTTTGGAATGGCACCCAGGCTAACACATACATCAATTAAGATAGAGTTGTAGTGTAGATGGAATAATGTCAGGGCCGAAAATCGTTCCCAGTCCGAGCCTGGATGGGAGCAAGACTATATAAAGCTATTTTGATGAGGAAAAAAAATTGCAATTCCTTTGCTCATTTTGCTGATAACTATCAACATGTTAAGAAGTCATTTCATTTTGATAACTTGCTTCAATGCAGAGCTTTGTAGTGGTGATTGTTTAACCTGCAAAGAACCTCAGCTGCACTGACTAATTTTGCTTTGTAAGTCTGAGAAAAAAAAAAGAAAAGAAATGAAATACTGAATGTATGTCCATGACATTAAATAACAATGGATAAAACAGAAATTCATGCCATAGGACATAAAAGAAACGGTGTGTAGATTAAATCATTTTGTATTTTAGGCTACTGCTGGGTTACAGCTTCCTTTTGTGCTCTTTGAAGTCTAGTTTCTTGGCAACTTAAGCCTTTATGAAGAGCATTTACTTTATGAAGGTTTTCTAATCTGCTGACTTTTTTTTTGCTGTAAATTCTGTCACCCAACTGGTTTGTCTAAAAAAAAACGATAAATGCTCCACATTAAATATAATATTCAGTTCTTTATTTCAGCTTTGTTACTCATATTTGACAGCTCAATTTGTGTTTATTGTCAAAATAGTGTAAACATAAAAAGCTGAGCTTGATCAGCTCTTAAATTTAATTGCAGAAAACACAAGGGGGTTTTGCTGTATGTGGCTGTCTTGGTAACATTGCTGCAGACTGTATTCAGTCCGCCTCCTAACAGTCTTTTAGAGGCACTAGCAAGAGTGCAGATGTGGACTCATTACAGGAACTCTAATGAGAGAACTGTCAGCAGCCTGGAACTGTCGAGACTTGTACAGCCTTGCAGGACTGATGACTGTCCCATGGGATTATCCCCTTATGCCACAGCATGCTGCAAAATGCTGTTTAAATCATGATTCAGCATCCTTTGCAACATCCTTCTCTAAAGATTCGAGCAGAGTTTGAAAAAAAAAGAGAGAAGGTGGATGAGAAAAAGCCTAAGGAGACTCCTGCAGTGGGAATTGCAAAGATTTCGCCTGAAAACCAGGAAATACTGCAGATTGCAGGATCCCTTTCCTGCCTCCTGAAAACAATCAGCAGTCTTCCCAGTATGTCCTCGACTCCAATATGTATTCCGGCGGTGGACATCTGCAATTCGAGAGGCTATCGACTGCATTTATCTTGTCATGTGACTGCACCACAGTCCACCTCCCACATACCCCAGCAAGTAGACTGGGAAAGAAAGATTGCATGGCTCCTGATAGCTACCAGAATACAAATGTTGTGTGTGCAAGCAGGCATCAAATATACATTTCCCGTCAGCGTAAGAGACGTAGGCACACTTGAGAACACACAACCACAAACTGCCTTATCTCTGTAATTGGCACAGGGGGTCAGAGCGGCAGGCGTAGATAATCATGGCTGTGGGCCATATTCTGCTTGCCTCTTCCCTACCTGCTTCTTATTTTTATTCTCTTCAGAGAACCTCCTTTACCATCTCAACCCTACAGAACCCTGCATAGTTTTGCACTCTTAAACGCAGACACATTTAAACACCCCCTATCCCTATCCTTATTTGCAATGCAGCCCCACACATGAGATGTTTCATGTGTGGGGCAGCAGCTGCTCAGTTGTTGTCAGCAAGAATAAACATTCAACTGACAAACAAATCCCTTCCATCACCCCCAACCTAAACTAAAGGCTCTCTGGGGGTAAAACACCTGCAGTACAGTGGAGTAAGAAGTGGGCAGGAGAAGAAAAACCTGATAGATGTAAAGTTTGGATGAGTAGAAGAGGAAGGAAAATTCCTTTTTGAAAAAGTAAGACATACATCGTGGAATTCATGAAATAACTGTTGGTATTAAGCCATGCATCTACTGGGATAAACCTGAGAAACCTGTCTGAGAGACTATGGAAGACCTTAGTTCTCATAAACATTATCTTGGTTCTTGCAAGAATATATTTACAATCTCAGTTGGCTTTATCCATCCTGGATTGCGCACAATCAATGAATATTAGTTAATTTAGGACACTAGTGGCCTGGTTCAGCCATTCAGAATAAGACTCAGAATGAATTCCATGTGCACTTCTTATTTTAGAAAAAGCAATAAATATGGTTAATCCATTCAATTCAATCAATTCAGTTTATCTATATAGCACCAATTCACAACACATGGCACCTCAAGGCACTTTACAGTTCACCAGATCATACAGTCAAATTGATTAAAAGTTTTATATCTAAGGAAAAGCAGCTGATTGCATTGACTCATTGACTCTAAGCATACTTGTAGCGACAGTGGAGAGGAAAAACTCCTTTTTAACAGGAAGAAACCTCCAGCAGAACCAGGCTCAATGTGAGCGGCCATCTACCAGCTCCCCTGTCAGAGGATGAAGAGAGTGCATCCAGCTAGTCACATTCAGAGAAACAGGACTACACTGAAAAAACAGGCTAATATCGAACAAAGGTGTTGATGGCAGCAGCACAGCTGATATTTCTCACCAGGATAGTGTCACTGGAAAAAAATCTAAATCTAGATACGTAAGTCATTATTTCTTAAAATAAGAGCATTTGTTCTTGAATTAAGAAGCTAAAAGAGAATTTGCCAATTGATCAAGACAATGTAGATTTAAAATGAGAAAACACAATTACATTGTCTTATTTCAAGTGCATGTTATCTAATTATCTTATTTTAAGAGTAAAAATACTCAATCCATTGGCAAACTATCTCATTTACCTACTCAAATTAAGGGTAAATACACTTAATTTAAGAACTTTTAACTTATTTCAATATCGTTATTCCAGACCATCCTGGTGTGGGTGATTTAAAAAGATTGATGCACAAATGTTAAGACCAGCAAGCTATTTTATACAAGCAAATTGTGTGTTCTACAGCCAATCATAAAGAAAGATGAATCAATGGAAAAAAATTAAATGTATATAAAATATTTTCTAGATAAAGATGCCACAATATTTACATTAAGTCATTTAATTGATTTGGTTTATTTGTATAAAAGTGTTGTCTTTATGCTGCATTTTCCCTGGCCTAAATAGATTTTTTTTTTTTTTGGTTTGTTAATAACATGATTCTACTATTATCATTTCTGACAATCCCAATATATTTATAATATATATTGGCATTATGCCTCCTTTATGCCCACAGATATTTTTGCTGGTTGGTTGGTACCGGACTTTCAGAAATACTAAAAAGAAACTGTGGCCTCAGTTGAGAGTCCGATTTGCAAAATGTGTTTGAACATTTGCATATAATAAATTCAACATATTAAACATTGATAACGTGTTTTTGAATTGAATTTGAATTGACTCTAATTGAATATCCTTGTACCATAAATTTGCATGGATTAATCATTACAATCTAATGTAGAATGTAAAAAAAAAAAGCTTTGCAGATACATTCTGCTGAGTCGCAGAATCATTTTGCACCTTCTTTAAAGACCTGCTTTGTACATGGAAGCACATATATAAAAAAAGGAAGGGTTGTGACCTGTGCAACAAGAGATTAATATCGTAGCCTTGCTGTGTCGTCATGACTTGCTGAAGCAGCTCCTGCACTACAGCAAAAAAGTGGGTTATGCTAACATATACTTATAAAATCAAACCATGAATTGATAAATGTTAAATGGCTTATACTTATATAGCACTTTTTCAGATCAAGAGACCTGACCGAAGTGGTTTATAATACATTCAATCAATCACGCACACACTGATGGTGCCAAGCCCTATTATTGCCACAACTGCCCTGGGGCTGACAAAAGCAAGGCTGCTGTACACCGGCGCCACCAGTCCCTATGACCAACAGAGGATGTCGCCCAAGAACACAATGTCTGAAAGCTGGAGCAGGGGCAAACTCCTGCATAATAGTAATGATAATACAACTAATGATATACAACTTAGAAATCCTTCATATCCATCAAAAGAGTTTTTTTTTTCTATGTTTTGCTCCTTGAAGTCACACCCTTGCCCAAAATCCTTTTTTTCCTAATAATCTGTGAATCATTGAGGCAGTTGACATGGTTACTAGGCATGAATTATAAAATGGCCCACTGTCAGGTTCCTAAATATAGCTTCATTTGCACGTTTCTAACTCAACTAATGAAATTATAGCTTCACATAAAAAACATAACACCTGAGGTTATGAGCTTATTAGAAATAGTTGACACTGTTTTGACTCTCCATAGCCTACCTTTTAAAGTTTTAATTCAACACAATTCAAAAGTACGTGTTAAACACAAGATAAATTTAATCTGTATTTACTCTGAGTTTTTATTTCTTAGCAAGTTGAAGATTTTTATAACTGTAGAAAGAAAGGAACGTCTGTAGTGGTGAGTAGCAGCTGAGGAACCCTTAGACTAATGGTACTTTCTTGTTGTTTGAAAGTCTTTTGAAGAGGATACTCGCTTTTGTCCATAACTTTCTTCATTTTATGAAAAACTTTCTCTTGTATAAACATCTCCTGGGGTTTTAAAGGATTATTAGAACAGAGCCGACCTTTTCTATTAGCCTGAGCTTCTTTAGGTAATTTGCTCTAATGCAGTTACCCCATCAGATGAAAGCATACTCTCCAAAACAGTGGTATAGAAGACATATCAGCATCATGCTGTAAACACTGACCTCAACTTCCTTGATAAGTACAGTTGGTGCTGTTCCTAATTAGTGGTCACTCCACTTGAGACTGCACTATACTCCTCCATAACCTCCACATCTTTTCCTATGATGCTCCACTGAACTCTGCAGTCATCAATCCTTCCATACATTCCACAAATCCTTTCACCAGCTCCATGTATTTAACCTCTTGTTCATCTCTGATTCACCCAACTGCAGAGTTATCCCAGTATTTCTACAGATGACAAGACTTTGTCTTGTACTTGAAGTTGGAGGTGCACAAAGTAAAGAGGAATAATGAGATTACTGACCCCCGTGGTGCTCCTGTGCTGCTGTCTACCTGGTTAGACAGTTGACCCTTCAGTCTAACAACCTGCGGACTGTTTGTCAGGTACTTTTTGATCCAGGCAATTGTTACGGCCTCCAACTGAGTCTTCTGGATATTCTGAGAAAGTAAATCAGACTGAATTGTGTTAAATGCACTAGAGAAAAAAACAAAAAAAAACTAATCACACAGTACTGTCTGCCTTGTCTAGATGACAGTGGGTTTGTTGAATAATGGCATAACTCCCTGCCGACTAACAAACTGCAGGGGTTCCTGAACGCTGCTTGTTTGTTTGCTCAAGTGGACCAACAGGAGTCTCTTTAGCACCTTCATCATGTGGGATGTCGGGGCAACAAGTCTATAGCCACTGAGGAATGTTGACTAAGTGTTTTTTTTTTTGAATGGTACATTTAAGATTTTATTAAAGAAATATGTTCCCTTCTCTCAAATCACAGCAAACAGCAAGATAATTTGTTAAAAAATATGCCATGTTTAAGATTTATGTGGTGTTATGATTACACAAATATGAATCATTTTATCGTTGATAAAATCTCCCAATAGTTAACACTTGGATGTAATTAAAAACGTGCTGGTGGTCATAATTAACAAGTAATAGTGTTCAAGAGCTAGCTACATGGAGCTGAAGAGATGGAATAGGATAGGAACGATGACTTCACAATAAGAAATTTCATTATAAGTC
This sequence comes from Cyprinodon variegatus, assembly GCF_000732505.1. Taxonomy (NCBI): domain Eukaryota; kingdom Metazoa; phylum Chordata; class Actinopteri; order Cyprinodontiformes; family Cyprinodontidae; genus Cyprinodon; species Cyprinodon variegatus. The sequence goes on from NW_015150515.1 coordinate 869,534, forward strand.
TTGCTAGCTTGTGAGAAAGCCTTTAGTTAGATGATGAATTTATAAAAGGTGCAGCTTTTAATGTTATATATTCTATTCTGATCTGAATATTTAAGTACATAAGCTTTCTGAGCAATCTGCCTTCAAAGACTGAGCATAATAAAGAAGCAATTTAAATCCCAAGGGCCTGTTTATCATTTTTACTTAACAAGGACACCTGTTTAGCTCGAGGATTGAGCAATCAAATTCCACAGCATTCTCTGTTTTCCTTTTTACACCAAGAGTAGTGCAAAGGGCCATTTTCTTGTTAATGTCAATTACCATTGCATGCTGTTTACCGGAAAATATACTTTGTGTTTGGAATTAGCATATTTTCAGCTAACATTTCCAGAAAAAATTACATTAACATAGTTCTTTACTTTTATGCTTGCTGTTGGTTTGGCTTGTTATGAAGTAAGGTAGTATTAAAGTAGTATCAATTTATGAGTTATTTAGTAATTATGAAACATTTTTGAGTTATTAAATAACGCATATCTGGAAATATTGGTTAATAAAGTTTTAATAGGCTGACTGACATCAAATACACTCTAAAAGTCTGTAACACTCCAAGTAACCCAAACAAGTAAAATCAGAACACCTCTTCCGTTATTTGTGTAATTTTAAGTTTGATTCAAAATGGTGATCAACTTGACGATTCCCTGCTTTATTTTCATTCTTTAAAATTACCTGAACCGTGTATTTTGGGTCATCTCCTGGATGAGAAATCTATTCTTCACACCTTTCTAGTCATATCAAGAATGTAAAGTATTTTTCTATGTATCTTTCTATGTATTTGTAAGTTATAATACTATGATTTTTTTATGGTGAAAAGTCTGAGGAGTCATGTGGCCCTTGGATGATATTTGACCTCTATTGTTTGGAATATGTTTTGGCCAAACTTTAAATCTTACTCAAATAACATACAATTAGATGTCCCTAATACACTATATGTCAACACTTTGACAATTTTATTTCTACAGGCATCGAGCACTTACACAAAAACCAGCATTCTTCCAATTTTGAAGAGAATAATATTAATAGATCACCTATTGACTCTAGTCTTGAGCCTTGTATATTTTTAAACAAAGGCCTCTTTTGCAGAATGATGTTTTGATCAAAGTTTTCCTTTTAATTCTCTTTCTCTCAAACTCAAATCGTTGAGGGCTGATACCCTGCTGCTTTTAGTTTTATCCCTTACCTTTAACACCTCAATCAAATAGGTTAACTTAACATCACTAGGAGCAGTGATCTGTCATGATCACTGTCATGAACTCATATTGGAATCAGGTGTGTTGAAGCAGAGACCCATCTCAATATTGCTGAAAATCAGCCTTCAAAGATTTGAGTTTAGACCACAGCTACTGTATATGTCCTGTCACACAAAGGATTCTTCGAAACTGTATACTATAGGTTCTACAGGCAGCGAGAGATGTCTCAAAGTTCCCTATGTTAGCACTTGAGCTTAGAAGCAATCTGCTTCCTAGCTCCTTCCTTACTGTCGGCACTATTTGGTTAGCCCTTATTTTGCCTAACCTGATGGATCCAGATGGATTTGCTCCGCATATCCATCTGGAAACCTTCCGTTGAAGTAATTTTGGGAAGGGGCAAAAATACTGGTTAGCTGATTGGCCTATGTTGGTGATAGACGGGCCAAATAAACCAATCAGATCAACGAAAAATATGACGTACTAAACAGAGCAACAACGAAGAGGAGCCAATTGATAGATCAAACTCTTGGTGAAACCAGTCGGGAGAAGAGCAA
>NW_015150515.1:871323-878011 GCF_000732505.1 Cyprinodon variegatus
TGAGGCTATAAGTTATTTACTTTTGTGTGTTTTTGTCAGGCAGAAATTTATTTATACCCCCTGAGGGTGTAAGAGGTTAACACCTGAATCAAATAGGACTAGGAGCAGTCAGGGTCTGCCATGGAATCAGGTGTGTTGAAACAAAGACCCATCTCAATAGTGCTGAAAATCAGCCTTCAAAGATTTGAGTTTTAGACACTGCTACTGTATATGTCCTGTCACACAAAGGATTCTTTGAAACTGTATTCTACAGGCAGCTAGAGATGTCTCAAAGTTCCTATGGTAGCACTTGAGCTTAGAAGCATTCTGCTTCCTAGTTCCTTCCTATTCGGTAAGCCCTTATTTTGCTGACCACGGACACATTTTCGGCATGTCATAACTGTCCTTACTGACTTGAGGAACTCAGATTAAACCACTGTGTGTCTTTCCCTAAATGTACTCAATATTATGGTAGACTCTTGGAGGCAGTAGACAGTTTTTAAATACTTTTTTTTTATGTACAGTCATTTCAGTTTTTCAGAATCTGTTGATTGCGGTGATATTTATGATGTGTGTAGATGTCTGTATTTATCAATCTTCTCCAGTATTAGCCATTTTCCCTACGCAATTTATTATCTAACTCTAGGATCTTGTTTAATTGCACGTTTTTTCTAGGTGCGTAGAGTGGAAAATTGCCCCTGCCACACCCCTCTGGGTAGCTTCGCCCCTCTGGGAAGCTACCCAGAGGGGCTTGGCTGTGCTCTACATAATTAACTCGTAATTTGTTGTCGTAACAATAAAGTGTCTTAAAATGCTGTTAATTGGTGCTATATAAAATAATTGATTTGATTATTTTGATAATACAAAAAGAGCTAAACCTTTTCTAATAACAAAGATCGATCAGTCCTTTCAGTTCTGCCAACCTTTACACTTCTCTAGTCTTAGTAGCTAACTTTCCTCATAGTGACTTATTAACTGTTGCACACCTCCAATGTATGTATGTGTTTAGTTATCAGGACGTGTACACTGTAGGCATTTCATGTACAGACTTATCTTTTAAAAGATAAGTACATAAAATCTACAGACCCCCTCATTAAATCTTGTAAGATTTGTATGCATTGAGACGGCATCCCTTGCTGGGCCCTCTGAGATGGGTAGAGTGTTTGAAGTTCCCTGCACCTGCTGTATAAAGTCCACTACTACAGGGCATGTGCAATTTCCCACACTTTATAGTCATTCCCTCAAATTATATTTGGATTATAGCATTACTTCCCCGAAATGAAAGTCAGATGCAAGTGTGTAGTTCAAAGCCCTTGTGAATTATTAACACCAGATTGCCAAGCTTTTGGTTTGCATTAATGTACCAATTTCTTATTTGAAAATACATTCTGTCTTCTGTCCCCTTAGATATATTGTTTTTCCTTTTTATTTTCCTCTTGCAATCCTCTAGTAGTCTATTTTGAAAAACCTGACAAAGGAATCTTTGAGGTTGTTCCTGCTCTGACTGGCATTTCTTAAACCCTATCTGCATTTCTTTAGGGATACAGTTCCCCTAATTATTCTTCAAACGATGCCCTCAATCATGCCGTCAGCCCTCTAATGAACACTACGTGTGGAAGCAATCGGCAAGGCGGCCTTTGTTTTGCTGGAGCTTCGGCCAGGCCGTCCAGACAGCAGACGACTTGAGTAATCAAGTGTGAAGGTTGTGAGGAGCAAACAGCTATTAACCTCCCAAACACAGGCCATCATCACCGTCTGTAGAGGACAGACGGGAGAGTGTGCATTTGTGTGTCTGTATGAGTGAGCGTGTGAGAGAGCTAGTGCCAGCCCTGTTGAGTGTAGCATAGGATCATGCATCTGTGGCTTTTATAGCTGTGGGACGGGTAAGGTAACTCATGTGTGTCTGTCGTTGCACAGTGTCTGTCTGGGTAAAGAATCGTTCACACTTCTGTGTTGGTGCATCGATGTTCCTCTATTTGAGCGTGTGCAATGATGCCTGGATGGTGCAACTCTACAGCACTGGACCACACTCCTGTAAATAGTAATTGCCATGTGTGTGTCAGTGTGTGCTGTGGGACTTGCACGTAAGTACTCTGGCATCCATGTCTATTTGTTCTGATTTGCAGGGAAAAGTGCGCCTTGTTTCCCACTCTGTCAGCGTATCCAGTGTGATCTCAGCACACATTATTCCCATATGGCAGTGGAGCATGGCTGGTCTTGGCATGGCCTGGCCTGTGAATGCCTGTTTGACATGTCACAGTGTCGACTGGTGGGATGCCATGCTGAACCGCCCCATCTGTTCCAGACAAATCCAACACAAAGGGGAGTTTATAAGGAGATGAGCATGAGGGGGGAAAATGGGGCATTGTAACTGAGGTTTAGCTAGTTTTTGTTGCCAGAGAAATAAAAAGAAATAAAAAAAGTGAAATAGCATTTTATAGTATTTACGGTACTTTTTAAAAACTTTTTCTGTAAGGAAGGTGATCATGTGTTCTCAATTACAGTAGCAGCCATTCCTTGATGGGTCCTTGGCTGGTCCCATAGAATTACATTTTTAAACATCAATCTTTGTACAAAAATGTTCTTTCTGTCATGATTTGTGGACATTAAGATCTAAAGAGGAGCACCATCTCCTGGTCAGACCCTGTAATTCAGTGAAAGGGTGAAGTCAGAGTAACCAAATGACCCACTTATCGGTTTCCATTTGCATGTTTCCAAGCAATACAAGGCCTTGTCTATATAAAGACTCAAACTCACTGCGGATCCAGACATTTGAATTGAGAAAGCTTCCTGGAGGGGAAGCGAAATGTCTTCAAATCTTGGAAACCAAGTCCAGGGGATTGTTTTTTTAAACTTTTACGGAAGGACTATGACCTGGATGACTGATAGTCTTCATCAGCATGAGTCAGAGTAAAAAATATGCAAGCCCAGGAGAAGAGGGGGTCACTTCAGTGGCTGGAAGTGGGCTGCCATTCGGCTGCCGTTTGACAGGGAAGGGCCATTTTGAATGGGTGCTACTGTATGTGTTCATGATTCTTATCTAGAATTTTACAGAATTTAGATATGAACACATTCTCATTTGCTATAGTAAATAACATTTTCAAAAACTCCTAATAAATCCCAGCTCCCAATACCTGCTGTAGTTGCACTCCCTCCCTATGATTTCGTCTGCTGCACCAACAGCAGGCCCTGAAGCGATTTGTAGACTGTTTTTTTTACATTGGTAATTTTATTTTCTTCTGTTTAAGTTGATTTGGAATGTCTGAAAATATCACCTTTTCTTTAGATTGGCTCCTCTTTCACAAAGTCAGACCAAAGTAGTAAATGTTGCCACTGGTGGATCCAGGACATTTTCAGAGGTGGCCAGGCAAGGCCCAATGTGCACTGAAAGGTGGCTGAAAAGATATACTGTAGACACCAAAACCAAAATAAGGTCAATCTACACTAATCACACGCTACCAACAGGAAGATGAATGAGCACAAAATTCATACCTTTCGAACAAACCAATAAAGAAAGCACTTTTTTTGCTGGTTTTATGAAGCCCCTGCTAATTAACCCACACACATCTCAATATATTTTACCTAAATTGATCATTAATGTATTGGTAACGCTTTCTTTTAAATTACCGGTACATCGGTAACTAATAAAATGGTAAGAACATAGGCCGTTATACTATATTACTAGATAACAAGAAGTGCTGTGCTTCAAATTTTAGGCAGACAAGTTAAAGTCTTCTAAATTCTTACATTTCAAACAGTTATTACCAGGTAACTCATTAATTTTACTTACAGCAATACATTAATGTGTAATAATCTAGTAAAAGGTGGTTTATTACTTGGCATATAACGAAAAACCAAACCTAGAAGACAGCAAGCCAATCTTCTCAACTAAACTCTTATTTACATGTAAATTGAGTTCAGTTTTATAATGATTTACTTACCTGATCATAAGTTACAATTTACTTTGTTAGTCGTTGATAGGTGGTGGCCAATAATAGAAACCTATTGGTAATTATGTGCTGATGAAGGTTCTCAGTCATCCAGGTCATAGTCATTCAGAAAAAATCAAAACTGGACTTGGTTTGAAGTTGTTTTGCTTCCCATCCAGGAAGCTTTTTTCGATTCAAAATGTCAGGAATGGTGTTGAGTTTAAAGTTTTATACAGTAGCCCATCAAAGGCCTGTTTTTGTTTTGAAAACATGCAAATTGGAACAGATGAAGGGGTCCACCCATTTGGAATAGTGGTTGTTTGGCTTTTTTTAGACTGCAATACCCCATACCCATCTAAGTGTCTGAAAGGGGATTATCAGACTGGCTGAATAGAAAAGGCCAAGAAATGACCACCCCCTCTGTTTAAGGTTGTTTTTTCTTTCTTAACATAGATTGCTTTCTTCACGACCCTCTCAAACCACCTATTTTCTTCATCCAAAATTTGAACATTCTGGTCCTCAAAAGAATGTCCTTTGTCCAAAAGGTGTAGATGTACCGCAGACTCTTGTCCAGAGGAGGTTGCATTGCCCAACACAGGAGAGCAACCTCCTCTGGACAAGACTCTGTGGTACATCTACAACAACCGTACATCTACATGATAACATGCAATTGTAAGGATTAAATGCAGTTAATTACTTTGAAATTATACACCTTAATTCTAGGTTATTACCAAAATGAGTCTTTCTTGTTACAAAGTAATAATGTGGTACTTGCTATGTTAGTGCCATGTTATTACATGGTAATTGATGTACTGTAAAAGAAAGCTTAACCGATGGTTTTGGATATTATATATATTGACTGGGTTAAACCGTTAGCGTCATTATAGTTCCATAACTTAAATGCCTCCTAGATGACTGCTGAGACACTTAACTTTGCGCTTTACTTGGAAAACATAAAGCCATTTCTGAAAAGAATTTCTATTCATCGTCATTCATTGTAGTTAATTAATCTGAATTCATAAATGCTTCATAATTACTGTGTTTTTTAACCTGAAAAATGCTATATAAGTACAAGCTTTTTTACCACTTACTACTACTATTCATGATCATAATATATTTTAAAATTATGTAAATTTATACAAGATATAATGGTACATGCAAAGGATGAGATAATAAATAATGAATTTATACAATGAAGTGATAACACAATAACAGTTTTAGTTGGAAGAGACACTATCCGTCCGTCCGTCCGTCCGTCCGTCCATCCATCCATCCATCCATCCATCCATCCATCCATCCATCCATCCATCCATCCACCCACCCGTCCGTCCGTCCGTCCGTCCGTCCGTCCGTCCATCCATCCATCCATCCATCCACTGCTTATTCTGTCATGGTCACAGGTCGGCCAGGGCCTATTTCACGCAGTCTAGGAGCCAGGACGTAGTCAGTATTCTTTATTATTTCACTCCTTTGTTTGTCCGTATCTCTCTCACCACTGCTGCGCCATCTTTATCAAATATAAACAGAACTGTTGTCACTACCCGATCTTTACCGGAAGCACAATCTGCACCATCGGCTGACCTGCTGAAACTCATTATGGGAAAAAATATGTCTTTGTCTACAAAAGCCAAGCTGCAGCATTCGAAAGGTCACTGGTGAGAGCACACAGATTTGTTTTACTTTAATGAAGTAGGGGACATGGTCTGGGCCTTTTCTTAACTGACTTGGATCATTTCAGGGACAATAAATTCGTAATTGGAAAATCCCTAGCTATGTCCTTTTTTTGTAATAGGCCCTGCATATTTTTCGAATGAGAATCAAAGGCAGTCTTAGCCTTTGCTGTAAAAGCAGCATTACTCAATCATTTTCTGAAAGCTCAATATGTTTGTTAAGTTATTTTTAATCTGCTCAGCAGAATGCATTCTTACAAATAGGATTGGAACAGTTCATTTTTAGACATTACAGTTTTTTGTTTTTTACCACCAGCATTAGAACATACTTTGGAGGTTTTGAGGGGGCTTGGAGATGGCAAGCTAGTGAAATATTAGTAATCTATTTGTAAAAAAATATATATATACCTTTTTAGTTTCTTTTTTTATGCAGTAAATATACAGCATCCCCCTGTATACCCACATTATCTAGCATGTGTAAACTCATATACATACATCATTTCAGTCAGTGCTCACTATTTTGTAGTAGTACTTTATTTTTTTTCATCCTAACAAAATAAATGTTTTATGAGGTGCAAGCATTCTTGAACTTAGTTATTCCAGAAGGGAGCTATATTTCTGATGGATTTATAAATCAACAAAGCCAACGAAGATATGACTAACATTGGAAAAATGGAAAAAGTTGAAAAAGAAATTAGAAATTAGAGCCAATCATGTTTACTCTTCCTTTTATATCAATACAGCCATTGTGAAAGTGTGGCAAATGTATTCATTTTTCCTTTTAAGTAAAGTAATGCTTATTTTTCCAGGCAATCATCATTAGCAATATCCTTTCTAATGTCTGTGGAGTCATAATGTTAGGCCTTTTAAGCTTTTGAAGGCCACACTTCCCTTATGTTTATGCAGGTTTAGCTATTTTCTTTTCACTTATTTTAAACATTGTTCACACTGTTTGCAGGGAGCACTGCCTTTTCTTTAACCTCAGTTTACTTAGCCTCGTGAGACCATCCTGATCTCGCGAGCTTTCAAGATTTCACTCGCTAATCAGTCTGCAGACTCTCCGTTCAAGAAAATTTGGAGCCGTTCAGCAAGCGAACGTCCAGTCAGCGT
>NW_015150515.1:879274-883033 GCF_000732505.1 Cyprinodon variegatus
TTAGATAGATAGATAGAAAGAAAGAAAGAAAGATAATTAGATAGATAGATAGTTGTTAATCATTGTGATCTAAACATTATCTGACATAAGTTTCTTCTTCCTTCTTCATTTTTATAACTCTTATTATCAAACTTTTACCTACAAAGGTAAAAAAACAAAACATTGTTTTTCAAACATGCTGAAATACAGAGTATGTTCATTTAAAAACATTAAAATAATGTTTGGTCTTGATCAGTAACCATTCATCGGTGTGTGTTTTATCTTCAGGTTACCTTTTAAAACACTAACAGGATTTAGAGTATTTATACCATTTTTATTTTCACTGAGAGGCTAAACTGCACCTAACAGGCAATATACCAGGATCTTATATTAAAAATAGATCAATAGCATGTCAAATAGTTTCTGAAGAGTTGTACCTGGGAAATTACTATGTTAGCATGTGGTTGAATACTGCATGTTTTTGGAGATCAGCTCACAGCACGGCTACTGTAGGTTTGCTTGAAACTGATGAGAATCATCTGATGCAGGAAATGACTGCTCAAGTCAGAGGAGCAAAAAAAAAAACGAAAAGTGTGTGTTGGGTTTGCGACACAAATGTATAAATGTGTGCCATTGCTTCATAAGCGGCTGAGGAGGCATGCCAGGAGAACAGATGGCAGAGCAGAGAGGGGAGCATGAAATTGGCATAAAAACCGCAACACACACCCATACACCATACGCACCAGCACTCTTAGTGCAACATAAAAAATGAAAATCCGGCAATCAAACCACTAATCTCAATGTTTTCCCAATAAAAGCACAGGTAAAACACCTTCTCACAGTCACTTATAATATTCACACTCCTCCTCGGGTTGATCCAACCCCTGAAATACACACAGTCAACACACATTTTCGACAGTGTCTCCAACCTTGTTGAACAGCCAGGAAGTCAGCATTGCTGACGCTGCATTGTGTCCTGGCTCATAAACAATATATCAAACCATTACAGTAAGTTGCAGCCTGCTCATCACCATCAGTGAGATATTCTCAGACCTAAATGAAAATTTAAACTGAAGTATTTCATTGTTTTTGAAGCTCACAGCGACTCACACTCGGGGCCCCCCTGTGGTGTTATTAGTAGCGCCGACTTGTGCTCGCAGAGTGAGAACAACACAGGGCATCGTGTTTGTATGTGGGAGCACTATCTGTTGTGCACAGCTTGGATTTCTCTCCTCTGCAAGGTGAAACAGAAGAGCAAGCTCTCACTCGCACACACCTCCCACTAGTGTAGGAAGCAAGAAGAACCATGTGGTTCCAGTGCATAGCAGATAGTACACCTGAGAAACACCCACCAGCTTCTGCTTCTTTCAGATGAGAGTAACAAAGAAATAACTGACTGATTTACAAGGCTCATATTTTAAGAATCCGAAAAAATTCCACATGTGATTTTGAACGAATATTTTACCCACCGAAAAAAAATGACACTAAGGCTTTGATGCTCAATTCAGATTTTTTTGTGAAATCTGATTTTTTGCATTGCTGTTCACATTTCCAAATATATGCGACTTGTATGTGATCTCCTGTGTGAACTGCAGTCATACAACGCAAGTGTCCCGCATGTGCAGTAGAGGATGCAATGACGTCACAGGCCAGCGTGCTCTATATTTAAGGAAGTAAACATGGATGGTAGTGCCACAACACATCTAGCGGTCTTTTCCAACCATAAAAACTCAATCTTTTCAATATGGTTAAACATAAATACTGCTCACCACATCATCATCTGCCATTGTTGTTGTTCTTGCAGCTTCTACGTAGCAAGACGCAGAATAGTGACTTTGTCGGGTTCAGGTCGGATGAATCCGACCTGGCCATTCAGACACAGGTCACATTTGAAAAGATCAGATTTGTATAGGATTCAGGACCACATAGCAAAGCGGCCTGGGTCGGATTGGAAAAAATTCGGATCTGTGTTGCTCAGACTGTCATGAAAAGATCAGATCCAGGTAGGCAAAAAAATCAGATTTGGGTTACTTCAGGCTGCAGTGTGAACTAGCATAAAGGTTGCATATGAATTTTCATATTTTCATGCTTGCCATTCATTTTGTATGATAATGATGAGAATGATGTTGAACGTTGCACTCTCTTAATTTGTATATATAAAGGCCCAGTTAAACAAAAAGTTCACAACACATCTTCTCAAGGCACTTTATAGAGACAATTCAGTCGAGGTATACAGTAATATTGGTTAAAAGCTTTCTATCTAAGAAAATCCAGCTGATTGCATCCAATCATTGGCTTTGAAGTTTGTATATGTTGAAACACCAAATATGAATTTGCATTGCGTCCTTGAATCTAACACAATCCATCACACTGAGCATGAGAGAAGAAACTGGACAGGGGAGACGAAAAACTGAAATGTAAAATGAAGAAGCCTGCTGCAGAATAATGCACCACATGAGTGGCCTTCTGCTGTGGCAACTTTAGGTTCAAGAAGACACAAGGAGACCTCCTAAAGGAACATAGAACCATTGATCCATAAATAGTTTCTATGTAAGAAAAGGTAATGGTACAGTAGCTTCATAGTGGAAAACATTTAAGGGGATGAGCTGTTAGACAGATTGCATGTCATAAGGGACTAAACAGACCACATATAGTTAGGGGTTGAAGTAAGTAATACCTCAGAATTGGAGAACAGAGGTAATATAAAAAAGAATTATGAGAAGTGGTCCCTATGTCCTCCAGTAGCCTTAGCATATAGCAGCATAATCATATAGATACAGTAGTAGCCATGCAACATTTCTTCACTTTTCCTTGATGGGCTCTTGGCTGGTTACCTACAATTCCTTATTAAACATAAATAATTTTAATAAAATGTTCTTTCTGTCATGATTTGTAGACATTAAGATCTAAAAAAAAGTGTCATTTCCTGGTCAGTCCTTGTAATTCAGTGAAAGGGAGGAGTCAGAGTAAAAAGTATATACACGCCCAGGAGAAGGAGGGAGTCACTCCAGTAGCTGGAAGTTGGAGGGGATTTTGCTTGGAGTTGCAGGGAAGTGGGCTGCCATTCAGCTGGCGTTTGACTAGGAAGGGCCGTTTTGAATGGCTGCTGCTGTAGCTCCAGGTAACCTGAGCCATTCTACTGTAACTAAAACTAGAACAAAAACTCTAATCAAAAAGGAGAGTATTAAGCCTAAATTTAAAAGCAGTTGATTAATGACTTAGAAATGTATTAGCCAACTGACTACTTGGCCCAGGACCCGACCTGGGGGGGAATTGCATTCTTTTTTTTTTTTTTTTATCTTCAGTAAAGGTTGGAAAATCATGGTCCATATTTCTTTTGTTTGTTTGTTTGACAATGCAAATGAAGAATCTATTGAACATAGTTGTCCTTTCAGGTGACACAGTTTTCATAAGCAACATAGGTTAAAAAAAGAGGTAGCCAGTTTTATAACCTCCGTGCTTTACTCAAGTTTGCCTTGCGAACCACATTAACATAGCGATGATGTACAACCTAAATGTCCTGACCAAAGACTGTCATATGCAGGTTGCCTACAAAGATACTCAGCTCTATTACTGGACCTGCTTCTCTTTAATCAGGAGAAAAACACTTTTGGCGCAGCTCTATCTGGCACAATAATCCTATGAAACCATTGTGGATTAAAGACACCTTAACTGTTTCAGTCCTAATCTGCTGCAAATTTGAGCAATAATGTTTATAAATAAAATCTGAGGTATTTCCTTGGATTTTATTAGGACTTCCATGCTGCTTTTTATGGAGGA
>NW_015150515.1:883751-886781 GCF_000732505.1 Cyprinodon variegatus
TTTTAAAATTAATAATCGATTCTTGGCATCAAGAATCGATGCAGTAGATCACGAAAATTAGAATCACGATGCATCATCATCACGATTATTTTGCACACCCCTAATATATATATATATATATATATATATATATATATATATATATAATAAATCAGACATAGTAACAGGATAATGAATCACAAGGGGAAATATGCTTTTTAGCTGTTACCTTTACACTGGTACCAAAAGGTAACATTTCCACCAGATAATTGTTGAGCCAGTTATTTTGAGGCAGAATTTGCTTCTGAAATCCTTTGGGCTGTTTCTTTATGAATTTTCATACACATTAATATGCGCACCACTGTACAGTTCATTCTGTGTAGGTAGAAAAAGTTGATTGTACATGTTGTTTTATTGGAAAAGGGAACAAATTGGACTTCCATGCTACTGATAACCTGGCTGTGATATCCTATTCATGACCATGACTTCTTGTTTATTAACTTAAGCTGTTAGTGTTCAGTTAAGACGGATAAATATTCAGAGCACTTCACTATATTAATATTCTTTCCATGATTCTAAATCAAAGTCCCTTTGCTCCAGAAAATACAGTTAATCTGAGGGCTTTACCTCAGTATATGTTGGAGATCATTGTCATTCATCACATGAATTAGCTGTTAGATAAACCAGGGTGCAATGATTGAAAGAAGCAAACAAATTCATTTCATAAAAAAAGAAAAAAAAGAATCATGTACTTAGTATAAAATTTATTGTGGATATTTTTCTTATATTTTAGAAATTCATTGGACACATTCAATTGCATACATACAATACTCCTCAATAGAAATGATCTTCTCCTATATTGTAAAGAAACCAAACCCATTAACAAGCCTCTGACTTAATTTTGACAAAAGAACTCTGCATTTATTAGTAAATTTCCTTGTGGCTGGTTGCTTTCCTACAGCGGATCCTGACTGCTGGTCGTGTTTAACCATTTATGTGTCAGGAGAAAGATGAAGAATTAAGATTTAACTTATGTTTGACTGTAACCCTAACGTTATTCAAAGCCTAAATGCTCGCTTTCATAAATCATTAAAATTGCTACTAAAAAAGAAAGAAGAACAAATCAAATGCATTTTTTAAAAGCCTCTAATAATGTATTCAACCCCATGATGTGCACTTGCGAACTCTTCATGCACAGCGTTATCTTCCTGCCCTGGGAAACACCTTGGGATCTCCTAGGAAGAGAGATATCTTGATCTCTGTGAAATCTCCTAGAAGGGGGAGACGAGCAACGATTTCCCTCTTTCATTTCTTGATTTGTCGTGCTAGAAATGTTGCTATCATTAGCCCACAGCAGACTGATGATCAGCTCCCCACCCTCAAGTTGTTTTGATTAGAGTACAAAAAAAAAAATCATAAAACTGCACTCAAGTACTCCCTGCTGGCAGCCCCACAGCCTCAATAGAGACTGATGGCAACAACCTGCAGCCATTGGCTGCGGGTTCGTGCTCTATTGATCCAGTCGCATTAATCAAGTTGTTTACAAAGAAAGCACAGCAACCGATGATGGATGGCAGCGCATAATTATGCAAGTACCTGCAAAGATCACACCTCTCATTTATGGTGTGCTGACACAGTCAATCAAAGTAATCGACAGTCTGTTTGTACACCAGTAAAGAAATGTTGACTTCTCTTCAGGTCTCATTCAGCGTAGATTTTTTGGAGTGTGAAGGGGGGAAAGAACATGTGAGCAAATGAAATACAAACCAAAGAGCAAATGAGGAGATGGGAAGCTTCCGTTAAGCTGATTATAGCTCTTTGCCCTGCTGATGCCTGTAACGAAATGAGAGGATACAAGTGGCATGATGAGAATTAATTGCATTTAATAACTGCCAGATCCTTTGTAAAAAAAAAAAAAAAAAAAAAAAAAAAAGATGATGTGCCCCTTTACTGTTTTATGCAATAAATATTTTCTAAGCCAGGAGCTGTATTAAAGGGTTAGTGGCTCATTGAACCGTGAGTCACACATCTTTGGTTTACTTGCTTGCAGGGTTACCTGTGCGGTGATTTAAGGCTTCGCTTCACTGACAGAGATAAAACACCAGCTGCTTTTGTCAATATGTGGTTTGAAGGCATTCACTGATGACTGAACCAGTTAATAGCTTGAATTTAAGCCTGTGTACAAATATTTAGAATTCTTCAATCATGTTGACTTTACGGACATGATAAGAGACCATGATTTGATGCATGGTAATTTTAGAAGGTAAGTAGAATAAATTTATATAGGGACCTTCTCCTTTTTTTTTTTTTGATATACCCACCATTTAAAGCACTTTTAGCCAGAGGTTTTTGATTTGGAGGTTGCATACGGTTAAGCGAATTGTGGATGTAGTGCAGGCTGACAGGGAGAATATATAAAAAATCTATAAGGAGATTATTAGAAGTCTTACCAAGTGCAGTTGTCTTATTGCACTGGCAGAGGAGAATCTTCTCAAAATAAGATAATCTGATGGAATCTGCTATTGCTTTGTATATCAATCTCAAAACAAGATCAATTTTGGCCATGTTGAAGACCCTTCTTTACACTGAGGTCACGGATTAGTGGACCCACCTGCTAACATTTATAAATCACCACATGTTGTCCGATGTCAGTGTCTAACGTCACTTGCGCCACTTCTCCGGTTAACATGGTAAAGCCCTCCGGAGCGTCTGGGACCAGGCTACATGTGATACAAATTAGCCAATGAGCTGTCAGTCTGGGTCGCTGCTAGCTACTTTTAAAAACAGCAGGCAAACCTGTGGCAGGCAAGTGATGGGAAAGGAGAAGACGATGAGAAAAAGAAAAGTATGTTTGGCTTAACCTACTGCTGTGAAGCAGGATTCTCCACCATGAACATAATCAAAACTAAAACTCAAAACTAAAGATCCAACTAAAGAATAATGACCTTGATTTGTGCTTGAGAATGGCTTTGTCGCCAAACAAACCCAGGTTTAAAAACCTTGCAGGGCAGCCTAGAGCCCACTTCTCACATTAAGCCATAAAAAAATAAA
>NW_015150515.1:887286-888918 GCF_000732505.1 Cyprinodon variegatus
TTTTTTTTTTTTTTTTTTTTTGATATACCCAGCATTTAAAGCAGTTTTAGCCAGAGGTTTTTGATTTGGAGGTTGCATACGGTTAAGCGAATTGTGGATGTAGTGCAGGCTGACATGGAGAACATATTAAAAATCTACAAGGCGATTATTAGAACTCAGTATATATCGAAGATCATTGTCATTCATCACATTTATTACCTGTTAGAAAAACCAGGGTGCGATGATTGAAAGAAGCAAACAAATTAATTTAATAAAAAAAGAAGGGGAAAAAAAGAATCATGTACTTAGTTTAAAATTTATTGTGGATATTTTCTTATACGTTAGAAATTCATTGGACACATTCTATTGCATACTGGTACATACAATACTCCTCAATAGAAATTATCTTCTCCTATTTTGCAAAAAAAACCAAACCCATTAACAAGCCTCTTGGTTAGTTTTGACAGAAGAACTCTGCATTTATGAGTAAATTTCCTTTTGGCTGGTTGCTTTCCTACAGCGGATCCTGACTGCTGGTCGTGTTTAACCATTTATGTGTCAGGAGAAAGATGAAGAATTAAGATTTAACTTATGTTTGACTGTAACCCTAACGTTATTCAAAGCCTAAATGCTCGCTTTCATAAATCATTAAAATTGNAAGCAGGATTCTCCACCATGAACATAATCAAAACTAAAACTCAAAACTAAAGATCCAACTAAAGAATAATGACCTTGATTTGTGCTTGAGAATGGCTTTGTCGCCAAACAAACCCAGGTTTAAAAACCTTGCAGGGCAGCCTAGAGCCCACTTCTCACATTAAGCCATAAAAAAATAAACAAAAAAAAATAATAATATCAAATGGTAATTTCAGGTGTTTTATAAAATATTTGAATCAGGAAAACACTTATATTTTTTTAACTTCAAATGTCAATGTATAACATGGATGCATAAAAACCTAATTTTATTTCAGTGTCAAATTATGTTTAAAGTAACAGATTATAATTGTTGTTATAGTTGTTGATTTTCTTTATTCGGACCTCGCTTTTAATTGGTCACCCCTGCACTAAAGCATATTGCAACTCAACCAATCACTAACACACATATTGGCTAAATAGTCACTTCACATAAGGTATGATCTTTCTTTGCAGTTCCATGAGGCCGAACATACATGTAAAACACCTTTGGAAAAAAATAAAAAATAAATTATACCATTAAAATGTTACACAGGGTTCTTACACCTTTTCCAAAGTCAAAATCAAGCACTTTTCAAGCACTTTCAAGATCCATTTTAAAACTTTTTCCAGCACCTTACACCACCGTAAATTACATACCAATACATAGTCAAAATTATTATTTAGTGATTTTATCGCATTAAAAGAGATGCTATAAACAACCAAAATTGTGTTAGCCGAAGGATCAGATATTGAAGCAAAACACAAGTTTTAATTTTTCAAAATGCATCAGAGTCTAAGTAGATGTTGCTTGATATCTAACCTGCCTGAGACAAGGCACGTTTCTCAATATGCGTTCTTGAGCGTTCTCGTGTGCTCGTGTACTTGTGACACGTCATCAGCCTCAGCCCGAGTACCATTCCAATTCTCGAGAACGCTAGATCGAGAACGCACCAAATCCCCGGATGTTGTTCTCGCCCC
>NW_015150515.1:889973-907676 GCF_000732505.1 Cyprinodon variegatus
CAAACCTTGAAAACACAACGTCAAAATGCAAGCATTTTCAAGGATTTCCAGCACCCGTACGAACCCTGGATAGAGCAGTAAATAGAAAACAATCCTCATGCTGGTTGTGGTATGTTTTTTATCATTTGACAGGATTTCCCTCCTCCCCTCTCCTCATATACTAAATACTTTCACATCAATGTGATGGGACAATCATATATCGGCAGACTCCAGTATATCATCCACTCAAGCAGTGGCTGTAATACTCTCAGGCTTTCCCTGGCTAACCAACCGGAAAACAGCCACTGACCCTGGAACTGGGCTGAGGTTTCAAATATTGCTTCTATAACAACAAATCACTACTTTAAGAAAGATAGAATCTCCCAACTTAACATCTTTATTAAGAAAACAAACTGGACTATCTCTCCACTCCACAACTCTCCTACTATTGTGGGTGATACAGAGAAAAGCTTAATGGAAGTGACTGGTATCCTCGAGCAACATGCTATTTTAGACTGCCCCGTAGCTATTGAAGTGGAAGTTTCTGTTTAGTGTATTGCTCTTTACAAAATGTTCCTACTTTTCTTTCATTACTTATTACCTTCATCACCTCAATGCTAGGACAATGTGCACATGCACTAATGTTTGGCCTCCAGCTTCTAAAGCCATGTGTTGAATGATTTTTCTCTCAGTGTCGTTTTCTATATTTCCCTTTTTATGTCGACTTGAAATCTTTAAACTCCAGCTGAAGCGTTTGCCAGCTGCTGCCTCGGCCTTTGTGGGAAATCACATTAGCTTATCATTCAGCACTGGAGAATGGATCCATGACTGTTGTTTTAATTAAAATCAGCCATTCTTGGCACTGTCACTCTCTCGCTGATGCAATCGAGCTTTGTTGTTCACTGTGTATAAATAGCCTGTTCCCTGCTAATACAAATATTTCTCTAATAAGCGTCTCGGCAACACCATCTGCCGCAGCATGAAGTGGTCTCCTTCACTGGTGGAATTGATATGTTGTAGAGCCAAGGAGGGTGATGTTTGATGTATAGAATCAAAATGGCAGAAACAGTGAGCAGTTTAAAGACAGAGCTTTTGAATTTTTTGATCTTGCCCTCCAGCTGTTCTCTGTTTTAGTTTGATGAACAAAGGGCTGCTGCACTTTTTGTCCATTTGCCAGTTTGTACGCCTATTTCATCTCATCTTGCTCAGTTTTCTTTCCAATTAACAAGCCGTTCCATATGTCCACCTGATGCCTGAATGTAAACAAGATGGGAATCACACCTCGGAGGGATACTTACATTGTTATGATGGAAAGGATCTATTTTATATTGGTTCAATGCATATGATTCACATCCACTCCAGCAGTTCATAAAAAACAAACTTTATCTTTGAAATCCGACATAACCTACAATATTCCCTCAAACATGAACTGCATCTTTAAAAGATAAACAACACAACAAAGAGGGAGATCTTACAACCAAACATTTACTTGCAGCTTCGCTCCCTTATCATCCCATAACTGAATCTCTCAAGTATGTTTGACATACTTGCGATAAGAGAAAAGCTGAGTGTTTCTTACTGTTTTCTTCCATTCGAAAGGCATTAATACAAACCCCAATATGTTGTGAAATACATCTAGGAAGATAACTGATAAGACAAGAATATAACATGAAGAAAAGCGAGACTTCAAAATGGCATGCTTTCCCCAAAATAAATAAAACTACTAAATTACTAGTTTTGTGCATAACTGAATAATTTCTTATATAAAGGAAGATCATGAATTTGTCTCTGACTGATCAAAAACCAAAACAAGGAGTCATTTTTGATCATATTTATAAAATCCCTAGAAACTCAACAGTAAAAAAAATATGATAATTTCAGAATATTTTAGTTTTTTCCATCGATAAGACATCAAATATAAAATACCATGAACCATAATGCACTGCAGCATAAAAAATGGCAACATCTTTCAAACAATATTTTATTTAAATACATTAAAACTGAAAAATACAGCTTTTCGCTGTTTTGGAATTAGCATTTAAAATATATACTACTCCTATGAAGTCTGTTTTGATAACTGACTGTTGATTAGTTTAGAAAATAAGGCATATCAGAGGTCTGTTATAGTATGTTAGGCAGAACTGTTTTTTATAATGTTGTTTATCAAAAGGGATCCATAATACAAGTCTATGCTATAGTGAAGATTCTTAGTCTCCCAGGTCATAGTCATTCCAAAAATGTTAAAAAAACAAAGTTCGAAGACGTTTCACTTCCCATCAACGAAGCTTTTTCAATTCAAAATGTCAGAAATAGCGTTAGTTCCTATACACAGTTACCCAACAAAGCATTGTTGTTTTTTTTAGAAAACATGCAAGTTGAAATGAACGAATGCCCGATACCTGTCTATATCTCTGAAAGGGGGGGTTGTTAAAGGGAATTATATATGTCTACTATGATTCCATTGCTCCTTCCACTCGAAAAAGCCAAATATAAAATGACTGATACTGCAACATCTGATTTATGCTTCAAGATGATTGAGATTAAATGGTAGGTCTCAAAAAATCTAAACGTTTCCACTATTTCGGGTTGTTAATGTGAATGTGTGTTGCAAACATGCAGGTTTTCTTAACACCACCTACCTTGAGCAAACCTCTGTGTATGTGTGTTTGTTCCAGGGAGAGTGTCTGTATGTGTGTGGATTAGGGTTCACATCATTTCCACTGGTTGTTTGTGACTCAAATCTCTCCTCCCACAGGCAAAGGACCCGAGACACTGTTCGCAGGGCAGAAACTGAATGACAACGAGTGGCACACGGTGAAGGTGGTGCGACGAGGCAAGAGCCTGCAGCTGTCGGTGGATAATGTCACAGTTGAAGGTGGGCTGTGTTTGGGACACAGATCCCTTGATCCATTGTTGTAAAAAATGGTATTTAGGAGTATTAATAGAGAAAGTAAAATGTGATATTTCCTAAATGTCAAAGTCTTGCTAACATTTGGGTAACTGTTCCATGAAACTTCATAGAGTAAATATCAATCCCCTTCTACAGTCACAGCCTTTAGCACATCCCACATCGACTTTGCTGTGGTTGTTCTTTATAATTTGACCATAAAGTGATGAAAATACGATTTTTTTTTTAGAATAAACTAAAAAATGTGTTACAGTAGAACTTTTGATGAGGTAGACGCTGCAAAAAAGAGAACAGTGGATTATTTTTTGCTGATAACTGAGAGAAGGGAGAGTCACATGAACTCACAATATTTGGCCCTAGGTGAAAAAATTGATGGACAAAAATAAAGAAAAAATAAAAGAAAAAAAGAGGTGAGACTAAGGTGGGAGCTATGAAGGAAAGAAATGTGCATGTTCGGCGCCGGGGGCAAGAAGTGACCCTGTGAAGTCCTGACTGGTTCAGAAACCATTTGACGTGGAGGAAAAACTACCTGCTGAATTACTCCACAGCTCACTCATAAAGCCATAAAAAGAGATTTTCTGCACCATGATTGGATAACATACCCCAACAGGCGTCTATTAAGAGATAGAAAACAAAAGCTAATCAATTAGAGATGTCCTAAAACCAATAAACGCTTAAACAGATAAAAAATATTTATCACAACATGTAAAGTTAGAGGTAAACATTTATAATTAAGGAAAGCACTTAAAAAAATTATTCTATTTTATTAGGGTATGTTTGCTTTTTGTGACAGTCACAATTATAGATTTAATTTATAAAATTCAATTTATTTAGTTATTATTCAGTTCACAATGCTTTTTTTTCAAAGGGAAATTAACTATCATAAATAAATATAATTTTATAAAAATAAACTAATATAATACTCTCTGCTTTAAATCCATCCCCTTTGGAGAGCAGTGGGCTGCCACTGTGCAGCACCCAGGGCAGGGCACTGCACTGTAGAGGTGAGAAATTGCTTAAGGTCAGTGTGGCAGTGGGTTTTAAACTCTCAACTTCAGGATTCCAAGCCCTGTACCCTAACCACTAGGCCACCACTCCCCATACAACAGTAGCCATTTAAAATTTCCCCAATTTCCTTGACATTAAGATTTAAAGTGAAGCATCATCTTCTGGTCAGACCATGTAATTCAGTGAAAGGGTGGAGTCGGTGCAAAAAAATATGCAAGAGGGGGTCACTCCAGTGGCTGGAAGTTTGAGGGGAGTCTGTTGCCATTCGGCTGCCGTTTGACTAGGAAGGGCCATTTTGAATGGCTGCTTCTGTAGCAACTCATATGGAATTTCTTTAACAATATGTTATATCTTGATAACTGTAGGCACCAAGGATCTTCTGTGGCTGTCAGTCTTTCACCGGATATGGCAAAGCCTTTGACTGATGACACTCTGTTGTTGTTTAATTTGTATGATCAATACTTTTTGGACATTTTAGAGTTGAAGTTATCTTAAAAACTGCTTTTAAGAGGCAAGGAACTCAGTTGAACATCAGCAACACAACTTATAAAGATAAGCTGAATAGAAAAAAATTAGCGTTTGATATAACAGTTACTGTAAAATTATTAAATCTACCCCAAAAAACCCTCAATACTTCTACTTGGCTCCCAATAATCCTACTTTCTTTTTTCAAAAACAACTATTTTTTTTCATCCAACAATATCTGGGGTTTAACCATATAAAATAAAAAAGCAAAATATTTTTTTCATTATATTATGGGAAAAGTATGGAATTTTCTTGTGTTCAGATGAATGGAAATTCATGTAAGACTGAAGAGATTTTAAGTACTCTAAAGCAGCCCTAGACTACCAGATAACCAACTAAGAGTTTGCATCATTCCTCCTTTTTGACATCTTCTTGCTTATATTTCTTGGTTATCATTGAGTCACAAATACTGACTTTAGCTGAATCAATTGAGGCCTGTGTTGCTTTAGGTGCATTTTCAGGTTTCTTTAGGATGTGATGTCAATTTCATCTTGATGCAATTTGGAAGCAAAGCCTCAGAAGGTTCACCAGTGCTCAGTGGTGTCTCTATTAGTGGTTATGACTTTTATTGTGGTTAAATGGTGCCTCAAAGCCTCAAAATGTTTTTGTTTAGTTTCATTTTTTCCTTTTTGACTATCTCTTATTGATATATCTTGGTGTACTGAATGTCCTTGGCAGGCTGCTAAACAGCGAGGGCAACCTGGATTTCTTGATTTGACAGCTGTGGCAATAATCAGATCTGATCGTGTTAACATAACTGGACTTGGCAAAAATGTAGGTTATCAGTTCCTTAATGACAAAAGGAAAATAGTTTTTTCACAGAAGGTGCCAGGTGTGTTTTAAAACCTTTTAAAAATATATCTGCTTATTATATTTAGTCTGTGTATTTTCATATTGGTCTTTTTTTTATTTATCAAAGTTGGACAACACATTGAAATTTGTAAGGAGGTAAAAATGTTTTAAACTGTAATAAAACCTAAGCTGATGTATAGTTTTTTTGTGTTTCCAGGCCAGATGACCGGTGCCCACACACGCCTTGAGTTCCACAACATCGAGACAGGCATCATGACAGAGCGCCGCTTTATTTCCGTGGTGCCCTCAAACTTCATTGGCCATCTACAGGGCCTTACTTTCAATAGTATTCCATATCTGGATCAGTGTAAAAACGGCGACATCTCCTACTGCGAGCTGAACGCCCGATTCGGAATGCGTCACATCATCGCAGATCCTGTGACGTTTCGGACAAAAGGCAGCTACTTAGCTTTAGCCACCTTACAAGCCTATGCCTCCATGCACCTGTTCTTTCAGTTTAAAACCACCACGCCGGATGGCCTCATGCTCTTCAACTCTGGAGATGGGAATGACTTCATAGTTGTGGAACTAGTGAAGGGGTGAGTTTCTATTCTGCTAACTTCCAAAAAATACATTTCTTAGGTCCATTAAGGTTTCTCCGCATTCAAAATGATATTTTCATTACATTTTTAATGTGTAATATACTCTCAGTTGAAACGTAATACATATAGTTTCTTGAAAAACTATAAAAGGCACATATAATTGTTGAATAAAATTATGTCAAAGACCACCACTTGTGTGTAATTTTAAGCCGCAGTGTGTAAAATACACTCCCATCTAGTGGTTTGCTAAATGAATTGCAAACAAAACTGATGCTTTGCTCCTAAGGGTATAATAACTCCTTTAGAAACTGCATAGTGTCATAAATGTGACAATGTCAACATCCAGCACAAGTCCAACGGTCCCATCAGGTGATGCGGGACAGAAAGATATATAATCCTACTTTTTATTGATCCCTATAAATTATTTGCCTTCTCTTGTTTTATTAATATTTTCAGCTAATTGATCATGTATCACAAGTCTAAGTAATGTTAAACGTGGTAATTTCCTGAAATATGTTACAAAGCTTATAACGCTGGTCATTTAAGCCTTACAAGAAAACTTTTATTACTTTGGTCTCATCTTCCTGAGTAGAGGAAACTTCAACCCTGTGACCTTTGACAAATTAGCTACAATTAAATAACTGTTGAGTCACATGGAAAATATTTCTGCAAAAAGCTGACATAAGCCCGCTGTTATTGCGCCAGTGAGGAATAACAGCAACTGTTAAGGAAGCTCATCCTGTGTTGGCTAAAGCCAGGTATACACTGCATAATTTGTTGTTCTTTTCGGGCAGATTCTCCAATCGGGAGAGAATTTTTCAATCAGGCCGACTTTCAGCCTGATTGTTTGACGTTAAGTATACAGGGGGTAACATGGGGCGATTAGCCTAGCAGGACCACCTCCCGATCAGGAATCGTAAGGTCGGGAGAAAATCCAACATGTTTGAAATACAGTCGCCCCTTGTAAGGTCGCATCAGAATG
Source organism: Cyprinodon variegatus (assembly GCF_000732505.1). Taxonomy (NCBI): domain Eukaryota; kingdom Metazoa; phylum Chordata; class Actinopteri; order Cyprinodontiformes; family Cyprinodontidae; genus Cyprinodon; species Cyprinodon variegatus. Next base: position 896,770 of record NW_015150515.1, read on the forward strand.
TTGGGTCGTACAGTGTGAGAACGTGCATGGTAAGATGTGAACTTTTAAACCCTGCAGTTTCGTCATACAGTTTGAGCTGTAGCTGTATGCAAGGATTGAAAATATCGCAGTGTATGCCCGACTTAACCAAAAAACTAGCCGTCTCAGCTGGGAGGACAAACTAGTTGCTGGATGACACTGCCATTTTTTAACGTAACGCCAAAATAAACAAGTGTCCCAATAAATTATCTTACCAGTCTACCATAAAGCCTGTAACCTCCAGGTCCATTTTAGAGCCAACTAGTAAAAGCTTAAACAATATAGACTAGTTTTCTTATATATAATACTTTTTTTCTTTCCTTGGTTACATTATCTTACCTGGGGTAAAGAGTATAGATGATCCATTTCAACAGCAAGTAGAATGATCCAAGGTCATCTGTGTGCATTTTTCACCCCCCACAACACTAGTTAATATAAAAAGGTAAAGTGCGTAAGGCTAACAAGTTTCTCTCCTTTAGGCTACCGTGAACAAAGATGGCGACTCAACATGGCAGCCTCTGTTTTGTGCACCTCCACCTATGTATTACTAAACTACTCATTCCAGTATAAGGGAGCACATTTATTTATTACGGTATTTTTATTAGACTTCAGCAGATTCCATCTTTATGAAGCAGGACTTGGATTTCTGCTTGGATTTCTGCTGGTGAAGATTCTCAGTGATCCAGATCATAGTCATTCCTAAAAAGTTAAAAAAAACAATCCATTCTTTGTTTCCAAGAAGCATGGCCCAACACAGAAGAGCGACTTCCTCAAGACAAGACTCAACGGTAAATCTACACCGTATGAACCAACCTTAAACAGAGGGGGTGGACTCAAAACCTAAAACACAGCATTTGAGTTGATTCCTTCCTGCTATCATCGCAAGCCCCACCTCCTTACAGGGGAACAGAATACCTTGCCTGTTCAGCCAAACAATTCCCTCTAGGACCCTCTTCAGAGGCATCGACGGGTATGGGGCATTGCAGGCTAACAATAGAACCCAAACGACCCCCATTGCAAAGGGGTGGATTCGTCTGTCCGTTTAAATTTGCATAATTTCTAAGCCAAAACAGGTTTTTGCTCTACAGTATAGAGCCTTGAACTCCACTGTATTTCTGACATTTTGAATTTAAAAAACTTCCTGGATGGGAAGCAAAATGTCTTCAAACTTGGAAACAAAGTCCAGTGGATTGTTTTTTAACTTTAAGCATTGTCCCTTTAGCTGATCAGTAAAGGCTTTATTGGTTTCTTTCAGAAAACCAATGGTACAAACTGAACAAATGCTTGGGGGGTACACTCTACATACATGTTTTAATCATTTATTTGAAAATGGAAAAAGTGACATAACTAAAAACCCAGAAGACTAGCCCCGTTGAGAGCTGCTAAGAGGTATGAGGTAACTTTGGAGGGGACAACAGTTAGCCATCCACTACACACATATTTTCTTAATGGAAGAGTGGCAAAAATAAGGTTCTGAATGAAAGAACACACTAAAAAAGTTCTTCACAGTTGTTTTTTGTCAAATTGTGGAGGAAACAGAATGCCTGTGGAAGAAAGTGCTCTGTGCAGATGGGACTCACATTTAAAAAACACATCTTGCCTGCATATTTTGGCAGAAAAGTGACAGTACACATCCGTTGAACATAGTGACTTCATGGTGAAAAGTGGCAGTGATAGCAGCATGTTATCAGGCGGATTTTATTTAGCAGAGGGACACAACAGCTGGTAAGACTAAAAGAAAAGATGGATGGAGGTAATCACTGGACTAATCCTGATAGCGTACGTATTAGGTGCTGGGATACAATTAAAACTGAGGCTGGATTCAACTTCCATCTTGAAACTGACCCTAAACGTATTTTTAGAAGAACAAATATTTAGAAGAACTTATATTTATACTGAAAAAATTTATAATATTTAATACTCACTTTAGTTACTAGTTTTATTTGAAATTATTTTAATTCATAAAATCATTTATATATATATATATATATATATATGTTTTTTTGGTTTGGAATAAAATTAAGAGTCAACATTTTTTGTGTCGGTTTGGGCTACACCAGTAGTGTAACCTGCTCAACATTACATTATGTTTGCAATATTTGAATATAATAAGCACAGCCGTCTGATTTTGGTGAGAAATAGTCCTATGGACTCATGTAGATCCAAAACATGAACAGATTGTTAGGTTTGTATGTTAAAAAAAAGCAAATAATAGCCTAAAGTGTGCAACTTCATTATCTAAAATGTTTTTTTTTTGTGTATATAAAAAAAGAAAAGTATTTATATGAATCAATCTATTTTTTTAGCCGAGATTCAGAAATAGGTCTAAATATATGGTCCTTTAAACTGTCAAATTAAATGTGATTAAAATAATTAAAAGTAATTAAATTAAGTTAAAAGCTTAGTAAATTTTTGTGTTGAACCATATATTAAGATTATTACTGGTCTGTTTATTTTCCAAAGGCTTCATATCAGTAAAATTGTACTGAACAGGTATCTACATCATCCTCCTGGGTTCGTAACTCATATTTACGGCATTCTTGAAGCCGGGTGAAGGTCGTCACAAATTCAAATAAGGGCCACAAACGGCCCGCTAGCTGCACTTTGAACACCCCTGGTCTACTCAGAGAGTTATTCTACTGTTATAAATACTTGATCATTCTAATTAACATTTGATTAACCAGCTGTGATTTAATTTGTCACCAACACTTTGCTTTCTGTACTATTCAGAGTCCTAGATCCTCCACATCGCCCGCTGGACCGAATAGACCTGGAAATAGAAAGGCTTTTACAGTCATTTCTCTCTAAGTAAAGCTGCACATAACTGGAGGTTTTCCTTTAAGCCTCCTAGGTTCAACACTTTATTTACTCCGATAAGCACTGCTCTTACAGCAAACTGCTAGAATTGAAAAGGGATTCCAGTGAGAGTCTGAGTTAAACATTCAGTCTTTGAAGGCTGACATTAGTTTTAGCCCTGAAAAGACTAACCCAAAAAGACGAACACTGAGTAAACAGGTTAGGTTTGCGTATTGTAGAAACACAAAAGCTACTCCTTAATTAGACTATCAAACAAAGGCATGTTTTCTTTTGTCTTTTTCTGTGTCTTGTGGTCGGTTGTTAGCATTGTTATACACACAAAAGCTTTTAAGCTGCTTCTGCCACAAAGACAATAGGAAAAACAAAAGAATTCAGATGAAGGAGAGAGAAAAAAAAAACTCATTCAGAAATACAAATGAGCGCCATATTTGACTCAGAGAAGGGTGTGTTATATCAATTACTATGAAAAAAACACAAGCTTTAGGAGAAGGCAGCTTCATTTTTGGGTCAGTTCAAAATAAAACCTTAACAAATGTCATAAGTTCCACATGAGGCAGAAACTTTTTCTCTTATATATACTTTTTTTCATATGTATATATATATATATATATATATATATATATCTACACATATATATATGGAGACGGGAAAGTGTATTAGAAGAGAGGGGAGAGACACCCGGGAGAGATGAGCAGGGCCAGTTTATGGGTCATTCCAAAAAAGTAAAAAAAAACATCCATTGGACTTTGTATCCAAGTTTGTAGACGTTTCGCTTCCCATCCAGGAAGCTTTTTCAATTCAAAATGTCAGAAATAGCATTCGGGTTTGAGTCATTATACAGTGGCCCAACAAAGCCTTGAGAAAACATGCACATTGAAACGGACGAATGGGTCCACACCATTGGAATGAGGGTTGTTTGGCTTCTTTTGTTAGCCTGCAATGCCCTATACCTGTCTATGTCTCTGAAAGGGATGTAATTAAAGGAAATTGTTGGCCTGGCTGAACAATGGACGATTGAGAATCTTCACCAGCAGTATATGGGTCATGCGCTCATACCTCTACGTCATAGCAGCACCTCAGGTCACCTTATAACTTGACAGCTATTACTGCACTGAGGCATTTGTAGATTACATGCTGAAGTGTGAAGCCGGGGAAGACAAGGGATTTGAAGTACTGAGTCACCGATACTGAATCTGTTCTCTGTAAGGCACATTTTGTTGCCATGGCTGTTAGTGTCAGAGTAGTCGATGTGAGTGTTTCACAAAGTGCCGTTCAAAAGCAATAGAATTTAAAACTTTTTTTATATATATATAACAAAGGCATTGCTTAAGGCAAAGGGAAGTGCTCACTCAGTGGTAGTTAGGTGTACCTAATAAAACGTCTGGTAAGAGTAACTATACAGTTACAGCCATGATGGCTTTTGACTGTATTTTTCCAAATTATCATTGACATCTTTTATCTGTTGTTGCCTTGATTTGCTTTCCTTGCAGGTACGTCCACTATGTCTTTGATCTCGGCAACGGCCCATCACTAATGAAGGGGAATTCAGACAAGCCACTCAATGACAATCAATGGCACAACGTGGTGGTGTCCCGGGATGCCAACAATGTACACACGCTTAAGATCGACTCACGCACCGTGACACAGCACTCCAATGGTGCTCGTAACCTGGACCTCAAGGGTAAGGAGTGTTTTAGTTATTGTTGTATTTATCACCTGGCAGGGTGACATCCTCCATGAAACACGATCACTTAAAGGAAATAAGCATGTGTCATTCTTCCGTTCTGGCCTTTAGGTGTTGTTGGAGAATAGGAATGGCCACATTCAGACAGAAAACTATATTAGTTCCACTTTCAGAATAAAAGAGGCTTGAAGACTAAGACTTCTAAAAAATCTTTCGTTTTTCTTCAAGAAATGTTCCCTTTAGGTGGTGCATGTAGAAAAATCTTTCTTCCTGTTTTTTTAAATGTGCTGTTGTTCCAAAAACAAGTTATTTAATGTGTCATACTTTTTTCTTGAGAATTAAAATTTAAATAAGTTTGGTAAAATGTAATTATAAAAGCCTTAAAACCTCTCAGGTTTGCTAAGAAAACTACAAACAGCAGTAATTAGGCCCGAGCAGCGAAGGTTGCGAGAGCCTATTGTATCTGTTAGGTTTCTTATTATTATTCTTTTTCTTTTCTCACTTCGAACGCATTTTACGGGGACTTCGCATATTCAAAAACTCAGGAAAACGTGGCAGTAAATTGTCCCCCGTGTGAAATAGCTGGTCTATGATGGAATCCATAATGGCCCCCCCCAAATTACGCCACAGCGCCCCCTAACGTGAGTTGGGCAAAACTGTAAGTCACAGAGATTTGAAATTTGGCACACAGGTAGATCTCCTCAAATCATGAAAAAAAAGTCTCTTGGAGGTATGCCCTAAAACCCACAGGAAGTCGGCCATTTTGGGTCAAAGTGCGATTTTTGGCCATTTTTCATTTTCTTTATTTTTTATTGCAAGTCCTTATAGCATACTAATTGAAGGCTGTAGAGGTTTCTTTTTCCACACTTAAGTACTACTACACAGATTTAAAAAGGGAAAAAAATATGTCATTTCTTTTCAGATTAGATTTTTCTTTTTAAGTAAATGACATTCTTTACAAATGTCAATCTCTTTCAAAATCCTACAATGAGAGGAAATTAACTTTGATATTTGTACTTCCACGGTACACAAAGATATAACAGCAGCTTAATTAAAAGAAATCATTTACAAATTCAAAACTTAACAGACAGCTCTTAAAGACAGAACTAGTCAGAACAACTTGGAAGAAACAGGCTTGAATAAGAGGAGGAAAGGCAAACAGAATCCAGCAAGAAACAATAGAAAACAGTAACCATAGATACAATAAACTTTGCCTTTATTACAAATGTTACATCTCAACCTCTCCTCTTAAGATTTTGTCCAGTCCCACCAACCTTGTGCACAATGATCTGATTGGGAAATAAAAATCACCTCATCTCAATGTGACGCTACTGCTAGATAGTAAAAAAAAATTGTTTTAACTAAGTGGATTAGTAGAAACATTCAACGAAAAGCTGCAGACTTTTAGCCAATTTTCTGCAGAGTTGTTTGAACCAGCTGCATTTACAGTAAACAAATAAAAGGGTCTACAATAAACCCCTTCAGTAGTAAGACAAATTTAATCTGGTTTTAGCCTACCCAAGCTGCACATCGCTGCCTCTATGTCTCAGCAGAGTTGGTCACCATTCGACTTTCCAAGCACAGGTGGCCACTTTATTAATGGAGGGAGCTTATTTAAGAATAAGGATGTTCATTTTTCAAGATGTCAATGAGAAGGCATATCAAATTTGGACGGATAGGATCTGATGTAGATTTTTATATGTTATACAGGAGGCAGAGTTGAGTTAAAGTACAATTTTATCCATTGGATGTAATGAAACGAGACATATGGACCCAGTAATCAAGGTGAGAAAGCCAGTAGGAAAGTTCGAAACTTTTAATAAAATAAAAAACAGAACAGAACAGAAGCTAACTGCTGAGGATTTGCGTCCCAACTGCAGGAGGGAGGCGGGCACCGCCCAATCACTGACACTCTGGTTTAGGGAGAAACACAGGTAAGTGACCACAATCATCTGATCAGAAGATTATTAGAGTGAGTCACTTACCTGGTTTAACAGATTGCACCACTCAGGAACGGACAGATCCGGGTTCCAGGAATCCATCAGAGCGTGAAGCCAGGTTTAGAGTCCTGTGCGTCAAGCAACCAGCTTAGATAGAAACACACAGAGAGGCAGAATCCAGCAGGAGTCCTACTGAGGTTAAGGTGGGCAGATCAGGCAGGGACAGACAGGGCCAGAATCAGGAAAACAGAATCACTATGGAAACGCTGAAATGCTCTCATCAACTGGTTAGAAAAAATTACTCGCTTGAGAATAAACTCCTCAGTGGAACAGGGACAAAAACCTTGGAACTAACTAAAATTAACAAAACTGACTGACTGGAGAAACAGAACTCAAACAATGATCTAGCCATTATAGCTGGAATTGAACCCAATATAAGGGAAACCGGCAGGTGGATGAGATCCGATGATTACAACCTGGGCAACTAGGCAGGTGAGTGAAAGGAGCTATTAAGGCCAGCTATCAGAGCAGATCATGACAAATGAACTCTTTACAGTATTTCAAAGATCACTCATATTCTTTTCAAACTATATTTGATCATGCAAAAAATTAGATATGTAAATTTTTACCCTGCCATGCCCACAGGGGGGGTTAAATAATGGTTTAAAAAGGTTTCAATGTTTTTTTTGTATGCAATCAGACACTGGCTACAATTTATGTGCATGAAAGTTACTGCGAAATATTACTTCCTGTCCTCATAGGGCTAGGCTAAAGTGAAATCTGCAAATGAAAAGTTACATTTTTTAATAAGATCACCTTGGATTGTATGTTATTTTTTTCTCACAAACACACACCTACATACAGAATTACACAGAGTAGCGTTTGTTACATTGACCAATTTGCTTTAGATCTCTTTTATTAAAACAATGTAAAAACATAAAATTTAAAAATAGAATTAAAGTTAATTTCCATTATTACCTTTTTATGCCCACAAATGTATTACATGCATTTTAATCAGAAAAATTACATGGAAAGGAAAAGGCAATTAGAAGAATTTTATTGATCCAATTACTTTAGTCTTTGGCGCTCAGACCTCGGCAGGAAACATTAATGCTCAATTTTGTTAAATATGCACGAACAGCGGTAAAGAACAGGGATGTTTCCCCCCAGGCTTGAAACTGGTGGTGGAGTGGAGGTGGATGAAGTTAGTCAGTCTGCTGGTTGGCGAGATGGTGTGCTTGAGCTGTATGGAGAGATCCCGCAGACTGCGTTAGCTGATACTAGTGCTTCACTCAGGGACCTGGAGGTTGAAAGTCCAGCTTGTATAACACAGGTTGCAAGAACCTGTCCATGATGAGCAAGCATATGGAAACAGTGGAGAGGAAAAACTCCCCTTTGAAAGGAAACCTTTGACAGAACAAGGCTCAACATGGCGGTCTTTTGCCGTACCAGTTGTGATCAGACAGGGAGCGCAGCAAGAGTCCGAGAGGAATTACACTCTAATGAAAATTTAGCTACGATGGTGGAGGAGGGGATGAGGGTGGGTTGAATCGGGGTCATCTGAATTGAAGTATGACATAGCACAACCACTGCCTGCGCTTTTGGTAGCAGACTGAGTTATGGATTTGGAGACCTTTTAAGATGAACTATGGATGCTGATTGGGTTTCGTGGAGGTGCGGTTCAAAGTTTATTAGCTTGTGTCGCAGGTGGATGAGAGTAAGTTTCTTCAGTTGAACTTCTGACTAGGCTCCATTTTTACCATTTTTGTGCACATGTCAATTTGTGAAAAAGACTGCAGGACAGAAAAAATGTTAAACATTAGATAAAGTCCTTTTATGTTGTCCAGGATTTAAAATTAGTACTTCAATTGTAAATTTTAAATTCATTTGAAAATCCTTACAAGTTATCAGAAAGAGGAAGTAAGCAAACTGTAGATGTTCACTAATGCCAAAAATAGTGTGTACAGTTTATATTTTGACTGCAAAAACTTTCTTCATTAGTGAACCACTTTATTTAAGGTTTTATTTAATATTTAATGTACATCATAGAACATAATCGTAATCTTTCAGAACCACTTTGAGAATTATTCATTGGTTGTTAATCATATAAAAGATTTACTGTCCTTTTTTTTTTTTGCATTGATAGCTTATCTGAAGTCTTTTGATACTGTCAAGACAAAGATGAATCTTCTACAATTAAAAATCTTGTTCATTTATTTTAGGGAAATAACACTATACTAATAAAAGATGTAACTCTAAAGTTAAAAGCCGAAAGCAAAAGTCAATAAAGCTGAAAGGAAATGTGAATAAGGAATGAAGAGTTACTTATAATTGTCTGTAGTCTGGCTATAGACTTGACCTTTAAAATTTCTGGATCTCCACTGAGATCCTGCAGCTCACAGACAAAACTGCTATTGCTACCTGAAAACTACCTCTCCAATAATAACATTTCCAGCAGTGCTAGTCATTATTTAAATTCACAGCTCAGTAAAAAATCTCCAGTACTTCATATATCAAATTGAAGACTCCCCTTCCTCCATACAGTACTTCTGTATGAAACCCCCAGCTTGCTTAATGGTGTTTTATATTTTTATTTTTTTTACTTGTGTGTGTCTAGAAAGTTGATACATGAGATACACTTATACATGTTTTATTACAATGAACAGTTCTATATTGGCATGTGTTGTTTTTCTGAAAAAAAAAAAAGTTCTTTATGTGACTTAAATGTGAAAACAGGCATGAAACTTAAAGGTTTCATGCCTGTTTTCAAATGCAGTTAAAATATAGTTTATTTCTGATAATTTCTCTCATTTATTAAGTATATATCAAGTATTTTGTCATGGCTGTGATGACATCATCATCATCATTAAAACAGCACTGTGTAACTTTTAAACCGAAGTATTAATTTAATTTGAGGTAATATATGAAATGATTTCGGATCCGTCATTAACTGCGTCATACTGCTTTACAGCAGTCTGAATTCCCCTTAGCTGTTACCAGCGATAAAACAGATGTTCTCTGATGTAGGATTTAAACTGGAGGGAGGAATGTGGCTTTGTCTTTCCCTGACTTCTCAATCTTTTGGTCAAAAACAGATTCCAAAATACAGAGGGTGACTCTACAAAAGTGTAGTGTTATCAGTTTTATTCAGAGGTGCTAAACCTGGAAGTTACATGCCCCCTGCAGGTGACTTCTGCCACTGTCTGGTGGTGTGGTGGAGGTATTCTTAGTGCGAGGCTGGATTCTTCATTGGCGACCATCTCATTTTTGGTGGCTGATGTGTTGGGCACCTTAGCCCTTTGGAGTTTCTGCTTTAGGATGGACTTTCCCTCGGCCCTTAAGCTTCTGTACCTTGACCAGTCCCTGTTTAGTTTTTTTTGCTTTGGGTTTTAGCATCATAGCCTCTGGGGTTTAGCCTGTGTTCCTTTATTCTGGGTTGCCTTTGAAAATCTGGGGCTTTGGTCTTCTCTGCATCAGCCCTGAATTCTTCTGGATGGGTCTGGGGCCTTTCACACCTGCTATTGAGCATACATTTCTGCTGAAACCTTAAAAATCTTTTAGATGTTTTAGATGCAATATTTTATAGTTTCCTATACATTTACCAAGTGGAACCCTATGGCATCAGCCATGATGATCCACTTGTGAAAGCAAGCCTGTTCTGCTATTTTTCTGCACTGGAACATCTCAAGGCTATATCGGGAAACAGGAGACATGAAAAGAAGAAAAAAAAGAGAAACATGGTACCTACTGTACAAGTCTTGTTCCGCCTTGTGGCTAAAAATTATGCCGTGTTGTTTTAGAGATAGCCACTTAGCTTTACAAAGAAAAAAAAACAGGCAACAATCCTATTAACATATTAAGAACAGATACTCTTCTAAATTTGCAATTAGTCATGAATAAAACTGAAGGAAAGGATTTCATACCCAAAATACACAATACAAAGAGCAGAGGGTAACCAATTTATGTGTTATTAAAGTGTCATCTCTCATGTATAAAACTTTCTCCTTTTCATTGTTTCTTTTTTTTATTAGTGAGGTACTTCTGCCTGTAGGGGATAGATGTTGAGACATCTCAATTATCGCTGAAGAAACTGTGAATCTTTTTTATGAGGACCTCAGAGGTAGAAAGGGGATGTCTTTCTTCTCAAATCCCTCATCTTATTGGGTATTTACCAGGGGCGCAGATAGGTTTTTGAAACTGTGGGGGACAGTTACTATTACTGGCTATTACTCAGCTATGACAATCCATCAATCTTAATTGCCCATCATTGCAAGAAAATAACATGTATTGGTACCAAGTACTCACCAAACATGCCACATGACGTGTGAAAAAAAAAAGGTTTTATTTAAACATGGACTGACTTTAAGTGCAGGCTGTAATCACACAGAAACACGAACAGCAAAGCCTACATGCTAAAAAAAACAAATTTGTAAATGAGTACTTTACAT
>NW_015150515.1:909026-923995 GCF_000732505.1 Cyprinodon variegatus
AGTTGGTGCTTTTCGAAAAAAGGATGCAATTGTTTTCTGTTTTTTCGGTTTGGGAACTGTCCCGCCACTACTGTCTGTCTGAGTAACCATGGAAACCAGGCTCGAGACGTAAACGCCAGAGACAGGATAACTTTTAGATTAGAATCTCTACGACGCAGGCAGCCTGCAGTTAAACAAAACGATTGCCCGTCTATGATCTGACTGTTTTATGTTGCAAAGCAGTAAATTAGAAAAAGCTTTTTGATTTTTTGTGAGTTTCGCCGTATGTTTTTTTATTATTTATTTATTTTTTTAATAAAAGTGGGGGGGACGGATTGAGGGTCATTCTAATCTGTGTACGTCAGAACACCCCTGACGTACACGCTATCTGCGCCCTTGGTATTTACATATTTCTCTGTCTATACCATGACACTTCCCCTTACTAAGACAGTGAATTCATCTCCAACTGAATAAATTGGAGATGCAACAACCAGGTCTAAACTTTAGTAGGTGGGGGACATCTCCTTAAAAAATGCATAAACATATGGCTCAAAAACTGACAAAACAGTTGAGGCCGTTTTACATTTATGCAAACACACTCGCTTAAAAAATATATTTTCATCATCTTACAAGGCTCTACATAAAGCTTTTCAAACCACCCCCCCAAAAAAAGGATAACAATAACCCATTTCTCACAACCGCCTTGCTATCTTTTAACAATATTTCAGCAGACTTTTCAAAGAAGTAAAAAGAAAAAACAATTCTCTGAGCACTGTCTGTGCAATTCAGCAAGGTAAATGGGTTTGAGTTCTGTTCCGTCCACCTCTTTGTTTTTGGCCAGGCAGAAACACATTTATACGGCCTTTTCTCTGCAGCTAAAACACACTGAAGGAACAACAAATAAAGTCCCCAAGGATAGCACTTAGTGGTCTTTTTTGTGAATACATGCAGTATTAAACATCAATCAGGGTGTACAGTTTTGCTATTTTACGTGACAAAAATGAAAAGTGAAATGATTTAAAAGCAGATGTTTAACACAGACTTGTGCAGCAAAAGATGTGTTTTCCCTCTTGAGCAAAGCACAGGAATTTTAATCAGCATGAAAGAGAAACTGTCAAGGCGGTGATTAGTTATAATAATAGAGAAATATGTTTGGAGATAACGGGTCACAATACCTCGTACACCGGAAAAATGTCCAGATATCCCATCTGAAATATTTTACTTTAACTCTAAACCCAACTTTAAATCTTTGCCCTGTTCCAAATGATTTTCTGAATATTTGAGTTGTAGAACCAAAACAATGTATTGAAACCAAACCAACCTAATGTATTTATTTTTAACTAAATTTACATTGATTAATGTTTGTATTGACACCAGTTAATTAATTTAAATATAACCAAATCAGCAAGTGGTAGCAGTTAGCATCTGTTGCTAACATGCTCACCACAACAGCCCACCTGTTCTTTATAACATGACACTGGAGGCTCCCGCTGGCAGTGACGGCCGGGTATCCAGCATTTAACTTGAACAAAACTCCACACTGTACCTTCAAGCAATGTTTGTTTAGCTCTGGATGCAGTGTTGCCAACTCCTCAGTAAGGAAAGTAGCTATTGGCTGTGCTAAAAGTCGCTAGAAGTCACTAAATGACGTAATCGCCTAATTTGCATACGGTAATCTGCCATAGGAAGTGATGTGCATGTTATTGATGCTGTGGGAAAAATAATGTCGTTACAGAAAGACAAAAACTTTACTAAGCAATATATAGAGCTACTTTTTTCAGGGTTTGATTCCCACTCTTTTCTGTATTTTTGAATGTACAGTTTAGACTGAGACATAATGATTCTAACCAGCAGATCAATGTTAATCTTAGAGAGTAAAACACAATGGACAAGGTGATTAAGTGACTGACTGTGGCTGTGTGAATCAAATGCTGTTATTTATTTAAGATAAAATATTTCAAATCCAGTTATTTATTTTAGACCAAATAACATTTTACATTTACATCCCGCTCGCTCCCGCCTTGAATGTAAGTCAGGGCGGAGCGGCACCGCGTGATCAATTTGCGCCGTCAATCCCGCCGCATGTGCACTTCATTTGCAGTCTGGACACTGAGGCTAAACATCCTTCGGCTCTGACTGCAGCGTTAAGAGGGACTCCTGCGGGAGCGGGAGAACGGGGTTGGGATGGGGGAGGCGCCCCACGGCAGCAGCTGCCGCTGGAGGACAAGAGTGGGAACGATTTGTCGCTAGTTGCTGTTTTGAAAAATTGTCCCTGGAGAGGTCTGACAAGTCGCTAAATATAGCGACAAAGTCGCTGAGTTGGCAACACTGTCTGGATGTAGCCTGGTTGAACGAGCTAGGGCTTTTGGCTAGCTAATGTTAGCGACTCGTTGTCAACATTATTGGTAAATGCAGAAACCTTCTCAGACATCAGCTAGCTCATATTAACTAGTTAACTAGCAGCTATAACATTGATTATATGCAGCTGCTTTGCTACTTGGGTTAATTATGGGGGAAATCCACCCAGGATGTAGAGACGATGAAAATGGCGCTCTCTCAGGGTCTGGGACTTGGACTTGATCATGTGCTCTGACTGCAGCTTTCAAAGGGCAATTCACTTGTGACTCAGACATAAAAATTAGCTGCAGGTCATAAATACATATATATATATATTGAGAGAAATCAAAAACTTTGTTTTGGGTCCTTTGTACGTGTATTTTGTTCAGATTGAATCAAACTTGCTGTCTCAAAATCCAAAAAGAATGAGTTACACAATCAAATCAATTTTATTTACATTGACTGTCTTTAGTTTGAATGAACAGCTACATGTTACACTTTTTTCAGTGTACATTTAGGATAATTTCTTCAAAGTTTAAAACTTCAAAATGAGCAACATATTTTTACGTTTTATTGGTAAAGAAAAGTGTTTGCCTAAGAAATCTAGAAATCACAAAGCGTTTTATAACAAAGTAATGTGTAAAAAGGGCCATTTAATCAGCAGACTGGAAATAGTATTTTACAAATATACCATTGGCAACATTAATGAAAAATAAAGGCTGTTTGGAATATAGTCATTGTTGACTGTGTTTTTTCTAATAATCTTAAGCTCACTCTTTGTTTGCCATTGTGTGGGTAGTCAGGCTGTTGAATATAGTCTCAAGGCATTCAGTCTCCATCAGAGAGAGACAGAAAAGTGCTTTAAATGCTAAGAGCTCAACTTTACCAGAGCTACCCAGGCTAGGCCAGGGATTTTTCATCAAAAACATAAAAAAAAAATAAACAAAACAAAACAGCAATATCTCATTTTTAAAGGTCATAACTATTGCAAAACTTTTTTTGTTTAACAAAAAGATTGATTTTTCAAATGTTATTCCTTCCACGGAATATCTAGAGTAATGCAGATCAAAAGTTCTTATTTAAATGAAAAAGAATAATATAGTATATGAATAATTGTTTTTATATATTTTAAATGTATACATTTTTACATGATTTACCTCTCGTTGCATTGCCAAAGTTGACATGAAAGAATTCTGCACCAATAGTAATAGCTAATAAGTTGAAGTCACGAGACACATTGATTGGGCATTGCTAGATCGTATTAGCTCAATCATAGAGCTGAGAAATTGCTTTATTCTTCTCTGTGTTACATTTATAGGATTCAAGCCAAAAAAATACAAACAACACGATGGTACACATCCATTAAGCTTTTGAGCATTATTGCAAACTTAAGGAAGCAAAGGGCTCAGAAGCCACACGGAGGTTGCTGCTTTGCTTCTGGACAAGACAGCCAACTGACAAACAGCATAGAATGGGCATTTATTGACTAGGAGGAGTTACAGTAGTAGCCATTCAAAATGTCCCCACTTTCCTTGATGGTCCCTTGGCTGGTCCTTGGAGGGTCCTCTACAATTCCTTTTCAAACATCTAAAATATTCTTTCTGTCATGATTTCTGAACATTAAGATCTAAAGAGAAGCACCTTCTTGGTCAGACTCTGTAATTCAGTGAAAGGTTGGAGTCAGAGAAGGCCAGTGGCCGGAAGTTGGAGGGGATTTTGCTGCCAATTGGCTGGAAAGGCCATTTTGAATGGCTGCTACTGTAAATGTATAGCTATAACCTTAAAGGTTTACTAAGAGACCCACAAAGCTAATTGTTTGTTGAGACTTTGGAGCTGCAGGCTGCAGAAATCTAATCTACCAAATGAAAACTGATTTTATCTCAATATGGCTGAAGCTAAAAGTGCAAAACCTTTATTCTCAAATCATTGTTAAAGTTCAAAGTAATCTGCAAAGGTAAGAAATGAAATTGGTTCAAGTGACCAGGCTATCGCTTTTTATGTTCTAGCTTGTATTACAGTAAGATAGACTGAAGAGAGATTCAGTTAGTGTTATATCTTCAATTGAGGGACCATAACAGGGGTCGTATAAAGAACTCGAAGTACAGATTAGGAAAAAAATTGATTTATTGATCTTTTTGCAATACTATCTTCTTTTTTTAACAAAATTGTTGGCATGATTAATGTGTAATTTACTTAAAATAAAGTTTAATGCTCAGTAATTTGTATCTACAGTAACAAACCCTCTATTAGGTTGAGTGTTAGATAGATGGGTAGCAATTACACAAAGTGATGTCTAATGTCACAAGCACTTTTCTTTCAATTCACTTCTGGTACAAGTGGCATTATGTTCAAGTGAGGATAGATTAAGCCAGTATTAGAGCCTACATCTTTTAAGAACCTCTTCGTTGGTGATAGAGAACATCCAGGGATTTACTGAAATACTTATATCCCTAAAATCATTATAGCTAACAAGAGGCTAATAGAACTAATTTGTTTATGCAAATTTTACCACTTATGATATCACGTATTGATCTACAACTAATTACTGTTGTACATCTTGTATTACCTTCAGCTCTTAAGCTCTATTAGGTAATTGCTTGCAATAAAACAGAGAACATAACTGTATTCGTTTTTTTGCAAATACCTTTTTATCCTTTTTAACATCTCAACTTTGAGACTGTCAGTGTTGATAAACACTGTTTACACCTGTAGTATGGGTCAGTGTTAATTTCGTCAGCTTTTTTTAAATTTAGTCTTAGTCATATTTAGTCATTGCCTTACCAAGTTAGTCTTAGTGTAAATGGCGAAAATGAATCTCAGTCTTGGTCAAATCTTAGTCATTTTTGTCATTTTGATCAACACTATAAACTTCTTCTTATCTTATTTATATAACACTGTGCAGAATAGAACTTCTCCACACACTAATACTCTTTTTAAAATATATCACACTGTACTTATTGGACCGTTTGTCGGCTTGTTTCATCATATCCACAAAGTCTTCATCCTCAATGGTCCTTGCAGGCAGGCCAGAACGCCCAATCCACTTTGCCATTGAGTTCTCCAGGGCTTTCTGCTCTTTGGCATCAGGTTTGTACGGTGGGGGTGCTCCAAACATCTCTGCAACACACTTACCTTCCTTCCCCAACCTCTATTTTGGCTGTGGTGTCACTGTGTCAAGTATCTAGTTGGAAGGAAGACATGTAAACGGTTAATATCCAGTGTATCAGCAGAACATCTTTTTTTATGACAGAGAGACAGACAGATTCAGGCACAGGAAGGCACACACACACACACACCTCTACATGCATGCGCGCACGCACACACACACACACACACCCATTCCTACTACTACAGGCCCAACCGTTCCTTACCTTCTTCCATATGGCAGCATGGTGGCATCTCAGATGTTGCTTGAGATTCGTTGTGTTCTTCCCTGCCATTTTGAAGCCTTTTCTTCCGAGAAGAAGATGTAGCATGGCTAACGGCAGTGTTAGTAAGGAAAAAAATCAGTCAAGCAGCTGCAATTTTAAATGGCATGTTATCAACACCGGATGCAACAAGCAGTGTGGCCAGCGCCTTAAGTGTAAGAGCTCCTCAGGTGGCCCATACTGATTCGGTTGAGACAGAACTACAGTAGCATCATGCTACGTCTCATTGTTGTTGGCCCAGCAGGTAATTGGCTTGTGTGCTGCCCCTTATTGCCCACTCCATATCTACATAATATTGCTCAGTTTGGGTTCCACGCACGCGCTAGCCAATTTGCCCCGCCTCTTAAGTGACAGGTTGAACTCTCTCAAACGGAAGTACAAGCCTCTCATTCAGTCTACTACTATGTCAGTCGCATACATACACGCACATGCGTGCGCACACACACACATGTTGTGTCACAATATCCTTGTGGGGACCTTCCATTGACTTCCATTCATTTCCCACTAATTTATATGGCCTAACCATGACCCTTGCCCTAACCCTAACCATTACCGACACATACCTATCCCTAAACCTAACCTAAACTCAATTCAAACCTTAGTCCTAAACCTAACCCCCACCCCAAGAAGAGAAACTTTCCTTATGGGGACCAGTTGTTGGTCCCAACAAGTACCTATGAGTCCCCAAAATGTAGCATATTCCTAGGAAATTGTCCCCACCAGGTATTAAAGACATGGCCACACACACACACACACACACAAACATATGCATAGCCTCTCATTCAGTCTAGTATCAGTTCACACACACATATGTATAGCATCTTATTCAGTCTAGTATTAGTTCACACACACACACGCACACACACTCCTATACCCCCTCATACAGTCTAGTATTAGTGCACACAAGCACATAAGACATATGTTCAATTTTAGTTTTGTGAATGTGTGTGACTGTTTCTACTGTGATGTGTGCATGTCATAGTAGTGTGTTTGAGAGGAAAAGAATATAGTGGTTTTGTTAAGAGTGTGTGTGTGTCTTCTGAGGTGTGTGCATGGTTTTATTGGTGTACGTGAGAGGAAAAATAGTTTTTTGTCCTAAACGCCCCCCCCCCATAGTCCTGGATGACGAAACTAACCCTGGTATGGGTTAAAAAAGTGTGCTGCTTTAATTTATTTCAGTTTTTGTATATATATATTTTTGTATATAGTAATAATTTACAACACTGGTCACTTCAAGGTATTTGAGTCAAGTTTTTAATCTAAGAAACTACATTTGATTACTTTAGTCTAATGATTCTTCTGCATCTTATTTTGTTAACTGACAATTTTTTAGCAGAATGTTGAACATTTCTGAGAAGTGCTTTTGGATACAACGTATACTGCATCTTTTCAGCATAACTTAATAATAGGGTTACATTATCTTTCTTTGCTGAACTTACCTGGTAATGCTGAAGAATGCATACCTTTATCACCTTTTATTCTATAATACAGACAACCACACTCTTCTTCTTTCGTTAATCTTGGACCGGGCCATAGGGGCAGCAGTCTCAGCAGACACTCCCATCCAGACTTCCCTCAGTACAGATTATATAAAACAACTACTATAGTTTATGTATTATTGTTTGTTCTTGTGGCTGTTAAATTGCTTGAACTTGCAGAATGTTTGGTCCTGTCATTTGGAGGTCAGATACTGAGTTGTGTTAAACATGTAAAAACTAATGCTTAAACAAGCATGCATTGTCATGGGAGGTGGGGAAGGTGGGCTGCATTTCTGTTGTGCTATCAAGAGAACAGGAAAAGTTGAACAAGTTAATGTCATCATTAGCAATAGAAGACTATCCTCACCTGTGGGTCGCATATAATAAGAGACTTTTTTCTAGATTAAGAAGCTTTGGGACAGGCAGTGTTTCGGCTTATCCTTTTCGTTTGAAGATGCTCACTAATGAGGGACATTTTTGCACAATTGTAAAGAGATGACATTGAACATGTTCCATTTTACAACAAAGCTGAGCAAATTGAAGCACAACATGAGTGAAGTTTTTTTTCATTTGATAAAGGGAAGGCAGAAGCTAAAGGCAAAAGTTGTGTTTACATTTTTAATGACTTCTGCACTTTGAGGTAGCATAATGGATATTACTTCTTTGATCATGTCAGAGCTATTTTCTGGTTGACAGGTGTTGTATTTTAGTCTGCTAAGTGAATTAAAACCAAGTGCAGAAACACTTTTTGCACGCTTCATTGTTTTAGCTGATCATTCTGCATAGCTTTGCAAGATCTGGTATGTTACATAAAAAAAAAATAAAAATAAGGCCAGGCTACCTAAAGGTATCGTGGATTTTCTTATGTATTGGTTGTGCCACATGACATTCTTTTTGTCAGCTAACACCATTATTCGTGCTTGTTCCTCGCTTGTTTCCTCATGCCCACTTCTAGAATTGATCTATCCAGCCATTCATCTCAGTTTATCAGAGTATAATGTAAATTTGTTCTTTCGCCAACATAGTTCCTTCGAGAACACCATAATCAAAACTTTTCACCAGTCAGGGTGACAATTTTTATACCACCAAAAAAGGAGGACATTATGCAAAATATCAATAAATTACTAAGGTGTACATAAGAATCTGGTATACTCTCATTTATAGTACAATTTTGAAGGGTTCAAAGAGGATGGTTGTGTAACTGAATAGGAAAATGTTTTAATAGGAATTCAAAAATTATTGGTTCACAGTATTTATATTTATTCAATCAATTGTCGTGTGCAAAAAGAGACAACTGTAAAGTGTAGATATCACAGAGCATAACACGTGTGGACTTAAATGTAAAAAAAAAAAATATTTTACAGGTAACTTACATAAAAAAAAAAGCCATACCTTTAATATAAACAACAAAAGTTATTGTAAAAAACAAATTATACTGCTCAAAAAGTATAGCTTCAGTATGATACACCTTACACAGTTCTGCAGCAGTATTTTTGGCAACTGGGGGCAACGAAACTTCCAAACAAAAAAAAAATCTCTTCTACCGACCAGCAAAAACACGTTTATTTTAACTTTTAAAAATAAATTCAGCTTTGATTATATCATTATTTGTTGGATGCAAAAATGGCCAGACATGATTGAAGTTTCCGGGAAGTTAAGAGAAGAATCATCTATTGCTAAAACCATATTAGTCAATATCAATTTAAGAAAAGTTACTTAGTTGTAAAGTAAAATGTGTGTGAATTTAAATTTGGTTAGATATTGTGAGGTTTATATTTATTTAGGTTAAATAAAGACCAAAGCGTATGTCGATCTGACAGTGCATGCTATTCTGACAGAACACCTGCCTAAAGAGGACCACGGGTGCTTGTTACCTATAGAAAAATCATTCACTATACCTTCAAAGTACAAACTGGGTTATCTGATATTCCCCTTTTTCACTATGTCTTGGTTGAATGGTCAATATGTATCTTGGAGCTGTGGTTTAGATTATAAGAGGGTGTGGTATGGCTAAGAAAATGGTTTCCTTAGTACTTTAAATGTTGTTGGAGTCCTCGCCTCACCAGAACTTTTATCCACTCCATATACCCTGGGAGTCTGTGAAGTTCTACCAGAGCTTTGGGGCTCATCATATGACATTGCGGGATAATCTTACAGTAGTAGCCATTTAAAATTTCCCCCTTTCCTTAATGGGTCCTTGGCTGATGGTCCCCTATAATTCCTTTTTAAACATAAATCTTTGTACTAAAATTTTCTTTCCGTCATGATTTTTGGATATTAAGATCTAAAGAGAAGCATCATCTCCTGGTCAGACTCTGTAATTCAGTGAAAGGCTGAAGTCAGAGTAAAAAATATGCAAGCTAGGAGAAGGAGGGGGTCACTCCTGTGGCTGGGAGTTAGAGCGGATTTTGCAGGGAGTTGCAGGGATGTGGGCTGGCATTTGACTGGGAAGGGCCATTTTGAATGGCTGCTACTGTACGTTGTTCCTTGCTGGGTCTGAATGTGTTTAGTGTGACCAGATTAGTGTTTCTGAAAAGGAGGACACTCGTTTCTGAAAAAGGTGTTGGGGGTGTTGCTGGGCCACTGCCTGGACCGTCCAAGGCCAGCCGGGTATGCTTCCACCTGCCTGCCTTACTGTAAAGCACGGGGCCGCTGCTACCGTCACCAGTTCGGTTGGTCTGTCCCCCGCTGGCTCCCTTCCCCCCCTGTCCATCGTAAATTCCCGGACCAGCCCCCGACGTGACGGCTCAGTTCTGCTGCACTGTAGTCGACCAAAATCCCAGATGATTTTCAAATTCCCCCTGGACATTTTTTTAGGTATAAAAAGTAGGACATGAAAAAGAGGACATCTGGTCACCCTACAGTATATGTGTTATTATTTCTTGTGGTATCTTAACTGTTTCATTAAAACGTAGCTATTTTTAATACCTGCATCATTTTTGTAAGATTTGTAAGCACACTGAGTGTTTTTTTCTCAGATTGCTGATAGTCTGTGTATTTCGTCTAGATTTGTTTTGCTTCTTTTTATTTCAGCTCTGTCCTCCTCTGTCTCCTCTCCTTCCCTTCTCAGTGTCAGTCCACTCTTCGAAAATGATAGGGTCCGTGGAGTGCTGCGGGCGAGCTGTGTGTTCTGAGATGTTTTTGCTGGTCTCACCTCTCTTTTATTGCAATTTACTGTAGGATTACTCAGACCTTTGGTCATTTTTTTTTAACCCAGCCTCCTCTCTCCCACTTCATCAAACCTTTCATCATAGGCTTCCAGACTAAAAGTACATTTAGATAAAATATAGAAATACTGTAAAAGTATAGATTGTGGCTTTATACCTAGAAAGGTGTAAATATGTTGTAGTTGATTCTTTAGAATTTTAGCCAAGTAAAAAAAAAAAAAATGTTTGCTGGTTCTCAAGTCCAACATGATGACTTATTTAAGAAACATATCATAGACTTAAAAAGATTATTTTCTTTATATCAGTTTTATTAAAAAAGCTTATTCACAATAATTGTTTACTGTAGTTTATATTTTGCCATTATTTTTCAAATTCTACATCTTTACAAAGTTCAAATGGTTACTGCCTTACAAAAATACTAAGTTACAAAAAGTGCAAGTGTTGGTATTTTTTCATTTTTTGAGTCTTATAAAATACAAATGAAAAAGAATGATTCTTTTTGTGATGGTATGAAGCAACAACTACTCTTTTTTTGTCATCTAATGTGAAATTAAAAGAACACGTTATTCAGATTTCAAACAACATTAATTTACTACAACTATTAAAAAATGTAGACATTAGGTACAGTATAGTTTTAAATAATCTTGGGTCCATTTCTTTTAAGTTATTTAGTTCTAAACTGTATGTGTAATTTATATCTATCTTGAAAGAAAACATGACAAATATGTATATAAAATAATATCATCTCAATCATTTGGTTTATGCAGAGTGAAAAAACTCTTACAGTCAGATGACTTTCAAATGATTAATTCAAAATGTTGTACAAATATTTCCACATTATTCCTCTCTGTTGCTTTAAGGAATAACTCTTTAAAATAATTTTCTCTTAAATATGAGCAAGCAGGTATTAAAATAAAACATCACAACAGCAATAAATAGATGTGTAGGATTCTCATCTTATGTTATTTTAAATGAATAACGGAATGTAAAAACATATCAGCAGAATTCAAAAAATGATATAATAGAGTTAACTCAATAAAACTCCAAGTTTATAATCTATATAATCTCATATACTGTAAAGCCGATCCATTAGTGTAAGGGGCCTTATAAGGATTCCTAATAATTCCTCTTTGGAATGCCCCTGCATATTTTTCTCTAATCGCCATCTTATTTGACCAATACCTCAACAAAATTCTTTAGTATCTCATACTTATCTACTATGTCACAGGATGCACTGCATCGTTTACTTTGATCTCAGATAAAATACAGATCATAGTAACTAGTTTTCACTTGATGGAACCTTGTATCTACCTTAGTTAAAAAAAAATATGGAAAATGTGCCAAAACCGTATTAACCTATTTACCTTTTTTGTGAGCCTTCTGCTCCCACAGCACAATTGGAAGTAGTTAAACTCTTTCATTGGTTAGACTAACACACTTGATAAAAAAATAAAAATAAAAAAATGAGCGAGGTGGTTACATCCGAAGAGCAACTGTGATTGGTTAAACTAGTTTNTGCTGATTGACCAGAAGGGTCATGGAAAAAGTCTATGGAGGGGATAAAGCAAAAATAAAATTTCAAAAAGAAATTGAAAGCTGAAAAAGAAAATTAAATAAGGAATAATCTTTTTAAATTTGTGTTTAGATTAATGATTAGATTTACACTAGTAGTTATTGAAAATTTCCCCACTTTCCTTGATGGGTCCTTGGCTGGTCCACTACAATTCCTTTTTAAACATCAATCTTTGTACTAAAACATTCTTTCTGTCATGATTTGTGGACATTAAGATCTAAAAAGAAACATAATCTCCTGGTCCTGTAATTCAGAAAGGGGGGGTCACTCCAGTGGCTGGAAGTTGGAGGGGATTTTGCTGGGGGTTTCAGGAAAGTGGGCTGCCCGTTTTACAGGGAGAGGCCATTTTGAATGGCTGCTACTGTATCCATCCATCCACCCATTTTCTGACACGCTTGTCCCGAGGGGTGGTGGTGCCTATCTCCAGCAGTCAATGGGCGAGAGGCGGGCTACACCCTGGACAGGTCGCCAGTCCATAGCAGGGCAGCTGTTACTGTATGAATTTTGGTTTTTAAATCTCCATTTAGAAATAGGATTTCATAATATATTCTCAAATTCACTTATTGTAATCAACTATGTTAAATTTGAAATGCCTGGTTTTCTGTTGCAGTGATTCTCTAGGGCCTCTGTACACATGTAAAGGATTTAGTGTCTTAGCAATACAGTAATATAAATGATTCATTGTTATTAAACCATGAAACAAAGACACATCTTAATATGTATAGAAAGTGTTGGAGGTTTTTAAGATGGCAGGGAGATTAAGAGAGATATGCAAATATGAAGAATGAAAGGTAGTGACAGAGCAAATTCGGGAAGACAGTACCGACGTGGGATTGTAGCAAAGGCAAAGTGAAGCGACTGAATATAGAGTGACATTTCACAAGGGGGAAAAGAAGCATCAAAGTATGTAATGAAGCCTGTCTGTCGCTGTACATCTTTCAACAAGTGTGGCACAGATTGCCTAGAGATGAATGAAGAGCTCACAGAGATACTCATGCTTTTTTACCAGTGAAGGACCATATAGAGGTCAACAGACTGTATGATTCTATTAAAATTCTTACTGGGTACACCTTGTTTGCACTGTACATGTGGTCTTTCTGCTTTCAGGACTACCTTTGTAGTTCTAGATTTATTTAGGTGTAAAACATTTTGGTTAATGTTGAAATTTAAGCTTTATGAGAAAGAGGCTTAGCATGCTCTAAGTCTTAATTAGAAAGCTTCATCTCTACAAGATAAATACGATCTGTTGCAAGCAGTGAAAAAAAAAATCGGGACGTAAACTCTTCATTGACGTAATTTGTTTTTCCACCATCTCTCACTGTTGGATTATTATCATTAAAATATCCATAAGTCTTCACACACAGCTCAAAAGGCACTTAAGAAACAGGGATAATAGTAAGACTGATCCTGAAAGTATGTTTAAAAGCGTTTCCATAGCTTTATAGATTAAATAAAAGGAAACTGCATTGAAAAATGCTGCATAAACATCCTTAGTGTAGTTACTTTGTTGTAACTATGGTATGTTCCTATCAGGAGTCATATACAACCTGGGGAATACAGCTTATGTTTTTATTCTTATTTGCATTAATATCCTTTGCAGAGGCGTAGCCAGAAAATTTTAATAAGGGTGGCCAGGCAATAATAATGTACACTGAGGGGTGGCCAAAAGTAGATAGGCATCAAAAATCTCTACTGTTCCAACAGGAAAATTAACAAGCAAAACATCTATATTCTCTAAATATAGACAAACTATACTTTCTCACAGCCTTTGCTAACAAATAGACAAATATATTCAAACATCCATGCTTTCTTAATAAAAGGTATAGTGGATAAAATTCTTGCAGGTTTGAATTTTCGGCGAGTATCTTTTTTTTATTGACATTACCTACCTACTTTTATCAATAATCATTCTGCATAAAATTTATATTTACGACTATTAATAGCAACATAAATTGATTATTTTAGTTTTTATTAAAAAAGTGATTTTAATGAAGACTCCTAGATGACTTGCAGAGACACACCATTTTCTCTTTACCCAATAAAATACAAAATCTATTTCTACTTGAATTATGTACTTATCATTTTTAATGTTATTATATTGATGTGCATAATTAACCACAATGTTTTTGATGTCAAGTAACTGTTAATATATGAAAACACACAACAAACCCTTCGACCACAAGTATCATCAAGCCGTGACTGGCTATTTTGATAGATACTGACCACTAGAGACCCCAATATCCCTCAAGAGATGCGCCGACCCAAGCTTGCAGCCATCCATTTAAAAAAAATGCTAGAATAAATTAAATTAAATTCGTATGCAAGTCACCCACACAAAAACCAAGTATGTTGCTGAAAAGATAGGTATCATTTACTTTTCTTTGTAGTGGTCATTATGTCATTTCTGAACTATGTACCTGTATAGAGGCAGGATCAATTTAAATATATTTTTATAACAAGAAATTAGGGATGCACGATATAATCGGCCCCCTTTCGGTATCGGCCTGTATCGGCCTTAAAACTGAATATCGGACATCGGCCACCCCACCGATATTTAACCAGATATTTGATCAGCTTCTGAGTTTCTAAAGTCTAAAAAAAAAAAAAAATACTACTTCTTCTTCTTCCTCAAAAACTTCTTTTTTACAGGCTTAAAAACTTCTAAAGACGAGGGAAAAAATATTGATACATTAAAATATCACAATATCTTAATGAAATATTGCTACATGTCATTGTTATGCTACGAAATCCCTCAAAAATTCACAAAATTTTGCCATATTTTTATATGTTGATATATTGACGCGGTATCGATCTATTTTACTAACAAAATCTCACAAGAATTTTCAAAATATCACGAGAGTTTGTAACAGAACGATGAAATTTCACGAGATTTTGAAAGTAAAATAGATCGATACCGCGTTTTTAAAAATCAATTTGATATCAGCATATGAAAATATTTTTGAGTTTATTATTTTTCAAAGTGTCAGAAATGGATAACAAAACTGCT
>NW_015150515.1:928306-930062 GCF_000732505.1 Cyprinodon variegatus
GTGCGCCTTATGGTCGTGAAAATACGGTAGTTTAAGTGCGTTTGTTTTAAATAAAAGTGATTGTATGAGTATTACACATGTGACCCTTTAGCAGAATTTTGACTTCATATTTAAAGTAGGGCTGCAGCTACTGATTATTTTGCTTATCGATTAATCTGTCAATAATTTTTTTTGAATAATCGATTAATAATCTAATAGCAAAAGCTTCTTTAAAGAAATTTTTTTACAGATTTAAACCAGGTGAAATTAAAATGTTTCTACTTGAGGAGTTCTGGATAGAGCATGGATGAAAAAGATTTTTATTTAAATGCAACGATTTTTGTGTAATTACTGCTCTTAGTGGGTTCTCCGTAGGCTTAAGGAATCTTTTATAGTCTCTATACTCCATTTAAGATGAATAAGTTACTGAATTAGTTGATGATTATTAAAATAATTAATCTTGATTAATCCGATTAATTTTTCAGCCTTAATTTACAGCCATTACAATTAAAACTCATATAAAAACTAGTTGGTTTTATTCTTTCAACATTTACCTGTTTGTAATTTAAAGTTGTTCTACTTAAAGGAACCTGCTCTTCTGTGAGAGGTACTTATAATAGTGAGAACCCATAATAAAAATAGTCATAGCCAATGAAAGGAATGATTAGTCTAAAATTTTGACATTTTAAAAACATGCAAAACTCCTGATTACTCTCTGCTTTTAATATTAAAGTAACATTAGATGGTCTTTTTTACCACACACTCAAATCAAAGTGTTATTAATGTGTTAACATTATTCAAATTTCAAAATTAAATCATAAATGTTACAGGCTGAAATATTGACAATGAAAACTATTCTATTTTTGTTACAAACTTTAATAGAGGTCTGTCTCCCTTTAATGAAAAGAAAAGCATCAATATGAAGGTCTTTATTCCTATTTTAAACCCACTGGAAGTCTTCACCTACTTATATAAATGTCAGGTGTGTGTTTTCAATTCAATCTCTTGGGCCCCACGATCAAACACCCCAATTCATCCTCTCATTGTGAGAGGTCATTATGGTAATCACAGAGGTGTAGGTGTAGGTGCTATTCTGTGCAGCTATAATTTGTCCAATCACATGAATCTCTTAGAGCTCTTTAGGAGAACTACATGCATAAGTGATGGGACAGCAGTCAGTGTAGGATACTGTGTCTGGAGGAGAGGAAACTGTCTTTGTTGTCTTGAAAATTATCTAACTTAGATAATATATAGATTTTAAATTTTAGTACATGAATTCCCAATCCCATAACTTACATCTGTCTCAGGTAATTGCAGATTTGTTTTCTTTTTGCCTAAAAAAGAAATTGTGAGGATTCCTAATCATACTATGGTCCAAATATTGTTTTATATGCTAAAACAAATGTAACTGGTCAACTTTATTATGATTTTTATCTTCTTCTAAATATGATTGGGGAAGTTTATATTCCATAGATTATAACGTTGAACAGAATTATCACACTTAAAAATGTAAAGAAAATACTTGGCCATCTACGTTTATCTTCCAGCTCAAGGTTAAAAAACAAATTTAACTCAAGTGTAAATATTCAACTTAGCATTTTTTATCTGAATCCATGTTTGGTTCTTTTTGTTTTTTCACTTTCAAAATAACATTGCTATAAAATTTTTTTTTTATTATTTTCTACCCTGCTTTAAAAATACCAAATGCAAAAAGTGTAACATTGAAAATCAATTATTTGCATCACTTACAGAAACCTTTTTCCTTTAGCCAATTAAA
>NW_015150515.1:930147-942732 GCF_000732505.1 Cyprinodon variegatus
ATATATATATATATATATATATATATATATGTATATACTGTATATATATATATATATATATATATATATATATAGCAATAATGTTACAGGCTGAAATATTGCCAATGAAAACTATACTTTTTTTGTTACAGACTTTAATAGAGGTCTGTCTTCCTTTAAGGAAAAGAAAAGAAATGCAGGATTTCTTAAGCTTGGTTTATACTCGCCGCGTTGCACAGGGTAAAGGGTGCGAGTGCAAAAAATCATGCCAACCCTAACCCTTCTAAGTTTGCCTTTACTGACATCAAATGGTGCAGAAAAAGGAACAAGATGGTTAAATGCAGTGTTGTTATTGTTCATTCAGTGACTGAAAATAGCCAACACAGGTGAATTTATTGGCCAAGCTTGTGGTACAAACAAGGTTTTTATTTACCGTTTCCATCACATACAATATAAATAAAGTGCGAAACAACTACCTACTGTATACAATGCATTCAGCTTTTCTTATTTAGTGAAACAACGTTTTTATATAAGTTATAAAGAAAAAAAAAGTAACGTCAGTGTGGGCTTCACAGGAGGGGGGCTGGTTTCCCCATCATCACATCTCTCCATTGACTTAGCATGTAAACCAGCTGCTTTTGCTGCTTAATTCGCTAGCCGTCTGAACGTAGCATAAACCCAAAAACTCTGTGAAACTTGATTTAATTGGTCATACAACACTTTTTAATAGACATCCTGCAGCCAATCAGAATCAAGTATTCAGCCAAACCATGGTATGAAACTTTATAAAACCCTAATTTAATGAATGTATGAAATAATTCAACTTATTCAACTTATTGAAAAAAACGTTTACAACTGTAACGGATATTTATATATCCTTTGGAACAAATAAAGTACTTCTGAATTTAATTACATTCTGTTTCCCTTATGCTTTGTAGTTAGTAGAGAGGTCTAAAACATGCTAACTTGTGTAAAAATGCACTGTCTGCTGTTTGTAGATTAATTTCATTCGGATAATTTCATGTTTGCTGAAGGGTTTTTACAGCTCTGATTTCAGAACATCACTCAGCTTGATGGTCAATGAATTCATTGTATTGATTATAATGTCCATGAGCCCAAGTCTGGAAAATATGAAGTGTCAAGTCCTCATTAATTCAAGAGAGAAGTTGGAAAACATCATTGACTCATCCCATTATCCAAAGTCCACATATAATTGACCTTGCAGCACAGTCCTGAGCAGTGAAATGTTCTGGGTTTTAGCTGAGTGGAAATATTTAAGTCTGGAGTTGATGAATTTCTGATGATCTTGTCTTTACAGCAGCATCTCCGTTCCTGTGTAAAAGGTTCTGCTGGATCTTCATTTTTTTTTTTTCGGGCCTACTTAAAGATAAAGCGTAAAGTAGAGGTTTTGATGATATGCAAACCCCGGAGCCTTTCAAACCGTGTTTATTCATATCCCCTGACATCAAAGGCCTTTTTGTGTTTGCCATAATTTCACTTGGCATTTTCAGCAACTAGACGGAGCGGAGGGCTATGATGGAGAGAGGGGGGGGGGGCTTGGATAATTAGGTTTACAACTAGATGAGTTTTTCCTTTTATGTTGTAATACAAAGAGACAGTAATTGTGCTTGAGCACCAAGATTTCCCCAAACTATCGTCTTGCTTAGGATTCACAATTTCTGCTTCCCTTTAAAGTAAGTCTGCTGTGTACATCCCGCTCCTCTTCTCCAAGAGTACAGTAGATAAAAATTCTTTCAGACATCAAATCCCATTTCCAGTGTGCCAGGTTGATGCTGTGAAAGCCATTCATGTCAACTGTAAGCTGCTTCTTTGAATCATGTAATCATCCAAACATGCTTCTGCTGCCTCAGTAATGACAGGCACTCTGTCAGGGATGTCTCTAAGTAGCGTACCTCCTGACAGTCACATTTGCTTGCCTCAGAGATGTCAATTACCCTGTGTCGTGGTGGGGGTAATATTTTGACAGCTGTGTGCATATATGTGTGATAGAAAGATTTGCGCTCTCGAGGCACACGCTGTGATTTGAGGCATCTTCGTTTGTTCTTTCAAAGTTGGAAGTTTTACTCGTTTATCCTTCGCTAGCAGTAGTTCGAGAAACATTTCACGGTGCAGAAATGTTGTTAAAAGTTGAAAAAATGATGAGCAGCCTCTTTTTTCTTGTTTTGTCGATTTAAACAAAAACTGTGCTTCGTTGCAAGTCTAAATCGCTGGTGAAGATATGGAACCACAAGCAGAGAGATCATTTTTAATGAATTTGCTTAAAACCTAATGATAACAATTACTTTTATTACCCTAAGCTGCTCTTGCTTTAAGCTAGAATGAGCTCTGTTTTATTAAAAAAGTACTTTTAAATCTATCAAGTATTTATTTTATCATTAGAAAATAAAGTAAACCTCAATAGGCAAAGGTACCTACATAATGATATTAAAGCAACAGATAAAGCAGTTACAGATGACCAAAGGGAACTGAATATATATAAACCTGTTTGACCTTCTGTCACGTTTCCACCGACTACTTAAATGCTCTATGGAGGGCTAGGGGTGACAAAATGAAATAAATAAATATAGCTATAAATATGTATGTGTAAATGTACAATTATATAAATAAATGTATCATGAAATGTAAAATGAAAAAAATTTACCACTGGTTATTAAATGTACTTGATTTTATTCAATACATAATTTTTCATCTATTAAGTATGCCGTTGAATAATGAAATATAACTTTTAATGTGCTTTTTTTCATTTATTGAAACATACTTCATATTTTTCATGACTTCAAAAACAGTCATCATTAAATTATTCACTGTTAACTTCACCCATCAAAGTCATTGGGTGGGAATAGGGCTGCTTCCATAGAGCCACTGATGTCTGATTGGCTGTTTCACACTGAGCAAGATAAGGCAACTTCCATTTTTCTTTTTTCTCCCTAACCCTGTAATGCCAAATGTTCCATATTTGATACATACGGTTTCTGAAATGTTTTGCATCTGACACCTTTTGCATAATTTAATGGTAAAAACTTTGCTCAAAATCCCATTGTACATAATCAGATATACCTGATAACAGAGGGCAGAAGACTACACAAAAATAATCTTGAGTAATAGTAATAGTAATAAATTATTAATATCAAGATGTATTTCTGTTTTTGTCTTTTTATAATTTTGTTAAAAGGCCAAATAAGGACTTCAAACCATAAAAAAGTAATTTTCTGTTTTGTTTTATTCTTGGATCAGGCTTTAAAGGATTAAAGTTTGTATTATCAATGAAAAAGGCGGAAATAACTTCAAAAAGGTTTTGAAATGTATTCACAACACATTAGTTGAAAAACTCCAGCCTCTAGATTCCTAAATTGGTCTCTAAAAGGTTAATAATTAAGCCTGTGTTGGTCAGTGGGAGGGGCTTACATTAATTCTGCAGAAGTCTATGATACTCTTATAAGCTTATTAGAAATATTTCCTGATTTATTTAATGGCACATTTGATTATTTCACATTGCCTATTTTTATTGTACATTTAGTAATTTAGTGATGTAATGTATAAAGGGTACATTTAGTTATTTAAAGATGCATTTAATTATACATTTATTTATTTACTAATTTTACATTTGATTAATTTATATATATCATTTTAAATTGACCCCTATTTATTCAAAACAATATTATTTATTTAATTTTGTCCCTCTTAACCCTCCATATAACCTAGAGCCATCCATTTAAAAATATTTTTAACTTTTAACTTTTTTTTACTTTAAAAAAAAAAAAATCTCAGTATATAAACACATTTTTTAACCTAAGTATCCAACTATGCAACTAGTGTCTAGAAATGTTAACAGTTCATTGGAGAAATAACTCAGATTTGCGTTATTCAGTGTTGATAAAAACTTCTGTTTTTACTTTTTTTTATTATTTTTTTAGGGTTTGCTATGAAAAAAGATGACAGTGAACCTTTTTACATAACAAAATTCAAATCCAATTTCATCAATACCTTTTTGTCTGCAATTAA
The DNA here is from genome assembly GCF_000732505.1 of Cyprinodon variegatus. NCBI lineage: Eukaryota > Metazoa > Chordata > Actinopteri > Cyprinodontiformes > Cyprinodontidae > Cyprinodon > Cyprinodon variegatus. The sequence continues at coordinate 934,150 of NW_015150515.1, forward strand.
TTTCTAGTATAGTATCTATACATTTCGTTCTAAGGAAACTGTGATGTAATGCTACTACTAATCTTTATGAGATGTTGATATGCTACGCTAAAGTTAGCATGTACCTTTTCTGTATTGATTTTGAATGTTTGGCTCATCAAATTATGTCTTTGAAGTTAAGCTGATACAGATTTGGACATAACTTATATGAACAATTGCTTCAAGAGTTGTTTCACGTCTTATATTTGTTATTTATCCACTGTTCTGGTGAGTCACAAATTGATTGTTGTTTTTCATATCCCAGACTTTTAGAATATCTGTAGGCCTATGAACTAGGAAACATTCATTTACACATACATATTCATTTATTAAGTTATAATCTTATTGAGGTTTGTTAGGGTTTTATATATTATAGATTACTTACAAACAGATAGATGTTTTATTTATGTTAATAAGGATGATTTATCATTTATAGCTAATGACAAAAATTTGCATTATACATCAGAGAAAGAAAATAGGTTTAAATGTAAAATGTGTAAAAAAAGAGTATGTTTTATACCTGCTCATAGGCTTGTTTTTCACATAAGGTATTTTTAATTAGACAGAAGCTCCTCATAAAAATGCATTTTTCTAACTCTTCTTTTTGGAATAAAAAGGTTGTTTTATTGCTATAGAGATGATTAATCTAACTAATCCAGGAAACCTGTGCAGTTTGAAATGAGAGTTCTTGCTCTATTGGAGATGCTGGTTATTGAGGTTGACCTCAAATTGATTTCCTCTATCCTACGCTGACCTGAGAGAGAGTAAAAGTTCATTCTGTCAGTGATGCTCATCTGGTTTATTGGTTAAGTATCTTTATTCCTCATCCTGTCTTGAAAACAATTGAAAAGACTAAGAAGTCCTTGTAAAATTGAATAATTGATAAGCAGGAGCTTGTAATAGACTATGCATGTTTTTGTCAGGAGGTCAGTACGTAAGACCCAGAATTCAGACCAGACAGACAGAGGAATGCTTAAAGGCATTTATTTAGAATACAAGAGAGGGCTTTGGATCCGTAGTTACAGCGGCTACGGAGTCTATGACTAAAGCTCTGTTGGAAAGAAACAAATTAGTGACTAATAATCAGACGGAGGATGATTATGCATGTGCAAGTCACTAACCTGGTTTAACAGTTCAGTCCAGTGTCCAAAGAACTGGGATGGTTCCTACCAGCTGTCTGAACAGAAGCAGCAGGTGCTGTCAAAGAGTCCCAGTCATGGAAGACTACAGAGCTGACAGGAGACCAGAGACAGGCAGGCAAAACTACTGAGATAGGGGCAGGCAGGCTCACAGGTTCAAAGACAAAAACGGGTCAGGATTTGATAAGCAGAACTCTAAGTAAGCTTAAAACTTTCTTTAATAAGGCTCTTAAATAGAAAACCGGAACAGGTTGATCTTTTGAGGAACAGGGCAGAGCTCGACAGGTGAAGGAAATGAGCAAGCCAGCCATCAAGGCCAAAATTATGACAGTTTTTAAAAAAACTGCACTTAACCCTTTATAGGATACTCAGTGAAATACTTTGAAAATCAACATTTCAAGCCAATAGTGTTACTGGAATCCAGGCCAAGACCTTATTACCTTTGTAACTTTGAAATAAAAAAAGGATATTGTGATGACAAAAATCAATGTCAATGTAATAACAAGAAATGTCAGCTTGCCTGAATATATTAAGAAAAATAACAAAAGTGCTTCTATAAGAAATTCATGAAAAACACTGAGAGTGGAAGAAACACATTTTTATTATTATTTTTTTCTTACAAAATAACTTTAGAGGCATTAATGCAGATACTGGCACTTACATGTTTTAATTTATAAACCTAAATATAATTGTTAACTAGGCTTATTAACTTTTTAACTTTACTTTTTGACTTTTCAATGCGCTTTTTACCTATTTTTCTTGACTTCACTTTTTTTTCAACTTAATTTGCAGTAGGTAATATATCATTCAAGGGCTCATCTAATTGGTCAAATGCCAAAATAAGATGTACAGTCATGTAGCAGGATCTTTGCTGAATGGCTGGATATAGATCTTGTGCTTCTAGACCTAACTGAGGGACAGCAGCCATTCCATTTGTAAGGGGGATGCAATTGATCAAAAACAGTAACTTGCCCTATAAAGGGTTAAAAGGTCATTTTAAACCTGAACAAGTCAAGTAACTTTATGTCATGTTAGTTCATTATACACAATTCTTTAAGCAGTTTACTTCAGCTAAGTCACTGAATTTAAAACAATTGTTTAACGTAAAGAATAACTGAAATGGTTTGAAGGAAAACCTGAACTGTCACATTCATTAGCTGGCCTTTTTATGTCTAATATTATTCTTGCCCACATTTGTTTTGCAGGAGAGCTGTACATCGGTGGTGTGACGAAAAACATGTACAGCAATCTGCCCAAACTTATTGCATCCCGGGACGGGTACCAGGGCTGTCTGGCCTCTGTGGACCTGAATGGGAGACTCCCTGACCTGATCGCAGATGCCCTCCACAAGGTGGGGCAGGTGGAACGAGGCTGCGATGGTAAGAGAATGTTCCTTTTCTCCCATTCTTACACCCATCTGTTGTCTATACCACTGTATCTACCCAGTCTGGCAAAGGAGCTACTGCCGCTCTTTATCCGTTACTGATAGCTGTCAATGGGCGAGAGGCAGGGTACACCCTGGACAGGTCGCAAGTCCATTGCAGGGCTAGCCTCGTGAGACCATCCTGATCTCGGGATCTTTCAAGATCTCACTCGCTAATCAGTCTGGAGACTCTCCGTTGAAGAAAATCTGGAGCCGTTCACCAAACGAACGTCCAATCAGCGTTGGCTCTGAGGCGGGTTGAGGTGTGACGCAAGAGAAGCTTGACAGTTCAGTCTCAAGAACATGGCGGCTTCAGCCAATGAAACTAGCGTTAGCATTGCTATCGAGCAAGTTTTATTGGAATTACAGAGTATTTCTTCACTGAAAGAAGAGCAAAACACTGCTCTGGAGGCTTTTCTCAGAGGAAAAGATGTTTTTGCTCTTCTCCCGACTGGTTTCGGCAAGAGTTTGATCTATCAATTGGCTCCTCTTCGTCGTCGCTCTGTTAGTACGTCATATGCTTCGATGATCTGATTGGTTTATTTGGGCCGTCTATCACCAAATTAGGCCAAGTAGCTAACCAGTATTTTCTCCCCTACCCAAAATTACTTCAACGGAAGGTTTCCATCTGGCCGAGTCAGGTTATCGCAGGGCAACACCGAGACAAACAGGACATACAACCATTCACTCACACCTAAGGAGGATTTAGAGAAGCCAATTTAATAAGTACATTTTCTGGTCATTTTTTTCTTCAGCCTACACTCATTTACAGAAAACTGATGTTAATTTTTTGTAAGAAGCATGTGCGGTTGTAGGCAGGAGTCAACTTGGGTCATGGCTCCTGTACTGTAACTCCTGCACTACAAAAACAATTTTTTAAATCAGTGCCTTTGCTTTTGAATTCAAACAAGTACAGTAAATAAGATGACCTACCTGTAAAATACATATTTTATCCCTTTAAATAAGATGATTAGATATTTTTAAACTTGAAATAAGATGATGGAGTAAATTTTGTCCATAATTTTATTCTATTGGCAAATTGTCTTACTAACCTGCTCAAGAAAATCCTTTTGTTTTCCTTTTTGTGTGCATTCTTTATATCAGGCATCCCCAAACTCGGTCCTCAAGGCCCCCTGTCCTACAGGTTTTAGAGGTTTCTCTGCTTCAGCACAGCTGGTTATAATGTTTGCAGTAGACCAAAAGCCTGTTAATCAGCTTTCAATTAAAATCAGCTGTGCTGGAGCAAGGAAACCTCTAAAACCTGCAGAACAGGGGGCCTTGAGGACCGAGTTTGGAGATGCCTGTTTTATATGAATCAATAAATAAGAAATAAGCAAATAAATAAATAAGTTTTGTTGATTGACATTATTACAAAAGATAACACTCATTCTACTACTGTAAATAGTTTATTTTTCGCCATATTGGAGTAATCACACACATTAGTTCAACAAAGGTACCTGTAAAGGGGATAAAGGCTTTTAAAAGCATTTTCTATAATCGCTTAAGGTTTGATGCAGCTTTATAACAACATATATTTGAAAGGCTTTGCCATTCTTTAGTCTCTCTCCTTTTATATCACTGTAGTTGTTCCATAAACCTTACATAAGGCGACCATTTTCCACTTTATGTTGTTGACAGCGTGGTTAATCTCAGCAACACCCCACTTTTGTTGCTTTTATGCTTTCTTGGTCTTGTCTTTGTCCCATGTCTAACGCTGCCATGCTTTGGTTGCTGCAAGTCTCAGGCTAAATGGCTGTGGTGTCGGTTAATCCTGGGTATAACAGTCCTTTTGGCTGTAGCAGTGTCCCCTTTTATACAAAATACCCTAAGCCTCGGTCCAGACAGAGCTCAGGAGAACCCTGGTTTAATTTCCCTGTGGGGCACACTGGCCGAAGCGGCACTGACTAAAGCTTTTTGTTCTTTTTCTACCTCCTGCTCATAAATGCTACTGTTTCTGCCAGCCAGCCTGTATTAACTGCCCATCCTAACAACCCACTGCTTTGCCTCAAACAGTTTAAAATTGCATTAAGTTATCTCTCAGTTTCCTGCAGGCTTACACATTGGTTGATAATGATCAGACTCCCACGAAAACAAGCTCTGATAACTGAGAAGATTTTTGGAGGTTATGTTTTTCGTCTTTTTTTTTTACTAATACAACAACAAGTAACCCCAAGACTGTTAGAAATGTAATCATCCCTCCATTAATATTATATGAATACACTGGATTAAGCATTCTTATGATATTAGAAACAATTATAGGAACAATTCCCTTAGGTTTACTCTTAGCAAAACATAGCATATACCTTAAGTTCTTTTTGTAAGGTTTATGTAAGTAGAAGTACAAGTATAGCAAGCGTTTTACTGATCATGTACTTGTAGGGTACTTGAAAGTATATTCATTATATATTTCTGTAGACTTAACTGGGGCACTTTTATGTTTACAAAAGTGTTCTTTAATATACAGCTACACTGGAAAAAATAAAAATCTAGATAAGTCATTTTTTTCTTAAAATAGGTGCATTTGTTTTTTAATTGAGTAGGTAAAAGAGACATTTTGCCAATGGAACAAGACAATTTACACTTAAAATAAGAAAACCCAATTGCATTGTCTTATTTCAAGTGCATATTATCTAATTATCTTATTTCAAGAGTGAAAATACTCATTCCACTGGCAAACTATCTCATTTACCTACTCAAATTAAGGGTGAATACACTTAATTTAAGAAATGTTTACTTATTTCTAGATATTTTTTGCAGTGTACAGCTACACTGGAAAAAATAAAAGTCTAGGTAAGTAATTTTTTCTTAAAATAGGTGCATTTGTTTTTTAATTGAGGCAGTAAAAGAGACATTTTGCCAATGGAACAAGACAATTTACATTTAAAATAAGAAAACATAATCGCATTGTGTTATTTCAAGTGCATTTTTATCTAATTATCTTGTTTTAAGAGTAAAAATACAAATTCTATTGGCAGACCATCTTATTTACCTACTCAAAATAAGGGTAAATACACTTAATTTATGAAATTTTTACTTATGTCTAGATCGTTTTTCCAGTGTAAACAGTCAAATCCAACATTTAACCCATAAAGTGTTGGGCAGTGTTGGCCTAGTGGGTTAGAGCAGTGCACTTGCGCTTGGTTCGATCCCCACAGCTGGCACTCTGGGTCTCTGAGCAAGACCCTTAACCCCACTCTGCTCCCTGGGAGCCACACAATGGCAGCCCACTGCCCCCCAAGGGGATTGGTTAAATGCAGAGAGTGAATTTCCCCATTGTGGCACAATAAATGGATTTTGCTTTTTTTTTTTCTTACATAAACCCAAAAGAATGATGGGTGGGTCTTTGGTTTGCATCAGACTTGGAAAGTGCTTCGGAAATGGACTTCCATGTGGCTTAAAACATCTAAGCTTGAACTACTGACTGCTATTGCTAACTGAATTAAAAAAGACTCCTGAATAGGTGTCTAAATGTCCTCTAAAAAATACTTAGCGAAAGTCAGATGGCCTGCGATATAAGCCTGTTTTGTGCTAGCATGACCCAAATGAAAAGACAAAGTGAGACACTAATATAATATTCTTTAGTTTATATAAAAAAAAGGTTATATAAAAGGATAAAAACTTCAGGTAAACTGCCTTTTTTAGTAAGTACACCATACTATACTTAAATAAACTGCTTTTTGCTAAGGATATTTTTACTTATAGCTCCTTTAACTGAAGGAACTGTTGCTAAATGTGACTGCCATTTCAGATTCCCTTTGAGAAAGGTCAAAAAGCGGCTATTGTATCCAGGGTTTATCTTTTTCCCTCCAGACTCAACATTTTACTGCAACTAAGGACAAAAAGAAAAAGATACTAACATGAGGCTCGCAGACTATACCTCAAGAGAGAAAAACAAAATGAAAAAGTGCACATATGAGCTCAGACTTAAAGGGATTGGAAACCTACACGGAAACATAAGCATTTGTATCAGTGCCAAAAGCTGAGACAAAATCGAATTCTTGGATTTAATAAGATCTTTTTTTTTTTTTTTTTTTAGATTCTTTTATTGTTAGACATAAACCAATTTTTGGACTGGATGCACAGTTTATGCATAAGCAGATGCTTTGTTTATAAGCAAGCTGCTGGTGGGGTTCAGAGCTGACTGCAGAAAGGGAACCAAGATGTGTTTACTTAGGTTTTATAGCCATATTAAGCTTGTAACTCTTAATACGGTGGGATCTTCTCAAACATTTGGTTCAAGTGACAGTTGGAAATTCACACTCCAACAAATTAAATCATTAAGGATCTTAGGTAAAACTTATATTTGGTTGGCAAGATTAAAGACGAAGGAGTAATTACGCAATGTTATATCGACCGTGAGGAGATCTGAATATTCATCAAGCCAAAAGAGTAACATCTGTGTTGAAAAAAAACCCTCCTACGCTGCAAAAAGATCTATAAATAAGTCAACATTTCTTAAATTAAGTTTATTTACCCTTAACTTTATCAGGTAAATAAGATGATACGCCAATGGAATGGGTATTTTACTCTTTAAATGAGATGATTAGATGATATGCACTTAAAATAATATATTGCAATAAATGTTTTCTTATTTTAAATGTAAATTGTCTTGTTCCATTGGCAAAGTTTCTGGCTTATTTTGAGTAAATGATGACTTATTTAGATTTCAATTGTTTGCAGTGTATTGTTGCTTGTCTATTTATTTACTTTTTAACATTAAGTGTGGGTCTTTCTTTAACTAGGTAATTTGTTAATGGCACAACGTAGAGGCTGTTTATCTGTGCATAAACAAATTAGTGTGGAACTGAACCATAGTTCTTTGTAAATCTCTGGTTAATTGAGGCTATAATGAGAGGCCCCACTGCCATCGACACACAAGCCTCTGCACACTTATTTAAAAATAATTATCCCACCTAAGACTTCATCTGCATCCTAATCAGACATCCATCGATCAGCATTTTCACTGTTCATTTCCAACAATCAACTCCCTCTGAGTTGTACTAATGTTTAAAAATAAACCTTGAAGAACTAAAATATAAGGAGAATAAAAAAAAGAAAAAAGAAAATCAGAGAAAACAGCAAAGTTACACTCAAAGTTTTCTTGGATTAAGACTTTTTCCCAAAGTGTATTTCTTGATTGCATTTTTAGTTTTTTTTTATATTCATTTCCAAAACCTGTTTTTTTCTTGTAAAAATGATGGACCGAAATTCACTCCATACATGTAAAGCAATACGGTATATTAAGTAGGTGTCTATTGGGTGTGCAGCCAACCTTTGTTGTGGAAAAAGTAAATTAAGCCAATGCATAAAAATTCACTGGTTTCTGCTAGAGCATTGCATAACAGTTTATATATATATATATATATATATATATATATATATATATATATATATATATATATATATATATATATAAATATCTAAAAAGCAATGCCTGGCTTTTTGATTTGATACAGGGGTAAAAACCCCACAGAAAATCTGTTACTTCATTGAGAGCTGATGATTAATTCATAAAAGCAAACTTCAGATTAGGCTGGTTTGACTGATTCTGTGTCTTATGTTTTGGTTTTTGAAGTTTCTGCAAACAGGTGTATCTGAAAATATCAGATCAAGGGTCTAAAAAATTTCTTTTTTTTCTCTCTGGGATCTCCAGATTGGTAAAGCTACTAAACAAACATCCCCTTGCTTGACTTTGAAGGGCTGAAGATGGGGATTTATAACCTGTTGAGTCATGAGTTTTCTTACAAATTTTATCCTAAAAATCAAAAGAAATCAGGAAAACCTCAATTTTTATCAGGTCTTTATGATTCAATTCAATTTCAATTCAATTCAGTTTATTTATATAGCGCCAAATTCACAACACTTCATCTCAAGCACTTTACAGTTCAACCAGATCATACAGTCAGATTGATACAAAGTTTTCTATCTAAGGAAAACCAGTTGATTGCATTGACTCATTGACTCAAATACAACCCCTCACACTAAGCATGCTTGTAGCGACAG
>NW_015150515.1:945889-960066 GCF_000732505.1 Cyprinodon variegatus
TGCATTTTCCACCAATGTGTCACTGGCCCTCTCAAATAACTCACATCTTTGTCAGTGAAGCTGAGTGCTCCCACATCTCTTCCCCCATGGTGCCCATCTACATTAAGATCCAAAATTCTGAGATTAAAGTCAGAATTGTGAGAAAAAAGTCTGATATTCTGAGATTAAAGTCAGAATTCTGACTTTTTCCCCCCATTTTAAACTGAAATAAAATTAAAAAATCAGTTACCTTTTTTTTTTTTTTCAGTGGCCCTAATCCTCTTCCGTAAGAAAGCCCATTGTCTTTCGTATTGTCCGTTGTGCACACTGTTGTTAACCACTGTGGGTCTAAGTCAACAATCAATTAATCAATTTCTTTATTGTCAACTACAATTTTTATTTTAATCAAAGTAAACAAAGTTCTTGGTATTGCATTTATATTGTATATTTCCGAGTCAGATCTCTGGACTAAAGCAAGAACTCTAGTTCATACAAAGATTTGAAGCATTTTGTTAAAATATTGACCGTGCCGCTAACCAACGCCCTAATCTTTGGTTTAGATTTCTAGAGAATTGGACTACCAGAAGAAGAATGGAGACGATATTTTACATCCTTTGAAACGTACATCCTAATTTTATGCTCTTGGTTCATTTTACTCCCTCAGGACCGAGTACCACCTGTACGGAGGAGTCCTGCTACCATCAGGGAGTCTGTCTCCAGCAGTGGGAGGGCTTCACCTGCGACTGCACCATGACGTCCTATGGAGGCTCATTTTGCAATGACCGTAAGTCGTTTCTTGTTTCTTTGTTTGAAGTTGCTGCAGTTTGAATGTGAATAGGCTTGAATGATTGAAGGTACATTGGTCAATGCTTTGGATTTCTTGGATTGGGTTTTATTTTTGGACTTTGTTTGGATAAAACAGGATGGAATAGAAGGATGCTGTCATTCATTCAGTGAAACTCTTTGTAGAAGTGTAAAATAGGTTTTCTTATCTTTTTCTGTTGCGTCTTGGTTTGCCTTGAACCGACTAGGGAGCCTTTTTATCTCTCCAGTGTTGTACATTTTACCTCGCACCGTTTTGCTGTTTAGTCAGATGTGTTTGCAGAATCTGCTTAAATATTAAAGCTAATATATAAACAGCTATGTAAGCATTATTAAGAGCTCATTTGCTCCTTTACTTCAGCAGCACTAAAAATAGGGTGCAGCCAGAATATTTCATTCCCCTGATAGGTTTAGTTGCACATTATTCCTCAAAACGTTGCCAAGTCCAAAGTTCAGCTTAAGGCGGGTTCCTTCGACTCTGCAGTGCTGCAAACCCATGCTGTGAGAAGAAAAGCTTATTTAGGCCTGTTGTCCCTGTCATGGAGTCACCTGCTGAGAGGATCGCACCCATGCTGTGAAAAAAATAAAACAATGCAACAAAAACAGAATGGAGTTATCACAAAAAAATGTTGCTTATTTGAATGTTTTGTCATTGCTTCCATGGAAGCCTGACGCTTTATGTTTGCAGGCAGCACATTGTAGATAGTGAGGATTTAGTGCTGAGCATGCAGACATACACCGAGTGCTAAGAGGTTAGTTTCATTAAGACATACCTCTTTTTTTTCCTCTCAGTATTCAGTGAGAATTTAAAAAGATACGGTAAATAAGGATGAAGAAGCTGACCTCTTGTCAGTGAACAGTTTCTGGAATTAATTAGAAAACACTCCTTTAGCCTTAAGGAAAGTGACTGAGAGGTTTATCCAGCGCCGGCTTCTCATTACGCAATATGAATTGGTATTAGTTCAGTGGGCCAGCTCATGTTAAGCTGCTGCAGCCAAGATTGAGTCGGTCTCAACTAGTAAGCAAAGATGTTTATTGCTTTTGAGCGATGAAACTGATGTTTATTAGGAATACATTTGCATGAGAATTTGTTTGAGTGTTACACATTCAATATGGTAAAAGGTTCTGCACTGTAGGAATCTGCAAGGAAGGAAGGAGTTAATTGCTTTCTGTTGAGGCTGAAAGTTTATATGCTGTCTTCATTTTTGAAGAAAAATGCTCATGTTTGTGGAATCACCGTAATTTTCGGACTATTAGCCGCACCTGAATATAAGCCGCAGAAGCTAAATTGCATGATTTGTACATATACAAGCCGCACCGGACTATAAGCCGCAGGTTTCACACAAACTGTCTTGCGTTCGCAATGTCCGTCTTTCTCGCTGTCGTTCTGTCTCATACCACTCGCGGTGGAAGTCTGCTTCCGGAGGACCTCCGCATACCCGTACTTGTGTGTTGAAGCAAATGTGACGTCAACATGGCGGATGATAAAATCTGTCATGGTTTTGGTTATGTTATGCTTTACTTTCCTTCTTGTTTTCTAGTTTTATTGGTTTAATTCCTATTTTGTTGTAATTTCTAGATTTATGTTAGTTCTCATGTTGTCCTCTGTTGCCCTCTTGTGTGTGTGTGTGTTCCTTTCCCCTTGGCTCCCTCGTTGTCTCCTCACACCTGCTCCTTGTGAGCTTGTTAGCCCTCCCTTTGTCTCTGTCAGCTATATATGATCTCCGTCTGCTTTCACTCTTTGTTGGTTCCTGTTAGTGCTGGTCCTGTCTTCGCTGTAGTCGTCTCCCCTCGTCTCTCCCTGGCTCCTTCTACGTGTTTTCCCTTGAAGTCTCCATGGTTCTGGTCTTTTACATTTTTAGTTGGATTTTTGGACTGCCTTTGTTAACCATTTTCATTAAAACGACAAGTATTCACCTCTGCATTTGGGTCTACCAAACCACAACCAACCCTGACAAAATCCATAGATTTAGTTATTACCCAAGTGGCCGTTTGCTGTAAAAGTCCATAGATAAGCCGCATTGTTATATACGCCGCAAGGTCGAAAAATGGGGAAAAATTTGGGGCTTATAGTCCGAAAATTACGGTAATGTTTAAGCTAAGGTGTTCATGTGTTTGGTGTGTGCCTGATTTAAGAATGACCTGACAGAGGGACCTTCACCAGCAGCCTTGTTAAACGTTTTCTTTCCAAAATCAACTAGGACAATCTTTAAACAGGAATAGTAAGTTTGTTTTTTGTTTTTTATTTCAAACCCTAGACATGTGAGACAATATGAGGCAATCAGCAGTGACATTTGCATGGCATATGTGGTCATAGTCAGAGTTTTAAAGAGGTATTGGCTGCTGGTAAGAGTTCACTCACAGCTGTGTTTCTGCAAAGTTTTTGTCACGAGAGGTTGCCACACTGCACTGCTGAGCATCTGAGAGACCCTGGCTGCTGATTTGTCACTGATTGACCTGTCAAAGGGCTTTATTTTTTCAGATTTCATTTATAAAATTGTCTTTTTCAGATTATGTTTTACTGATCACATTCTCTTCACTTCTACACCCGATACAAAGGGTTGTTGCTAAAGTCAACAGTTCACACAGTGCAGTTCACAAAACACACAACCTGGAAAGGAGAAATTTGAAAATAAAAAATATGAGAAACAGAAGTTTAAAAAAAAAACAAAATCTGAGAAAAAAAAAAGCTAATTTAATCTCAGACCTTCTTTTTTGATTTGGAAGTTTCTTTTTAGATTGCATTTAGCTCTATTTAGAAAACGTGTTCTAACCCTAACCTCTTAAAGAAATAATGGGACAAAATTCACTCCATATTAAACAAACCCAAAAACTTTAAACCTGTTAATGGAGTTCCAGGTTCCCACTTATGTAGATAGCAGTGTGGCTGCCTGTACTGGTTTTTATGCTCTGTTACTGTTTTTTTTTTTGTTGTTGCCTTTTTCCTCCCTCGAAACAGCAGCACATTTTCTGAACTCATCTTCTGAAAAGCTTCCTGCCATTTACAAGCAAAAAAAAAAAAAAACTGTTCATCTCTTGACCTTGAGGTCTTCTCTTGACTTCCGTCTCTTTACTCCTGCCCTCTTTGCGTCTTTTTGGTGTTCTCTCTTCATCTAACGGGGATGTTTCACCAAATTAACATTTCTTGGAATAAGCCAACGTTCAATGAAAATTTCTTGAATCATCTATCAAGTCAAAGGTAGGAACTTTTACAATACATCACCTGACTAGTTCATCTGCACAATCTATTCTGACAATCTTATTTTTTTTATCCTTCAGTATTGACGTTTAATACCTTTCTAATATGGCATCTAATTTCCATGTTGTGCATAAAGATACAAATTCCAGAGAAACTCAAGAAAAGGCAGCGTTGTTGTATAGAAACTTCCATCTAACAAGTGAAACGCTGCACAGCTGCATAGCTTTCATGTCATAAATTATACACGTAGAAGGAGAAAAGCAACACTTAAATGGTGCCTTCAAAAATAGTCAAGAAGTAAAAGTGATTGGCATTTCTTTTGATTTCCTCTGTGTGATAAGAAGCAAACAGCCAAGAATAGAGTAATTATTTTACGTGTTGTCCTTTTCATGTGAAAGTTACGGAAAAGTGAAGAAGAGCTTTTCACTGGGTGTTTCTTTCTGTGTGTGTTTGGTCTTAAAATACCAATAAGCTTTACCTGAATAAAATCATATTTTACTTTACTGGATGCTGAGAACCCATATGCTCACAAAATGATTGTGTTTGTGATGTAAACATTATTCAGTGTCGAAGGGCTTTTGTATTATTTCCTCTACATGAGCCCTGAATCATTTGTTTTACTTGGGGAGGAAAGGTTGTCAAAATTATTGACACTGCAGTTATTATTATTTATGAATTCAGATGTGCAATTCAGCAGAGAGGATGATTCACACAGATATAAAAGGTTGCATTTTCTGGAATTTTTCCTTCTTTATTAAATGGAGTCGGTTGTTGGTTTAAGGAAAATCAACAGTACTTTCCAAAAGTATCCATACAAACTTAACCTATTCATTTTTTCTCCATTTTATCGTTATTACAGTCTGCTTTATTGGAATTTAATACCATAGACCAACATGAGGTAGTGCATTAGTAATGCACTGGTATGAAGGAAATGATTGAACAGAAAACAATTGTGAAAAATGAGGTGTGCGTTTGTACTTCGGGAGCATAAGTAAATAACCTCCTTTCCTTTGCTGAGACTTTCCGCCACATCTGAGAATCTAAAAGTCACCTATGTTTAGTTTTTGGAAACAATTAGAATTTCCTTCAGCTGCATTTTCCAGGACAAAAGTTTTCGGTCATGGGGTAGGATTATTCCGAGCTTCTTGAGCGGCAGGGTTGAAGCAGGTTGTTCAAACTAAAGTGCAATGGCGGAGGGAAGCTGCAAACGTTATTTAAGGCGTGATATATTTTACCTTTTTGTGAAACCTAATCAACTTTTAAGATACTTTAACATATTATATAGATATCAACTGTAACAGAATTTAAACCAATATTCAAAACGCTAATATTTGACAACTCTATCCATCCATTTTCGGTCAAGCTTATCCCAGCTGGGGTCGCGAGGGATGCTGGTGCCTATCTCCAGCTGTCTACGGGTTAGAGGCGGGGTAGACCCTGGACAGGATGGCAGTCCATCGCAGGGCAACACAGAGACAAACAGGACAAACAACCATTCATGCACACACTCACACCTAAGGAGAATTTAGAGAAGCCAATTTAACTTAACAGTCATGTACCTGGAGAGAGTACCTGGAGAGAACCCACGCATGCACAGGGAGAACATAAAAACTCCATGCAGAAAGACCCCTGGTGGGGAATTGACTGCAAGGCAGCAGCGCTACCCACTGCGCCACTAAGTAGCCCTATTTGATAACTCTACTGGTAAATAAATTATAATGAATATTTCCTAGACCTACTTACAGACCAAGCTAGGCATCGAGGTTTGTAGTTGTAAGGTAAAAAATTCAGTAACAATTAAAAAATATCCACTGGACTTGGTTTCCAAGATTTGAAGACGTTTCGCCACCTCTCCAGGAAGCTTTTTCAATTCAAATGTCTTGAAGTGAGTTTGAGTCTTATATAGACAAAGCCTTGTATCGCTTGGAAACATGCAAATGGAAACCGATGAATGGGTCGTTTGGTTCCATCGTTAGCCTGTAATATCTGAAAACTGTCTATGATTCTGAGGGTTGGTCGTTAAAGGGAATCATAGACAGGTTGAAATGTCTTCAAATCTTGGAAACCAAGTCCAGTGGATATTTTTTGAATTTTTACGGAATGACTATGACCTGGATGACTGAGAACCTTCATCAGCATAAGGGGAAAAATGGAAACAAGTTTGACAATAAAAACCCTGCACATTTTTTTTGATTTCTTTATTGTGTATTTCTGATTCACTTTTCTGTACAATACCGGAATAAATGGCGATATGTCTCTCTTCAATGCTGTGACCTTGACATCACCCCAAGGATGAATGATTTGACTCTGAGTAGATAAAAAAAGGAGGAATTGTGCCTTTGTCATTAGAGGGGTGTCTCATTGTTCCAGAGTTATAAGATACAACAGAAATCTGTTTGAAAAAAAAAAAAAAAATGAAAGACTAAGATTTCAATGAGCTATTATCACATCACTTGTTGACATTCTTTGATTTTTGGAATCCCTCCAGGCTAATTGATACCTGTATTAATTTGTCAAGCAACTGAAGATCATGTTCAAAGGGAGAACAGACGACTAAATAACATCTGACACAGCGGAAAATGGGGTAATTGAAAATGAAAATAGGATTATCCTGAGGTTTCTGCACCCGCTGACGGTTTTGATTAAAACTAGCTGAGTCCTGCAAACTGCTTTTTTAAAGCAAGTTTTTTTCAGATTCCAAAACTAAAATGAACATAAATGAATCCAAATATCTATTCTACTGATGTTACATTTATAAACATTTATTATTAATAATTCACATAAGAAATTTAGATATCACCTTCCAGCTTCAAGTTAAGAGATGATTTTTAACCTTAGAGCGATACATTTTCCCATTCCATGAGCTTATGAGAGCACTTAAAGGAAAAGTCCGGTCATATTCAGAATTCAAACTTCTGAAATTACTTTAAATATGTAATTAGTAGATACTTCTTTAATTAAGAGTAATTTTCATTTTAATGTGCTTTACTAGAGGCATCCATGTTCATCAAAGAACACTACTGCCACCTACGGATTTGTGACATCACGGTGCGGTATCGGCTGTTGATCAAGTCCCAGTGCTGCATCTGGTTTGGTTGAAAACATTCTTCTTCGAAATGTTGGCTGCATAATTTTTTTTTAATGGCCAGAAGTTCGATGGTAAATCCTCGCTCTTCATGTTGGCAATCCAACAACAAACCCATCCATGGAGAGTCGCGGATCGTTAAGGTGAATAAAGTCATGTTTTTTTTTTATTATACTGATGTATTACAACCTCCAAGTGCCATGCACATGGGTAGTTTAACTATAGCTCTCACACATTTTAATGGTGAAGTTCTCTGGAAATCTCCAATAATTGTTGTTGATTGCAGATGTGTCTAGTAGTTCCCACTGATTTTGCTTGTAAAGCGAGAGAACTGTAGCCTCGTGAGACCATCCTGATCTCGCGAGCTTTCAAGATTTCACTTGCTAATCAGTCTGGAGACTCTCCATTGAAGAAAATTTGGAGCCGTTCACCAAACGAACGTCCAATCAAGGTTGGCTTTGAGGCGGGTTGAGGTGTGACGCAACGAGAAGCGCGACAGTTCAGTCTAAAGAACATGGCGGCTTCAGCCGATGAAACTAGCATTAGCGTGGCTATCGAGCAAGTTTTATCGGAATTACAGAGGATTTCTTCACTGAAAGAAGAGCAAAACACTGCTCTGGAGGCTTTTCTCAGAGGAAAAGATGTTTTTGCTCTTCTCCCGACTGGTTTCGGCAAGAGTTTGATCTATCAATTGGCTCCTCTTCGTAGTTGCTCTGTTACGTCATATTCTTCGTTGATCTGATTGGTTTATTTGGCCCGTCTATCACCAACATAGGCCAATCAGCTAACCAGTATTTTCGCCCCTTCACAAAATTACTTCAACGGAAGGTTTCCAGATGGATATGCGGAGCAAATCTATCTGGACCCTAACTCTAACCCTACACCTACACCTAACCCTACACCTACCCTATCAACTTACCAGACCAATTAGCTACTGACCCTAATATTAGTGGAATCCATGTCTAAACCTAACACCTGACCCTTGCCTTAAAATTACACTTAGCCGATCCCTAACCTTGACACTTGCCCTAAACCTAATTTTAAGCCTTGCCTTAACCCTAAAACCTAGCCATTACTCTAAAAGCTAACCCTAGTTCTCCAAGTTCTACAAACTGGCTTGGCTATGGATCTGAGAGATACCAACGAACGTGCGTCGGCCCGTGCATTGCCTTTGATCCCCTAACCAACTGCTCTAGTCATCGGACTGGGTGGGGGAAGGGTCATCGAGAGAGTGTCTAACGCCTAACCTAACCCTAACCCTAATGGATATGTGGAGCAAATCCATCTGGCGGAGTCAGGTTAAGAGAATGGCGCTAGGCTTACTGCACCGTGACCTCACTGCCTGAAGATGTCATGAGTGAAGTGTTACTATATTTGGGCAAAAATGGACGCTCCCAGGCTCAGTGATTGCGACGAAAATTATTGTTTTTATTAAATTTTTTTTTACTGATTAACACTAGATTCATTAAATCACTGCAAACGTATTAGCTTTAGGTATAAATAGTGATCCATTGATTAATCCTTGCTGACCGGACTTTTCTTTTAAACCTCTGATTCATGCCAATGTATTCATGTTTCCAAAATTACTCAGAGGGTTTAACATTTAGCTTCTGAATATCAGAACTGAATATCAGAATGTGCGTGATTGTGTTTTGTAAACAGCTCAGAGAGCCATGTAGCAGGATTCTCATGAGGGGAAAAAAACGGACTGAAACACACAAACATTGCCTCCTTTTTGTTGAATCAACCATAACATTCAAACTTGGATACGCTTCAAGAAAATTTTTCTTGCTGGAGAATTGTTCTTGTTTTCTGTCCTGATTATTAATAGTAGCGTAATGTGGTTTGCTTTAACTAGAAACAGTTCTGTTGTTTATATTACTGGCATGTAACTCTAGTGGTTTCCTTTACTCTAACACCTTGTGTATTTATATAGCTGTCTTTATGGAATAACAAATTGAAAAGAGCAGCCTCATAGCCTTTCTTTCTCAGAAGCATCTGATGGCATTTGTTATTCCCCAGCAGCCCTCAGTGATTGACTGGTCTATTTGTCTCTGCGTAGCATGTAAGTGGGCCACTTGGTATTCTGCTTTATTCATCTAGAACCGACACAGACAGAGATGCTGTGCAAGAGGGTGCAGTATAAGGACTTAGTTTGTCTTTCACTCTCTGACTCTGCTTATGTGCACATTAGAGAGAGAATATAAGACAGAGAGGGTCGTTAGAGTGGAGACATTTTGGTGTGTTATTTGGTTTAACTGTATGAATTCACTGGGCGCTACCCCATCACGTGCATATGTTCAGTGAATTCAGCTGCTAGCACATGCTGCTGCCAGGCATACTAACTAAGAAGACTGCTAGTGTTTCTGCAGCACTGCTGATTTCAATCAGCCTCTTCTCTCAATAGCTTATCTCTATTGCTTTCTCCATTATCATTTATACTTTAGTATAAAGTTTATGGTGGTTTATTTCTTCTATAGATTATTGCTAATGCAGTTCTTTATATTTATTCATGTAGACGTAAGACTGACTACAAACTGATTTTTTTTCTGTGAGTCAAACATTGACAGTTTGTACATTGTTTTGTCCCACATTATCTAAGCTTACTGTGTTTTAGCATTAATGTTTATGTGCTCTACAAGTAAGGTACATTAGCAATTATTGCATAAATGGAGGGTTGATCTTTGGTGACACCATCATGCTCAGTAACACATAATTTAAAAAGAAAGGAGTGTTCACATTCCCATGTCGCTTTTCTCAGTACATGTGCAAATAAGTAGATAACACTGTTTCAAAAATCAGTTTCCACAGGCCTTACCCTAATTAAAATGAGATATCTTTTCATGATGCTGAATTGTTTATTGATTTATTTTAGAGGAAGCTCTACTGCCACTATTTTAATTATCACTACTGGATGCCAACACTATGCCAAACTATTTGAGTCGACCACATTTTTGTCTTTGTAAGCTATTTCACTCTAAGGAAATTCAAAATCTTAATTTAATCTAAAATTTTAACTTTTCATACTTTATAGCTGGAAAAGTCTTTCCTGTATCTGAATAATGTTGACTCATCTAGCTTACCAGCAGTGTATAGTATTGTCATGGTTTTAAGGTGTTTGGCCAACATCCGGACACAGATTGGGGAAAACAGGAGCAGTTTAAGATGTTTAACTGACTTCTCAGAAATAAAGTCAGTTCAGAAGAGGAGCCGCAGACGAGGTTCGGAACGTCAGTGTTCGGAGTTCTGCAGGAGGAAGGAGGAAACTGATTAAGACTAAGAAAAGCAACAGAAACCTGCGCTGTTGCTGCTCAGGTATGGATAACATATCTGGGAAGGGTGAGTGGAGGAATGGGTTCTGTAACACACGGCTTTTGGATGGGAGGAGGTGGCTCAGCGACAGGTGGGACTTAGGTGGGGGTCCAAGCAGCACTGCATCGGAGGCAGGTTTGAGGAGCAGCTTAAGGAACCGGTGTGAATCCAGGAAAGGGAACTCTTGTCCCGCTCGGTAGTACTGAGGGGGCTTGAGGGGAACGCCAGAGCAGAATCTGAGCAGCAGGGATTCAGAGGCTAGTCCTCAGATCAAAGGGACAGGCGGGTGAGTAATCCAATGAACTGAGGGAGACAGCTTAGAATCAGGAATCCAAATAATCAGTTTTCAGAGATCTGTCGACTGGACAGAGATCTAGACGTACCACAATGGTTTAAATGGTAAATGGCTTGTACTTATATAGCGCCTTTATTCAAGTCAGGAGACTTGACCAAAGCGCTTTATACTACATTCATTCACACACACTCACACTGATGATGGCAAGCTACATTGTAGCCACAGCTGCCCTGGGGCTCACTGACAGAAGCGGGGCTGCCGTACACTGGCACTACCGGGCCCTCTGACCACCATCATTAGATGATGCAGGTCACCCTAGTTTTACACTCTGGCGTCTTTCAGCTGACTGTACGCTCAACCGAGCAGGCTCAACAAGCTGCAGGTGTGGGGCCACGCCCACCTGTCAGCAACAACCACCTGTGGACGAGAGTAAGGACAGCACAGAAACACCGAAACCTGACAAGTGTTAGCTGGGTACTTAAAACCCCTAGGAAAATCTCAAGTCACTTTTTCTTAACACTGAGAGCAGATAAAATACAAGTGCGAAAATTAAGCTGCTCTGTTTTTGGACTTCAATGAGTATTTAATGTGTAACACAGCCTTAAATTAGAAATTCAGACTGCCGAATGTAGGATAAAACAAACAAAAAAGCGCTGAATGTTGGAAAAACTGTAAATCCTATCTCAGTCTTATGTTTACATTTGATCACCATGTTTACATTTCATCACTGCTGCACTTTAAGAAATTGAATGTCTTGAGAGCTGAACTGAACAAAAATTTTGTTTTGTACACACGGAGTGCATAAAACGACAATAAGTCTAAGCAAGATTTCTGTTATATCTGCAAAACTACTATATCATCAGTATATTATTTATTTTGTATCTAGTGGCAAAACCACATAGAAATCAGACAAGTTGAGAAAATGAAAGAATGTACATAAATGTATACTAATTTTGCATCTAAAGGTGATCATTATCCTTGGCATTGTTTGATTTAGCCTTGGCTTCCACATTAGCACCCATCATGGATTGGCTGTGTCACAGTGTTACTCTAAACATATCAGTGTTTTTTTGCAACTGAAATTCTCCCTGATTGAGATTTAACTCCTCACTTAAATATTTTATCTGACTTGATTGCAGTTCTTCAGGTCTCATGTTGGATTCTGTCCAAACTCATCAGCCTTGTCTCCCAATAAACCAATGTATCAGCTTCATGTTTCAGTTTGATGTGCACTGAAATTTCATTCTGGCATCCTGCTGTTGTATAACTGTATGGTTGTTAAAAAAATTATATAAAACTGTAGAAATCTATTTGAAGTGATAGCTTACATTGCTTTTTAAGATTCTGAAGTTGGTTGTTAGTCCAGTGTATGTTCTTTTATCTTTCAACCTTACCCTTTAGTTGAGCCTAAACCATTTAGACATTTTTCTGTGCCCAAGACACTGGTAGACGTCTTAACACTTTTATTATCTGGTATCTTGAAAAAAAATTAATTAACGTAATTTTGGAGGGATAGCTAGGCAAGGCAAGGCAAGGCAAGGCAAATTTATTTGTATAGCACAAGTCAGTACAAAGACAATGCAAAGTGCTTTACATGAGTAAAATATAGGAAAATAAAACAGAATCAAAGCAAGTAGGAAAAAAAATAAGAAAATAAATGAATAAAATAAAATAAAAAATGCAGACTCCAACAATGACGTCTTTAGCTACATATTACTTTCATGTATTAACCCTAACATTTATTTTTATTGTTCTTTATTTCCTCATTATTTATTTTATTCATTTCATGTCTGTTGCATCATTGAGTAAATTGAATTCAGTGATTCTGAAGGATCCAGCCCAGCTCTCTATGCGTGTTTTTTGTTGCCTTTGCTAGCCTACTGTTCAAGTTTGATAAGCTTTACAGGCTTCAAGAAGCATGAGTCACGCTGAGCCCTTCTCACCTCATCTCCTCTATAAACCTTAATGGAACCTGATGAATGAAATGTATTCACTCTCATCTTCTCCTGCAACTCTGCAGGTCACTATTTGTTTAGTGCATCACATCAGAATCCAGGATGGCCAGGGATTTGTAGGCCAAGGTTAGAATGTACATGTGCATGTTTTGTCTGATTGTCAGTTGTTAGGTTGCTTTTTAAGATGCTCATGCTAATATTGATGAACTCAGTCCTCCCACTGAGCTTAGATCAGGTCCAACAGAGAACTTAAGGGCTGGATTACCCCTCTTACGTAGATTTCCATCACTGGTTCCAGTGGTTTAGACCCATACCTGGGTTGCTTTGGAGGAATGTGACCAGAACTACAAACAAATTCTTTATTTATTGATCTAATCTGCTTGATATTGTTGCACATAGAGTAAGAGAAGAAACAATAATAAGAAACTAAAATATAGTTTAAAGGAAAAACCCGGTCATATTCAGAATTCAAACATCTGAAAGTACTTTAAAAATGAAAGTACTTTCAGATGTTCCCTAAATGATAAGTGTTTTAAGAGTAACTTTCCTTTGAATGTGCTTTACTAGAGGCATCCATGTTCATCAAAGAACACTACTGCCACCTACCGGTTTGTGATGTCATGGTTCGGAATTGGCTGTTGAACAAGTCCCAATGCTGTTTAGGTTCAACAACCATTGCTGATGGGTCAGTGAACAACTTAGTGACATGTCAAAACACAGGAGGTTTGAGTTGGTATCATGTGAAGCTGAAAAGTTCTAAAATTTTGGGGGGAAAATTCTAAATTTTTTTACACACAAAAACTTGATGAACTCATAATAGAATCAAATAAAATGTAAATCTCTCCATGACTTATGGAAAAATGTCTTCATGGATCCTTTGCTGTCGATGCAAACTGTCCTGGAAACTCCAGTGACAGCAATATTTAAAAAACAAAAAATACTATTAAACATCTATTTTAAATCATTATAATATGGGCTTTATTGTCAATTTAATAAGCAAAAAGAAAGGCAGGGATGATTAACAACCGTTCCCCAAAAAACAATGTATTGCCAAGCCGCTGTTGTGTGTCAATAACCTTAAAATTAGCTCCACCTTGTCACTGTGATACTTTCTCTACAACAGATAGAAAGGCAAACAGCTTTTATTTACATAAATGAAGGCATTGGTAGCAGGATTTTGTAACAGAATCAGGATTTCAAGAGGAGACCCAAACCCTTAAGAGACACTCTAAGAGTGGCTCGAATTACAAACATAGTTTAAATGGATAATCCATAATTTTATGCCATTATCTTTACCTATATTAGGTACACTGCAAAAAATCTAAATCTAACTGGACTATAGGGCGCGTTTTTTATATACAGGTACATGTCCTCTACTACCTTTAAATACCTCTACTGCGTATTTAAAAATACAGCGGGGGCAAAACTGAGTATGACTGTGCTTTATTCATGTATTTATTACAAAGTATTTATCCAACCTGGCTGCTGGCCGTGAGACAGACACATCGCAGATGACACAGCGCTGTGATC
>NW_015150515.1:961157-963657 GCF_000732505.1 Cyprinodon variegatus
TTTAAGTTATTTCTAGGTCGTTTTTAATGGTCCATTGATTATTCCTTCCTTTTCCTTTAAGAAATGGCTTTCCAATGTAAACTATATGCACTGGTAGAGGTCAATGGTACAGGCTTTTAGAATAGCCTCATATTCAGGTATAAACATGACTCATACACCTTTGTGGCAAGAAATCCTGTTCTTCACTGCAGCAGTATTGGGGTTGTGCATTGCTAAGTTCTTGAAGTAAGCAGCACAAACCGAGTTTCTGACTCAGTGGGCTTCATAAAGCCTCCCTAAGACTTCCGTGTTAATGGGGGTGAAAAATCCTCTACCTATAAAATCTATCTGTGGAGGAACTACTATCGCTCCTTGGCTTACTGTCCATGCTTCAATATGGCTGAGCTAAGCTAAGCTAGCTGTGATGTGCTAACCCCACATTTAGACTATTTTGGTAGTATTTTGATGGCTTTAAAAAAAAAGTGCCTGGATACAGGGTTATGTTGTTAAATCAGGGTGACATAAAAAAGCCAGACAAGTATTTTTCCGATGGGAAAAGACATTTCAGTGCCCACTCAAACAAGGTAGTACTCTAAAAGTTCAGTTTTAAATCCCCTGGGTAAGTTATATTAGTATAATATAATATTGCTATCTTTATTTCATAATAATAGAAAAAAAAGAAGAAATTTTAGATAATGTTAATGCTTTTTTCCTCACTTTTGCCTCAATCTTCTGAGGACAACGCAGTGCCCCCTGGCGGCCCCCATTTCGAAAACCACTAGATCGAGCCATTTTTATATTATATTTGCTCCAGGGGAACATTACTATTTTAATTAGATTTAGGATTAATCTCTCCCTATATCCTCTGTAGCTCCTATTTTTCCTTTTTTCTTGCCAGCTTGACTCAAAGTGTGACTGTCAAGACTGAGCATTTTACTGCCACCTCATTAATTCAAAAACACAGTCGGAATCATGTATATTTTTTTTTTTTACCATATCAGAAATGCAGCCACCAATATATAAAGTCTATCTTTTTTGCCAGTAATGGTCTGTAAAACAAATTAGATACAGAGAGCTATCTTTCCATTTGCAGACACTGAGTGTGAAGTATGGACAGAAAAATGAAAGCAGCGATGGAAAGAAGCGGATGGTGAGAGGGAGTAATGAAATAGTGTTTGGGCATGTAAAGGCAATTTTGACTTCCTTAGAAGAGAGTGCTGTTAAGCCCACTGGACTTCAGAAGTCACCATGTCAAGAACTTGAGGGGGATTGGCTGAGGGCGGCTGGCCATATTTTGTAGCCTCTGATTCTGAGGGTAGAGACTATAAACGGAAGGGCTTCCATAAAATATGACTTAGCTGGAAATAATGCTTTTATTGTGGTTGTTGGCTGAATGTGATATTTTTAAGGTGGCGTTTAAAAAATATATAACCTTAGCAAACTTCTCAAACCTGTAGTCTAGATCTAACAGATGTAAGAAGGTAAGTGAATTAATGGAAATGGAATTTTTTACATTGAGCTACGTTCTACTTTTGTCCTGATTTACTCTCTAATATTTGAGTAAAACTCTCTAGTCTGGATTAGGTTTTGGGATGTGTTTATGCATTAAAATGCTTTTTTCTCTCCCTGTTTGGTTTTTAATTAAAGAATGCACAAGCTTTCAAACTACATCTACATTAAAGGGAAATTGATGGGGCTTTTTAAATGCAGTGAGCCACTCCAGCCACTTGCAAGCATTATTAAAAGCCTTTTACAAAGCAATGGAATAGGATAGGTTTGTTTTTTTTTTGTAAAAAAAAAAAAAAAAAAAAGAATTATAATTTAAAATAGCTGGAAAATAATGCAACAATTTGTATCTGGTTTTCAGGTCAGATGTTTATTATAAATCAAATTCTTTGTTTATATTCACAGATAACAGTGTGCTGTATCTTATTAGTGCCTTATTCACCAATTGAATGTATTCACTAGCTCCAATACACTTTACATGGTGCTAATGGCAAACACAGTGTTATACTTAATTTGAAAAAAGAGGCTTTTTGTATATTTCAAATATCTTTTTTCAGGGTTCCTGCGGGTCCTTAAAAAGTCTTAAAAGGCATTGAATTCTTCAAAATAAAACTAAGGCCTTAATTGGTATTAAAATGTCTTAAATCAGCCTTTCGTAGGTCTTAATTTTTAAAACATCATAAATAGGATTATTTTTATTACGATTTATTTTTGTAGTCTAAATAAAACGGTAAAATTGACAATTTTTTTTTATTATTTAAAAAAAAAATAACGGCTCGCCATTATTAGTTCCGTCCCGATAGCGGAACCAATAAAAGCGTTGTTGCGGGACATTTGGGAGATGCGCCATTTACTTTTTGTCTGGAAAATCTGAGCAAGTGTAAATGAAACCAAAATTGTCTCCAGCCAAGAGTTTTCTCCATGGCTAAAACCAGGGAACATACATGAGGCTCAGTGGATTTAGTGCAAGAAGTCATTCAAGCTCAGAACGATGGGAATTAAGTAGGGGTGTAAA
>NW_015150515.1:963936-967863 GCF_000732505.1 Cyprinodon variegatus
TGGTCTTAAATTTTTATTTCAAGTGGCATTAAAAAGTCTTGAATTTAACTTGCCTTATGCTGTAGGAACCCTGTTTTTTTTTTTTTTTTACAGCACTACCGTCCTAGTCTGTCTTTCCTTATGGTTAGTGAACATCCAATAGTCATCCTCATGCTTCTCAGTAGGCCGTGCCAGATAACCTTTCCACATGTGGGATATTTACAAGATGTGGAGGCAAATTTGTCTTGCAGTTTGCTTCCATCCTATATTTGAATCTAAATGCATCACTGGCATAAATGGAGGAGTTCATTAAAAGCGTTTGGTTTATCTAGGATGGTCCCAGCTTTTTAGAATAGGAGACTGTACTTTTGGTAAATTGTCACACCAAAATTTCCATTCATCTTTTTTTTTTTTTTTTATTTAACAGACACATTTTCTGCATTCAAAACACTCATTATGTTGCTATGGTATAAGCATGACTTCTGAAAAGTCTGAAGTATATTTAATGGCCATCCTCCTCATGGACAAATGCTTTGATTTCATTGTAGAATGTCAGTCTTCCCTTATGGCATTAGCCCAATGTGAGACCTTTCCCGAAGTTGACGTGGTAGATCATCTCAGCTGACACACTCCGACAGAGATGCAGTGCACATATAGAAAACAGACCTTCCATTTTTTCATCCCTCTGGGGGTTGGCTTGTCAATAAACTGAGCTGACAGTCTCCTCCTCACCTTGTCTTTTCTCTACACCATGTCCTTTCCTTCAACTCCTTTACCTACTTAACTTTTATGCACTATACAGTGTCAAGTTTTCAAAATACTGCTTATCTATATTATTTAATCAATTTATGAAGTTGCTGCTTGGTAGTTAAAGTAGAGATTAGATTCAACTTTATTGTCATTACACAGGTACAGGTACAAGGCAACGGAATACATTTTAGGTCTAACCAGAAGTGCAATAGCAGCAAGTGAGGGGTAAATAATGGTTCCAATATAACAAAATGTTTAACGTTTCCCCTAAGAACTATCGCTATTAGTTATTCCAAGTTCTTCCAAAAAAGAAGAAAGCATAAATAGATGCTTATATTTTTCTACTCATCTGATTTTGCAGCATATATAAGATATGATATAATATCTATAGGATAATTTGCCAAACATAAATTATTTGGTGCAAAACCCCAGATTTTTTTGCTTTGCTTTAAGACATTATAGGAATTTAGCTGCATTGAGCAAATATAAAAACCTTAATCTCATGTCATGTCATGCAGACCCTCTGTCTGCATGACATGACATTACTATCAGTAATGCAACACAATGGCTGAGCATTTCATTTAACAATTTTTTGTACTATTGAAGACACCCGTAATGTACAGAAAAGAATTAAACTCAGATGATAATATAACTTTGAAGAATGGAAAAAAAAATTTGTGAGGCCACAGCACAGCTGACACTTTATGTTTTGATGCAGATACATTGGTTAAATTAGGAATTCTTCACTCAAAAATATTCTCATTATATTAATAAATGGGCACTTCATAACTTAGCTATGACTGGTTTATATTCAGACCCATGTGAAATTTGTTTTTGATCCTGTGATATGTTAAGCAAGATGAGGATCTGTGTATCAGCAGCATGAGGTTTGTTTATTCACCCGCTTCTCCAGTTTACAATTAGATGTAAAGTTAAGATGCATACTTATTATCAGACATGAAATGCACTACTTGATAAATGATTGAATATTTATAAACAAATTCCTATTAAGTCAAACAATAACCTTAAAGAGCAATACTCACATTTTCACCACTAGTTGCTCTGTTGCCCCCCGAGCACCAGACACATTATTTAGTTTTTTAGGCTAAATTTGGTCTGTTATTGTCTGGATTTAGTCTAGAAATAGTAATTGAAAATTGGGCTGTGTTTAGTCGGTCTGAAAACAAAACATGGAGAGGAAAAGACATCTTTTCAACCATCCATTTTCTGGCACGCTTAATCCCAAGTGGGGTCGTGAGGGGTGCTGGTGCCTATCTCCAGCTGTCGATGGGCGAGAGGCGGGGTACACCCTGGACAGGTCGCCAGTCTAACGCAGGGAAACACAGAGACAAACAGGACATACAACCACTCCCACTCACACCTAAGGAGAATTTAGAGTAGCCAATTAACCTAACAGTCTTGTTTTTGGACTGTGGGAGGAAGCCGGAGTACCCGGAGAGAACCCACACATGCTGAGGGAGAACATGCAAACTCCATGCAGAAAGGGAATCTAACCCAGAACCTTCTTGCTGCACTGAGCAGCCCGAACTATCTTAAAATCACAGCTTTTCACCTCTCACTTTTGAACTAAATGTAGACGTTGTTTGGACATAAATCTTGTCGTCTTTCCAATCTCTTTTCAACCAGTATTTGGTTGCAGAGTAAGCACTGCCTGTAAACCAAAACTGCGCTATATTTTAATCCTAATTTTAATTACCTTTCTGTTTCCCTTTATTTCATTAAAACATTTTGTATTTATCTAAATATACAATATTCCATGCTTGGACTTTCAAAGTCCTCCTCACCTCAGGAAATGTCCGGCCGATGTTGTTCTTTCCCCCCTTTCCTTATCTGACACCTTTTTTTTTAACACCATTCTGTTAAAATTCCCCTCATTCATATTTCAATAAACTACCGGAACATGTTTTTGTTTTATGTTGTTTTCCATTTTTTTGTTGTTCCTTCTCCTTTCTTTCTGGTGATAATAAATTTAGCCAAGTAGAAAACAGCAGCCATTTTAAAGCAGCTCTGACTCACCTGCCAAGTACACTGATAAACGATGTGGGACCTACAGGGTTATAAATTAAGAATTTGGCTTTAAACCCTTCCCAAAAAGAAATTTCACACAATTACTTCACTGGATACCATCATGGTGTGACGTTTCCACAGTGTTTGGTATTCCTGTTTACCAGCAGCTGACATGAAACAGAGATTTAAAGCAAACAAATACAAAGAGAAGAGAGATTTAAAAAAATGATGCAGACTGAAACAAGAAAATCACTCAGTTCTAGCACCTTTTGAAACACAGTACGGGTTAGCCAAAATCAGAAGCAAGAGGGTATCTGTTACATAGATCATTAATAAGGTGTTTAATTACATTTACTAATAAAACACTTTTTTGTTGATAAAAAATCTTTTAAAGTGAGGGAAATTTTCAGCAGAACAGGAAAGAATATTTTCCAGGACTGCATGTTTGCTGAGGAGAAAGGACCAGATATAAACCTGCTTAAAGGCAAAGGAAAACAACAGACATATAGAGTACAATAATGAGTTATACATGGATGGGGACAAAGAAAGCATTGTGAGGAAAATTTCTCACTGCATCTTAGGAGGTCTCCTAGGAGTCCAGGCCTAAAGCTGCGTTACTAAAGGAATAGTTTAGGGTCATTCGATACAGCTCCTACCATAAGCTGCACAGGAAGAAATATTTTATTCTTAATGCGAGTAAATGCAAGTAAAAGAGGGTCTGCCTCATAAACCCAACATATTCCAGAAAGACCCAGCTAATTACTAAACCTTCTTCCATCAGTTCTGGTTTAAGTAACATGAAAGCCTGCAGCTGCAGAGTCAAACTCTCTTCTCGAAAATTATGAAAGTAAAAGGTCTTGACGTGATGATGAAACTCCGTCAATAGGAGATATGAAAACTGTTTTCAAATTTCATATCAAATGTGTGAAGCTGTTTGGCTCCCCTTATTAAGGGAGGAAAAGCAAATAGGTTTAGAGAAAACAAGATTTTTTTTTTATCTTCAATCGGAAAATAATATTGCACCTCACTGAAAAAAAAACATTTCTAAGGAGAAAAATCTGATATAATAACGGGCAGGGGCGGGTTTAGGAAATTTGTGGCCATAGGCAAAGACAGGCTAGCCTCGTGAGACCATCCTGATCTTGCGAGCTTTCAAGATTTCACTCGCTA
>NW_015150515.1:969462-976215 GCF_000732505.1 Cyprinodon variegatus
AAATCCCAAATATCGTGCATCCCTAATGTTTACACATATGGATTATATGTGATAATGGTAAATCTCCCCTCCCCAATAACAGGGCAGTACTGACTAAAAAATTCATTAAAGTTGATTTACAGAAATAATCACCTTCTAGGGGGAGTATAAGGGAGGTGGTAGAACTGAATTTCATAAATGACCCATTTCTAGAGGGTTTTTTAAATAAAGGTGGTTGTATTTGCCTTATAGTATTATGTAATTTACTTTAGTTTACTTTCCTTTCTTCAACTGGAAACTTTTTAGAACCACTTGATTTTTTTTTTTCAAAGAGGAGAAAATAATTAATTCTCGGAGTAGCTCAACAAAGCTGGCAGACATTTACTCCAAAAAAACAAACACACACACACACCAGTAATCACAATAAAAGGTGGCTTTACTGTGTTAGTAATAATTAGTAATTACATACAAGTATCAAACTTTTCTCATTATTCTGAGCAGAAAATTTTTACTGTGAACCCGTTATCCCCCATCCAATTTACCCTCTTTGTATTAGTCTTTCACATGAAATC
This sequence comes from Cyprinodon variegatus, assembly GCF_000732505.1. Classification (NCBI taxonomy): domain Eukaryota; kingdom Metazoa; phylum Chordata; class Actinopteri; order Cyprinodontiformes; family Cyprinodontidae; genus Cyprinodon; species Cyprinodon variegatus. The sequence goes on from NW_015150515.1 coordinate 970,014, forward strand.
CTTTAAGTACTTTGAAGTTTGGGATTCTACTGTGACTTACTGAAAAAAAAGGATAAAAACTCCTCCGATGTACTGCATAAGGAATATATCCAGCACTACGGCTTCATGTACTTGCCTGGATTTTTAAGAATTTTTCAGATTGCTGGTGTCTGGTGAATTAGTGCCTCTCTATGTGTTTGGAATCAAAACCATTTCTTCTTGTCCCTTCAGATTTTATTCCGGCGTTGTGTTCAAAGAATTTTGTATCCTCTATCTCTTCTCTCTGAGCCTTAGGAGGGCCAGGGATCAATTGAAGGCAGGCATATGAGCATAACAAAGTAGACAAGTGTCCTTGAGCGGAGCAGAGACCGCATTGATATGCCAGGGAGATGACAGCCCAGATCTGTGAATATGCAGCAGTTCTGAATGAAGCTGAAAATGCATCTCTGTGAAATTGTTTATATATGCGTGTCAGCAAATTTGTTATCTGGCTCTAATCAGGGAATCAAGAGTTGGAATCGTGTTTGGGGTACTGAGGGAGATGCAGCCGAGCAGCTGACCCTGTCCTGAATTTTTTTTTTTGCTTCTACTTTGTATTTGGCTACAGATGTATCCGTCTAGAGGTTTCTAAATGTGTTTTCCTGGCTGACTGGCTAGACGTAAGCCAGAACATCTTCCCCGCTCCCTTGTCTCCATCCCCATGCTCAGCACCTCCTGTATTATTCATGGCTATGCTGCTCTCTGTAAATAGAGTCACCCTGGCCTCCCAGTCAGCCGGCGTGCATCAAACAGACCATGGGACGGCCTGACAAAACATCCCCCCCCCCCGTTAGGGCTTTTAAAAGTGTTGGTTGGAGGGAAATGAGCAGGAAATGAAACTGTAAAACACAATGCTGTTTCAGCATTAAAAGTACAACGCCAGCACACGCAAGGAGACTTAGGAAACCTTTCCTAAAACAAGCTAAGTTTGGCAGCACACTGAAAAAGTTTTAAAGGGGTTTATGGTTCAAGAGCTCCGATCGAGAACAAAAAAAACATGTGCATGCTTATTCAAATTTTCATTATTCTACATTTTTCTGTTAACAAAAAAATACCCAAAGGATGTTCTTTTATTGGGTTTCATCAATTTAAGAGAATATAAAAATGTAAGTTGGTAGCAAGTTTCATCAAAATACCTGGAAGCACAGAACCTCTATGTTTCTATAATGTTGGGTTTAGAGGTGTGGGAAAAAATCGATTTGGTGATGTATCGTGATTTTTGTGTCATGAAATCTTACAGATGGACCCAGTATTCGGGCGAGTCAAACTGTGAAGTTTTAAAATGTTTAATGACAAAATATAATACACAAAAGGAACAGAAAAGCCGGCGGCTGTGGATCAGCAGACCTGCAGCAATTGCAGGGGGAAGGCAGAGCATCGCTCATCACCGGCACTCTGGATTTGGGAGAAACACAGTCTTAACTGGTTTAACAGTTCATTCCATCCTCTCATCAAAGGCAGGATCAGCCGATGCACTGCCAACAAGATGCTGCATTCTGATATCCAGGAGTGCGTAGCCCGAAAAGGGGTTCCAAACCAAAAAGGAACAGATAGATCCAGGGTTCCAGGAATCCACAGAGCGTTCAGGCAGGTTCAGAGTTAAAATGAGTCCAGCAGCGAGCTCAGACAGACACGCGCAGATGAACAAAGGTGGAATCAGTGGTTGAGAGGAACAGAGACAAGACATGGTACCAGGATAACTGCAGAACTTTAAACTTTACTCTTCCTGGGAGTACAGTTTAAACTGTACTCCTCCACGCCGAGAAAAAACTCTGAGGGGTCAGAGGAGAAGAGCCGGGACATGATGAGGAGACAGGAGACAAACACTAACACCCTGTCAACACAGGCTCCCAAGAGTCTGGACACGAACCAGGGACTTAACTGAACTAAAAAACAAACAAACATGAACAACTAACACAAAAACATAACACAAATAACTAAGAATATGATCTGGCCCCGATAGCTGGGCTGAACCGTGTATAAAGCAGACCGAACAGATGGATGAGATGAAGGATAATTAGAGCGTGAGGAGGGAACGGCAGGTGAATAAAGTGAGTAATTAGTTGCGATTATGACATTTTGGCTGCCCAGTATAACACTGATCTTTCAGTCCCCAATATAGATTTAAAAAAACAAAAAATGTTTACCTAAAACAATGCTGAAAAATGTAGTTAGGCAGTCACAATGGAAGACATGGACTGAGTCAAACCCCAAACAACATGGATACCAAAATAAATAAATGATCAATATCTTCTGATGAAAATATAGAGCACTAGCTTTTTTTATTTATACATTTAATGTAGATAACTGGGGAAAATATTGCAGTAAAACAGGAAATTCCAATATACCAATAATATCATATTGTGTATGAGTTTTATATCTAATTATATTAACAAAACATTTTCTTTGCTTGCAGCAATACAGGAACAAAATTCACTCCGTACATTAGAAGCAGCAGGAATCCTCGCTACAGCGAAGCAGGGTGATGCTTCTGTGATCTCAGTGAATAGTTTATAACTTTAATGCTTCCCGTTTTAATTTTTGAAGGTACATCCAGGCGGTTGTAGGTGTTATTTTGCAGTTTGTTTACTTGCAGTGTTGTTTAATGAAACACCTTAGCTGTAAAGCTGCCACTGGTTATTAGCTTCTCATTATCAGTCTCTCTTGTGTTTTAGTAGAGTAAGAACAGCAAATTAACATCTTGAGAATAGATTCCTAAATTAGCACAGGGTTGCAAAGTTTTCACATGAGATTTCTTTCAAAATTATGTTATATACCTTATCTCTTCTATGAAAGACTGTGTTTTCTTATTTTCTTATTTCACTCTATATAAACATGGAGTTGTTTGTGTACTATGGGATACTTTTCACCTTTATTCTTTATTGATAATCATAGAATATACTGTAGTTGGCGTTACTCAATAAAGAATATTTTTCTGCATCCTTCAATGATTTTCTATTTTATTGTGAACCTGACTTTCCAATAGAAGGCTTGCAGACTACAAAATTGGCCCTATCTCCACTACGCGCCACAAATAGAGCATGCATGAGTAGTCTGCATGCAGGCATTTAAGTGTGTTTCGATCTAAAAGCCCATCAGTGTCACTCTCTCCGGTACGCCGATGCACACACAAGCTTCTCTTTGTGCACGTACGCACACAGATCTGCATGGCCTGCCTAATAAATACTGCCTCCCTTTTCTGTGTCATTCCACTCCCTGGAGAGAGGCCTCTATCGACAGGCAGCAGAGCTTTAACTGATCGATAGTCTCTTTCTGTGCCTTTTGTCTCTTTCTATCCCTACAGGTCCCCACATCCTATCAACTCTCTGTTCTGTGTACGTTCTCAGAGCTGGACTACTTCTGATCTTGGAGACAAAGCTCTTATTTGGTTGTATTTACAATCATTTACATTGGATGTTTATGCTCCTGTAGCTGAATTGAAAATGCCAAACTTTGTGGAGGGGGTATTCAGCTTCATTTCTACTAGAAAAGAAGTACCCTGTCTCACCTATGATTTGCACAGCCAGCAACTGTCAGCAGCGGTGTAATATTTTGTGAGTAAAGAGGCTAAAAGGTCGCATAAAACCATTTAAGCTGTGCCATATTGGATCTGATTGCCATGCTTTGCAGCTTGCACTCCTATGAATACCATAAACCTTGAAGCCCCTTAGTTACATAGACACACACACACACACAGTCGCACTCACTGGAATATTTGATGGCTCAGCTAGCTTCATAAATATTCACAACAATGTGTTTGCCTTATCGTGTGATTCATATTGCCCCAAGTGTTGAAATCTCGGGCGATTCAGTGCGATCCATAATAGCAGCTGAATTACTTCTCTCTGAAAGTTATCCATAATGATTTTTGAAATTACTAGGAATACAGCTGTTGCTACTAAATGAGAAAAATAAAGGATCTCAGAGGATCAATGCATCAGTTACATTTATCTACTTGAATTCCCTTAAATCTTCTTTGGTTATTTTATTAGTAAACGGCCTAACTCTGTCATGATTTTTCTAAGGCTCGGACCCACATGCAGTGAAGCCAAACAGAGAGACACAGAGTAAAAGTTCAACGGGTTTTATTGAAGAGTATTTTGAGTTCGGTGCAGAGTTCCTCCGAACTCTGCTCGGCCGGAAACTGGAAGACGAGGGGAAGAAAGACTGTTAGATTCAGGCTCAGTGGGGAATTGGAGTTGTTAATCTTGAAGGAGAGGATTTGTTGCCACTCACGTTTCCAGAGAAGATGAGACACTTAGACTCCAGTCTGTGTGTTGGTCTTCCGGTGTTTGTTTGATTCGGTGGAGGGCGGAACAGGGTTTACCCAGAACTCGGACGGAGTGGAATGATGCAGCCACTGGTTGCAACTCAGTTTTCCTGTAGTACTTGAACGGGTCGTGGTGAAGATGATTTCCTTACTCAAAGAGTGATCTCAGTGTGCTCAAAGGTGGCAAACCTCCTGTTTGGAATCCATTTCTCTGTGTAAGACTCGGTTGATCCCACTTGGGTGAAGGCGGTCCGAAAAGGTCCAGTTTGCCGGAAGGCTTCCTGCCGAAAGGCAAAGAACAAACAGAGTTGGGTCTCAGGAAGAAACAAACGCTCAGCAAAACTCAATGTGATCTCAGCTTGGCTAGAGGACAAAAACTCAAAAAGCAAAACTCAGATTAGACTCAGAATAAGCAAGGTTTGGCTAGAGTATCCCAAACTGGCAAACGCTCTGGCGTCGAAGTAGGGGCAACCAGCAGCTTAAGAGCAGTCCGGTGATGAGGCAACAGCTTGCAGGTGTGTGAGGAGGCGAACCGGAGCCAGGCGCCTCCTGGTGGTGGAAGGGAGAAACACAAAAGACAAGACAAACAGACGAACACAAAAATTGGGATCCTGACAAACACATGGTCAGCTTACACGCACAAATGTCAAGGAAATCGTAGTTTTTAACATCTGTCCATTGTCTATATTTGTTCGTCCATGGAGAGCCTGGGGGAACCGGTACCTCCAGCTCCCAGATCTACATTGATCAATTGACCTAACGGTCATGTTTTGGGACTTTGGGAAGGAGCAAATAGTCTAGAGGTCCTTCTTCCTTCATGGCAGTAGTTTCCAAACTTTTCTGAGTGAGCACCCTGTTGATTTAAAGCTAAATGTTACTGCCCCCTCTTTTTGATCAATCTTCTTGACAGCTTAACAAAGACAAATCATCTACTGTACGATGAAATATATTGCAATAAAAGATAAACTGTACTCTATCTCAAAACTATCACTTTTAAAGCATTTTAAGTGTTATAACTATACGTTTTAATTAAATATAACTTTTTTTTAAATTCCTCTCAAAATAGGTCATTTATCCAAGTAATTTCTACCATCATATCATCTGCAGTTACACTAGGCCCCCCTTGGAGGAAACCAGTGGTATTGGGCAACAGTGCAACCAACTAAGCCAACCATGCAACATTCTGTCAACAAATCTGACAAACTTTTTTTTTCTATAAACAACCTCAATCTAAATCTCCTCATCAATTTGTGGACCTTTTAATCTTATAATTACAGGTTTTTGGGGTATGTCTTTCCAAGCATGAAACACCTAAAGAGCTAAATTTCACTTTTCAAATCCATTTACAGAATCCCTGTTGTTTTAAAGGTCCTATATTATAATTTTTCAAGCTTTCAGACTCACCTTTAGACAACCATATCATAAAATCACCAGCTGTTCTTTTTTTTTTTTTTATGTAGGAAGAGTATGTCCGGGTTACTGTGCAGTGGTACATTCACAACAAACCCATTTTGATTATCCAAAAGGCATCCAACACCTCAACTTGGATGCTTGTGCGCATTAAAATCAGTATTTCTGTTAAAGTTGAGCAGTGTGTGTACACAAGCATCTAAGTATTAAGATGAGCAACACTGTTGATTTTCTTTTTGTGGCTCTTGTATACAATTGCAGATGTAATGGACTTTATTTGTGGTATGAATGGGAGGGGAAAAAATCCTTTTTAAGATGATTTTAAGCAACAAAGTGCACATCAAACCTTAACAGAGCAGTTAATTCATCGGATTTTAATCCAATTTTTAAGTATTCTGTTCCTCCAAGCAGATGGCAGTATAGAGGCTGATGGGAGCAGTGAGAATCCTCTCTCAAACCAGCCAGGCTCGTGAAAATTTCCCGCTCCTGTTCATAGTTACTAGA
>NW_015150515.1:978190-979829 GCF_000732505.1 Cyprinodon variegatus
ATTAGATAAAGAGTAGGCTGGGGAGACCTTCCTTCCTTCCTTCCTTCCTTCCTTCCTTCCTTCCTTCCTTCCTTCCTTCCTTCCTTCCTTCCTTCCTTCCTCATGCGCCTGCTGAGGATCCTCAACCTTCAATTAAGTCTGTATGTAAAACTCAAGGCTACCCTCTGTATGTCATACAGAAGATAAATGCAGATCATTACCAAAGGCAAAGCTGAAATTGCTTGATGTTTGTTCATAAAAAGTTTAAGTGACCCAATTTTAAGTAGGTCACTAAAAAAAAAGACAAAGACAGAAAAGATAAGAGAGAGGAAAAAATGGAGCCCTAAAGGTTCCCCTGAGGCCTCAGCCACATTTTGTGTGTAAATACATCCCAGCAAGGGCAGATCAGTGTCTCACTTTCAGACAAAAAAGATAAATAAATAAGATGAACTAACTGGTCACTTTAAGATCTGAAAAAGGAGGAATGCTGTGCATTCTTCTCTGTATTTTTACATACCTTTGTACTTTATATGAAGAGGGTTGTCTAGAAGAAAAAAAGACAACATTTTTTTGTTTTTCTTTCCACCCACACTCATCACTGGTGGCATTTGGGGCTGTCAACGACCAAAATAGTGGGGAAAAACGGCTAACTTTTGATGCCAGACCTCACTGCGCTGATAAAATATTGAAGCAGCTTGCAGCTCACAGTGCCGTCACCGCTCTTCATTTATTCCGCTTCAAGATAAAAGACTGACCCCCTACTGCTGCTGCTGCACCTCACTCTTTCAATTGGTCTTCCTTTTACGTGTTCAGTCTTTATCTTACTAGCTGTGTCTTGTGCCTATTTCCTGTTCTGGCTCTTTATCAATTGGATTCTCTCTCACACGACATTGTAGGCTTGCATGTTTCTTGTAGGAGTGGGAAGTGGAAAGAATAAGAAAGGTGGTTTAATTACAAACACGTCACTGTTATTTCTAAATATTTATGAGGATTTAATATAAGACAACCTCGTACTATCCCCTGAATATGTAAATACACAGGATCAGCATCCTTAAACGTCTATATTAATGAGATCAATTACCGTAGTGATTGGCTGCAGGAAAGATTTTAGTTTAAAAAAAAAATCAGAAATCATTTCATTCTTTGTCTTTTACAACATTTAAGTATCTGTCTTAGCAGCTCCTTTCACCAATTCAGCAAACCCAAAAGTCATTTCCCTCTCCCTTTTTAGTTTGCGGTAGTGATTCATCACCTAAGTGAAACTTCAAGTAGAGGGAATGAGCAGTTCAGCATTCAGAAGCATGTTTGGTACTTAATAAAAAAAAAGGGTGAAAGGTTGGAAATTCTCTAGAGATCTTTCTGTTGTTAATAAAAACAAATGGCATGGCGTGTGTTATTGAAAAAAAATCAAAGAAGATAAAACCAACAAATTAGTCAGTGTTTCTTCTAGGGTTAGAGGAAACACTCTCTGTACCCTGGAAACAACTACTTAAAGGAAAAGTTCCAGTCATATTCAGAATTCAAAATTCTGAAAGTACTTTAAATATACAATTATTACATACTGTTCAATAAATGATAACTGTTTTTAATTAAGAGTAATTTTCATTTAAATGTGCTTTACTGGAGTCATCCATGTTTGTCAAAGAACACTACTGCCACC
>NW_015150515.1:981364-990010 GCF_000732505.1 Cyprinodon variegatus
ACATAGGCCAATCAGCTAACCAGTATTTTCGCCCCTTCACAAAATTACTGCAACGGAAGGTTTCCAGATCCATATGCGGAGCAAATCCATCTGGCAGAGTCAGGTTAACCGTAGGCCTCTTTAAGTTGTTTGTAAATAAATCTGACTGGTGGATGCCTGTGCAAATTCTCACTCATCCAGGTCATAGCACCCATATAACAGGATTCAACTGGAGGTGGCTGGACTTTTGCTCAGTTTTTCTAAAAACCTTGAAACCTATCAAGCAGTTGGTGTTATTTGTTTTCCGGCTTGCATTACAGCAATCTGTAGTTGGAGCGCTGATGTCATTAAGCACCTGGAGGCAAATTATCCTCCGGGCATTTCAAGTCAGATGCAAATCAAAGTTTTCTTTGTTTTTTGGAATCCTTTCTTCTGTATGTTTTTTTGTGTGTTTGGCCATTTGGATCATGGTGAGTGTGCTTGCATAACCTCTTTGTTATAATTTCCAATCCAATGACCTTATTAAAGAGAGCTAATAATATTTAATTGTTTACACATTCAAGAGAACACAGGGGAAAGAGTTGACAGTGAGTTCAAAAGCATTCACTTGTTTTGTATTTTATTATGACACACATCTCAGTTTTAATCTGAGAAAAATCAAGAATTCAAATGTACTTCATTCTTTAGTTAGTGTGATAATGTTTATGATCGGCAAAAATGTAAGGACTTTTGAAAGATTTATTTTTTAACAGATCAACACGGTAATGGAAGACTGAAGCTGAATACGTAAAAATTATTACTACGTTTAGAAAGTCCTCACTAAATGTTCTCATTGGTCACAATATGATTGCTTCATCTTGTTAATTTTATCACTCAGAGTTGAAGAAGCTATTAGCTGTCAGACTAATGAGTCGGACCAAGGGCTCAATTAGGTGTCTCAAATTATGCTGTTAGTTCCCTACCCTTGCTAAAATTTTCTTCAAAAGAAAAAAAGAATTTCTTCAATAGTAATGGGTGGCAACCTTTTAGTTTTCACACCATTACTTTCTAAACTACAGACTTTCTATCTTGTAGTCCAGATTAATATGAAGGACAAAGTGTTAAGTGAAAATGCAATAAAAAAGGCAAAGAAGGTGGAATATTTTGCATAGAGGAGTATCTCAATACCTCCAGAACTTTTCTGAGCATCATTTATAGCAAAAAAATAGAACATTTTTATGCTTGTGAAACTCCATCTTCATTTGCATATCTGTCAGGCTAATGCAGGGCTCGTGCATATCTCCAACAATCTATGGATGAATTAGGGGGTAAATCCATGACAGGTGTCCAGTCGATTGCAAAGCAGATACATACAAGCGTTCACACACTAACATCTAAGGGTAATTTAGGTGGTTTTCCAATCAAGCTTTAAACCATGGGAGAAAATATGCAACCCCCAGCCAGAAGACCATAGACTGGAAGTTGAACCCAGGACCTCCTTGCTGCAAGGCAACAGTGGTCCAAATGGTGCCACTGTCAACCTTAGACACTTTGACTCAAGTCATATCTTTACAGTGCTCCCAATGATTGCGCCACTCATGCATGTGTACATGTGGTAGGGGTGTAAATCACACCCATCATGGCAATTCGATCCAGTATCGATTTCCTTTACCATATTAACAGGAGAAGCGGCGCAAGTGAAGTAGACAGTAGTCGGACAACATGCGGTAATTTATAAATGTTTTAAGTCAGGTTGGATCCGGATTAGCCAGCAGGTGGGGCTGGATCCAGACCCTGGTCTGCCAATCCTTGACCTCTGCTATTGTTTGTTAGTCCAGAATATACTTCCATATCAGTATTAAACTGACTGTTACAAATCTTTATCCATTCAACTGATTCATAAAACCGTCTTGATGGAAAGTTCTTTTCACTGTTTTTTCTCAAGGTCAGAAGCTGAGAAGATTGAGTTACATTGCTTTGGACCAATATAAGCTATAATAGTTCAACAAGCTAAACAAACTATGCATATAAACACACTAAACATGCTTTGCACCTTTGTTAATAGATGTTTGAGATCTGCCTGTTTTTCAGTGTAGTCCTGTTTCTCTGACTGTGACTGGCTGGATGTGCTCTCTGGCTGTGTGTTTCCTGGACACGGCTGCCTTTAGAGCTGGTTTACAGCTGCCTTGTTGTATCTCTGCTTCTGTCTCCTTGAACCCCAGTTAAGCTTCGGCAGAGGGCCGCTCCCACCGAGTCTGGTTCTGCTGGAGCTTTCTTCCACTCCACTGTCGCTACAAATATGCTTAGTGTGAGGGATTGCCTTTGAGTTGATGCAATCAACTAATTTTCCTTAAACAAAACTTTGAATCAATTTGACTGTATGATCTGGTTGAATTGTAAAGTGCCTTGAGATGACATGTGTTGTGAATTGGCGCTATATAAATAAACTGAATTAAATTAAATCAGTAGCCACTGATGAGAAATCTGCATAGCAGCGCAATACAAACCTTTCTTTCTAAATCCATAACAGCATTTTAGGGCTTCTCCCTTTCCTGTCATTCCACGTGAACAGGAAGTTTTATGGATTTCACCGAGTAATTTAAACCAGAAACTTGTAGACACAACAGTAAGCAGCCCATCTCTTTGTCTGCCTTTGCTTTATTTCAGCAGCTGACATAAGATCCACATAGTTTCTGTGGGGGGGAGATCACTTATTCCGTTAATTTTGAAAAAAACAATTCTTAATGAAGGCTGTCTTTGATCCCATTATATGTCCTAATGACAGTAAGCATCCTGGCTGAGAACCGAGTGAAGAAGGAATGATAAAAATATAAAAAAACTGAAACTGGAAGTCAGATGAGAGCTACGTATATTCTAGTAGGGGAAGATTGTTTCTTTGCTCCATGTGGTCCCCAGAGAACGAACAAGCAGCAGGGCAAAAGGAAAAATGAGCATGGATCGTATAGTATGTGCACACCCACTCTCTCCCTCCTCGTCTCCCTCTCTCCTTCTCTCTGTCACACAAATATGCACATTTAGGCCCGCATGCAGGGAAAGCACTAGATAACAAGCAGATAGCACTTAAAAATCTTATCCAGTTGGTTTTTTTGATCATCCCCTCCATGCCATTTTCTATCTATGACTTCTTTACTTCATCATCTCTCATACTCCATAAACTCATTCTTCCTTCTTGCTTTCGATCCTTTTTGATTCTTTTGTTTAAATCTCAGCCCCATTGTGAGATCTTAGAGAACGATACACATTATGTACACATTCTGTTAACAGTTATTCCAAGTTATAATCAGTTGGTTTTGCTTGATTATCATCATGAGAGGTACTAGAAAGGGTCAACAGGGCTCAGTGTCTCTGTAGAACAAGTCTTGGACCCTGGTATGGAAACTGTACTAAGACCTGAAACCTACCAAAAAGCTGAAATCTAAGTAGGCTTTTTTTTTTTGTTATAAAATGCTGTTTTCTTTATTTAAGCAGAAAGATGAGGCAAACTGCGAATGAAATAAGTTGATTTGCATTTATCATAAAAAAAAATAAGGCAAGGCAAATTTATTTGTATAGCACAATTCAGTACAAAGACAGTGCAAAGTGTTTTACATGATTAAAATATAGGAAAATAAAACAGAATCAAAGCAAGAAGGAAAATAAATAAAATAAAATAATATAATGCAGATTAAAAACAGTTGGACTAAAGAAAATAAAAAAGTTGAACTAATGATGTTTCAGTTGAACTGTTTAACTAGAACAGTCGAAGCCAATCCTAAACAAATGTGTTTTTAGTCTTGATTTAAAGGAACTCAGGCTTTCCCCACTTTTACAGTTTTCTGGAAGTTTGTTCCAGATAAGTGGAGCATAGGAACTAAATGCTGCTTCTCCATGTTTAGTTCTGGTTCTAGGTATGCAGAGCAGGCTGGAGCCAGAAGACCTGAGTGATCTGGAGGGTTGATACACTGATAGCAAGTCTGTGATGTATTTAGGTGCTAAGCCATTCAGAGATTTATAGACTAACAGAAGTATTTTAAAGTCTATTCTCTGAGATACAGGAAGCCAGTGTAAGGACTTTAGAACTGGGGTGATGTGCTCTACTTTCTTAGTCTTAGTGAGGACACGGGCAGCAGCGTTCTGGATCAGCTGCAGCTGTCTGATCCACTTTTTAGGCAGACCTGTGGAAACACCGTTGCAGTAATCAATTTGACTAAAAATAATGGCATTGGTTAAGTTTTTCCAGATCATGCTGAGACATTAGTCCTTTAATAACTCATCATTTTATTTCAAATGCATCTTATGTTATTATTATGACTTTTACAAACTTTATAGTCATTTAGTATACAGAGAGTTTACAGAAAACAAAATTCAATAATTATAATAGCAAAAAATACTCATTCCTATATCAAATTATCAAACTTACTTGCTCAAATTCAGGGTCAATACACTTATTTGAAGATATTTCCTTATTGAGATCAGTTTTTGCAGTGTAATATTAAAGCACATTTATTGATTTATTAATTGGGTATTTAGATTTTTTTATTTTAACAATTATTTGGTCAGCTTTGTGCTCCTGTCGTATTAATATTGGATCCTATTTCTCGTCTGTTAGATCAGGGGTCTCCAACCTTGACTTTGTGGCTCACCTAAAATTCAAAACTATATGTTCTTGCAATGTTTTTATTAATTTATTTTTTTCTTTTTCCTGTGCCCCTATAAAAAAAACTGGTCCCAGCCTGACCCACCTGGTAAATTCTGTCCAGACCTGCCACTGGTTCTGCATCTGTTGTCATATATAATTTCTTTTTTTCCTATATTTTAGACATCCCCATGCCTTTCTCGCTTATTTTCCTCCTCCTTTTGAGAAAACCTTTCCCAAATATCTACCTTTATGATTACAATTTCTGAACCAGTTTATTGTTTGTAATTTATTCAGGAACTAATGAAGCAAGGTTCTCAAGAGTCACAAGAACCTGTTCAATCTTCTGAATAAAAAGAGAGAGATGGACCTGAAGAGTCCTCCAAAGAGTGATAACCAGGAGGGACAAAAAGGCTGGATAGACTGCAATAAAAAGAAAATCTGTGCATTGCTTGATTGAGTGTGTCTGGACAGATTGTGTCTACCTGAGAGTCTTTTGGGGAGGGTGGAAAAAAAAGAAGTGTGGGAAAATACAAGATAAGAGAGCAGGTGATCTGAGTTTAAGATATAGTCGGTATCCTCCTCTCGAAGAAATCACTCAGGCTTTGAACCCTCTCCTTGCTCTAGTTCCACACATGAAAAACACACTCCGTGGTGTACCTACATGCATGACTGTGCACACGTGTTACAGCCTGTCAGCCAGAGCAGGGATGATAAAAGTGACGTGAAAGACTGGGAGATAAGTAATGCTTATCAGTGTGCGCGACACGTGAAGAGAGCTCTAACATTTGCAGACTCTACTCAAGTGAACGCAGGTAAAACCTACTTTAAAAATCTATTCTTAATTTCCCGATCAATTCAAGGTACTGTCTTTAAAATTGGCAACCACTCAACCCTGATTGTACAGTACTTATGAGCTGTCTTTTTGCATCAATTTCCATGTCCACATTCTTTATGGTGGCAAAATTCAGCAACTGAAATGTGACTTTTAGGTTTGTATTGAATTTTTAAAACAGATGCATATAGTAAAAGAATTATCTGTGAACCAATATATTAGAGAAGCAGACGTCTTGCTACTCTCTGATACCTGCTAATTTCTTCTTTGTTGAAATGATAAATCCATCACTTGACTATTTAAATTAGAGATGTCCAGCGCCATTCCTGGAGGGCCAATTAACTGCACCTTTTAGATGCATCTCTGCTTTAAAACAGGTAAATAAAATAATTGGGTCCTTTGCAGGACTCTGGAGAACTTGACTTCAACTGAAAAAGTAATTAATTCATTTGATTCAGGTATGTTAGACCATTAAGTATCTAAAAATTGCAGAAAAACGGCCCTTATGGAATGGGATTTGACATATTTTTTTTTAGTTTGAAGAAACTGAGGTCATTAAGGGATAACTGTGCCTAAAAAGGAAGAGAGGTTTCCTTGTCCAAACACTAGCAGATCTGTGTATATCATAGACATGCCCAAAGTTGCTGCTCAAACTGCACGTTCTAGAGGTTTCCCTTCCTTTGCAAAGCTTGTTCTGATGATTGAAGTTCAGCAAAAGCCTGTTAATAAGCTATCAATGAAAATCAGCTGTACTGACGCAGGAACCATCTTAAAACTAGCTTCCCTTGAGGACTGACTCCGGGCATGCCTGGTGCATAAGGTTTTCAGACACATAGTCATTTTTCATTAATTAATAAATGTATATTTTTCATTAGTACTAGACATTTTATATACTGTATGATGGTTTACACTCAAAGATGGATTTTAAGGTCCAAAACCAAGGAGACTGTGCAAAGTCCTTGACATTTAAGATTATTTAAAGCAACTGCATATACTTTGTTGGGTAACAAGTTACTTTAATTGTCTAAAGAATTAATAGTGCAAAGGTTACTTTTTGGAAAAAATAAAAAAGTAAATGTAACTCGTTACTTATTCAAAAGTAATGGACCCCAAAATCTATTTCATTGCTGATAAACTGTCTAAATTGTTTTGTTACCTAATATTACTGTGGAGTATATTTTCTTGTGAACTTGTTCTGCAGCATTTGTCTTAAAATATTCTTCCTGGGGTTGAAAAGTTGCTTTTGCATTTTACATATTCTGTTGATTTGATGGGTATATGTTGCAACATGCTTTAGTTATCATAACCCCATAGTTTGGGTATTAATATTCAATTCAGTTTATTTATATAATACCAATTCACAACACATGTCATCGCAAGGCACTTTATAGAGACAAAACAACCAGATCATACAGTCGGATTGATTCAAAGTTTTCTATACAAGGAAAACCAGCAATTTGTTGCGACTTATTGACCTGAAAGCAATCCCTCACACCAAGCATGCTTGTAGCGACAGTGGAGAGGAAAAACTTCCTTTTAACAGGAAGAAACCTCCTGCTGAACCAGGCTCAGTGTGAGCAGCCATCTGCTGAGGCCAACTCAGGTTCAAAAAGACAGAAGCGGGGATACAAAAGGCAACTGTAAAATAAGCATTTTTATAATATAAAATTTATAAAATAAATACAAAACTTTATGAATTTTGTAATTAATAAAACTAAGACACATGCGTCCATAACGAATGTGTCTGTACTTTACTCTCTTGGCAGCAACAGCTTCAGGAATCACTATCCAACAGAAGTTAGACTAGCTGCCACCTGGTTGGATGCTGGACAGAGATGACTAAGTAATCCAAGCCAAGTAAACTACGGTCTTGGGAGTTCTGTTAGTGACCTGAAAGTGATCCTCCATGTTTTTCCTGTAGTTTTCCATCTGACCTTTCTCCTAAATTGATTCTGGTGAGCTCCCTGTTCTTCCTTTTTGTCTGACATGAAAGTCGTTTTCTTTGCCTTCAGTAATCTCTTCTTTTAGGGTTAATCCAGAGCTTTTATTCAGATAATTATTATGACAAAGGCTGTGTACTCAGCAAAGTAAAATGGTGTAAACAGAACAGCAAAAACAAGTGTTCAAGCCTGTAGTAAAAAAATAAAAATAATACATTTTTATTACTTTCTTAATCCACTACCACCGTTCTCTAGTATTTTGACAAATCATAACATTTTAACATATCTTGAATTACAGCATGGCCTGTAAAAAAAAAGTCATTTTTTTCTAAATTCATACAATGATTTAAAAATGTAAGAACCAAAGCTATCTCTATATGTAAACATATAAAACTATAAAGAAGAAAAATCACGTTTCATCCTACTTCTCCTTATATTTAAATATAAATGAACATGAATAAAGTAATTTTTTAATCTTCATTTTCTGGAACCGGGGGTTTTGAACCAATTTATGTCACCCTTAATCATTCTTTATCTTTTACCCTTAGAGCGACTGTAGCTTGGTGGACTGGGTAGTCAAAATGTTATGCGTTTGGTTCCAATTTCTTCCCCATCACAAGTCAGTAGCCCCCCGGCCAAAGCATTTAAACCCTAAGACGCATATTGTTCTGCATATGTGATGTATGATAAGTGTGACTGGTTAAATGTGTCACTGTGGGAAGAATTATTGGAAAAGAAGGAAAAAGAGTAGAAAAATAAGTGTACAAATGGTGCAGGTTGTGACAAGAGAACAAGTGAAGTCTGTAGAGTGGATGAATTGTATAATTAAGAAAGTACACACTGGATATTGATTGGTCGGATCTTGAGAAGGATTCTGCTGGAGTGTCCTGAGGGTTCAGCTGTCCTAAGGTAAAGCGACAGACAGTAAGGGCAAGGGGCAGGGATAATGAGCTGCTTTAAATTGGAACTGCCACTCATTTAACACACTTACAGTACTTGCCTCACTTTAATGCAGAAATGTAGAAACATAAAGTCAATTCAGTTCGTTTATATAGTGCCAATTCACAACACATGTCATCTCAAGGCACTTTACAGTTCACCAGATCATACAGTCAAATTGATTGAAGTTTTCTATCTAAGGAAAACCAGTTGATAGCGTCGACTCATTGACTCGAAGGCAATCCCTCACACTAAGCAGGCTTGTAGCGACAGTGGAGAGGAAAAACTCACTTTTAACAGGAAGAAACCTCCACCAGAACCAGGCTCAGTGTGAGCGG
>NW_015150515.1:990365-994001 GCF_000732505.1 Cyprinodon variegatus
TCACTAAAAAAGTCACACATTTTTTTTTTTTATTCTCAAATACAAAGAAAATGCAAATTCAGTTAGAGACATACTGTACAGCCACAAAAAAAACACTGTACTGCAAATTCACATAAATATGTGTAAACCATTAGGGAATTTTAACTGACTAAGCAAAACTCTACATATGAGTTTAAAGAAAATAATCATAGAAAATAATGCAATGATAAGAAAAAAGGATGGTCTTTTAACTCCATCCATATGCACTTTAGAAAATTTAAAGGAAGTTTAAGGTCTTTTTCAATGGGGTCAATTTAACTTAGAATATATATATATATATATTTTTTAAATATAGTTTTGTGATAACTGCTTAACCAACCCTATTTCAAGAATCACTTTGACATAATGGCAGAATAAAAGTAATTTACTTGGTTACAATAGCAATAATATTATAAGAAAACACTGCTTGTGGCTTTTATGAACTATATATTTGTATATTAAAATACATTGTAAAACATTAGGTATTGCCTAAAATGGTAGGCTATAGCTTTGCCTAAGGCTTGTTCACAGCAGGATTTTAAAATGGTTGGACAATCTTTAAAATAAAACATATTCGCTCTTACAGTGTGTGCTGTTCGCTCAGACGCATGTATAGCAATCCAGAGACGAAAATATTTAACTCAGGATTGCATACAGAGAGGAATGACTCTTTTCTCATGGTACATACACAACAAATGCAAATTTCACAGCTGGAGTAAAGGATTAACATTTTACCTGATAAAGATGATGGCTCTCGAGCACTGTAAGGAAATAATTGTAGTGAGCCAAACGGCATGTTTTTAACTAATTTAAAGTAGGTGAAACAACATTTGCAGGGGATGAAAAATCTGAACCCTTGTTTGCTTTTTTCTCTTAAAAAAATAATCAGGTACTGGATGTGTCTTTCACCTACAGTGGAGGAGACAACAGAGCCAATCTTTTAATCAACACCGAAGATAGAGAAAATAATTTTGACAAAGGATATAATGGGGAATGCTCTTAAGACGTTTGGGGGGGAGTCTTTTAAAAGGCTGTTTTATTTTAGCCCAAGAAAGACTGTTATGTTGTGGACTGTGGTTTGGCTAGCTTTCAAAAAAAAAAAAAAAAAAAAAACCCTGAGAGTCACTCCGTAAAATCCCCGTCAGCCACGTTGAGGTAAAAACCAACAACTGGACTCAAGTGCCAAAACAGTGCTGGAATTCTCTAATTTGCGATTCAAGGGGTTACAACGCCCTGTACCTTCCCAATTATCAGCAATGCAAGGCTCCCCAAAGTAGGGGTCCCTGGAAAGGGGATGAGTGGTCCGAAAATGATGGGATTATCTTTTCATTTGAACCGGCCTTTTATGTCAAAAACATGTTTACAGTGACAATTTCTTTTTAGTTAGACTGACTTAGACCTAGATTTAGACGACTTTTATTGTCATTTTATATACACAGGGTTTTTACAGAACACTTTATTTTTTTACAGCTTTCATGACATTTCCATTTCAATAATCAAATGTAAACAGTGTGGGAGAAAAAAACATTATGCGAAAAAAACGCATTGATACAGTATGAAAGTTCAGAGCATTGAATATATGGTGCAATCATGCAGTGTTTTCGTTTGGTGTTGTCATAGTTGTCGGGTTCATAAAATGTAGGTTTTTGCAAAAGAAGAACAGAAATACACAATTATGGATACAATTTCTGCAGAAAGGAGAGACAGTTGAACCCCAGACTCAGACACACTGTCTCCCACTGGACCTCCTCTGCAGAGCGTTTATTAACAGAACATGACGCATGGTTACAAACAGAGTATTGTTCTGACAGAACAATTGATCAGTTCATGAAGACAGAATGCTCCATCAGAATGACAAGGCAGGATGGTCTCCTGACTGAATCATGACACAGGAGTGGAGCATCCCTTTGCACAAATGTTTTATAAGCACATATTAATTTTATAATCATCACTGAATAAACCTAACAATAGTGATGCAGAGTCTGTGACTTGATTTAGAGTTTTCTCAACAGTTTAGCTGTCTGATTACAGTTGGGAAGAAGCTGTTTCGGAATCTCCTGGACCTGCAAATAATTTTTAAATATCCATTGAATTTTTTTTCCCAATTATTTGTTCCAGCTCTCCTGTGCAGCATAAGGTTTTAGGAAATTCATCAACCCTCTGACTCTAAGCAGCCATAGATTTCAAATGAACATTGTGACCATAGGTGAAAGCTAGCTAACCCTGACTTCTTATTGTCCCACAGGTGTTTCAGTGGCAGGAGTTGTCAAGTGACAAAGCATAAAAGAAATCCTGCAGAAATTGAGCTGAAAATGCTGAAAAGGATAAAGAAAAATCTCCTACATTTTATAAACATACTGGTTAAATCTACATGCAAACCAAGAGACATGGTCTTGAATGTTATAGGACGGGCTGTCACTTTATTTGTTTAAATTTTCAGCATTTTGAAGGGATGGAGAAGTGCTAGTGGTGGTCCGTAGAGGGAAGCCAATCAGAAAAAGAATGCATCCGCAGAGAAAACAAAAACAAAGGAGCAAGCCATTAAAATGCATGGTTGCCCTTGCCAGGTCACAAAAGCTTGCAGTACACCAGCACCAAATCGTATCAAATAGTTTGCAGCAGGAAGGACTTCTTAATGCTGTATCCTATTGCTCTGACCATGGAGGTATGTGTGTTGACTGCATGTTACAAAGGAGAGTGTATCTGTGTGTGGTTTGTTGGGGGTTGGAAGACCGTCCTGTGGGCCACTTAATGCCCTTGTATTTGCCACTGTGTTATTTTAGCCAGCACTAATTGTATTCACACCTGGTCTGTTGGTTATGATAATTCCCTCAACAACAGCCCCAGACCACCCCCGATGTTCCTATATGATTTGAGAATCTATTTTCTTTCTCTGCCTGTCGGTTCTGTGCCTTTGTAGAACTTTGCAACAGCTCGCACAGGGACCTCAGCAGTCAACGCAAATACACCCCCACAGAGGCAGGTACATTTGCAGATAAAAAAGTACATGTATTTCTGTTAATCCATAACAAAAACAGGATGTGATATCAGGCACGCAGGAAAGAATGTATGATGTCGACATGATTAGAGATAAAAAACCTTCAGTTAAGAAGTATGTTGAAGAGCTCTCTGAGGTTATTAAACATATGCGACCTGACAATGTTATTTTGCAAGTGATCAGGTGAATTAATGTTGAGGTTAACAAATAAAATTCCATTCAGTTAATTTATATAGCGCCAAAATACAACACATGCATCTCAAGACTCTTTACAGTGACAATTCAATCAGATAATACCATCAGATTCCTAAGTATTTTTTTGTCGATATCTGAGTAGATTCACTCCATTAGAAAACAGAAAAGTTAAAAAATAGTTTTACAAGTTTTCACTTCTAGATTGTATTATTTTTTTATTTCTATTGACAAGACAATTTATTTGCTTGAAACAGTAATGGAACAGGTTCACTTCATATCAGTGAAACCTCATTAAAGTAGACAGCTGACTGAGATCAAGCAGCACATCACACCAATATGGCCAGAGCAGGATTCCCGCGGGTCCTTAAAAAGTCTTAAAAGGCATTGAATTCTTCAAAATAAAACTAAGACCTTAATTGGTATTA
>NW_015150515.1:995301-1002759 GCF_000732505.1 Cyprinodon variegatus
CTGTTTAACAGTCAGTGAAAATGTTGACAGCCTTGCAGTGTAACTCTATATGGTGTTGATTACTCATCAGTCTCTGACAGGTCTTCTGGATTTTGACATTAAATAAAGGAAAATTAACACTTAAAAGTTGATACTTGCTATAGAGTAAATTTTACACTAATTTGGATCATGTTTTAAAACAAAATGAACAAAGAAAACAAAGATTGTGACCGTAACATGTCAAAATGAATGTGGGAATACCCTTGCAAGATTGTATATGTAAACAATGGTAATAAGTACTGTAGGTATCCATCTGCAACATGCTCTTGCCCTTTTGCAGGGGTACCCAAGCAGCCATAAAGCCATACGCAAGTTTAGCTGAGCAACAAATACCAGAGCTGGAGGCAGGGGAAATAAACAGGCTGAAATGTCTCCCTCCTCTCTGCCATTTTCCTCTTTGATGATTGATGGTGGACATTGTTCAGTGGCTTTTAGTCACAGGCTTGTAATTGCTTTTTGATATTGTTACAAATGAGAAATTACTCCATCCCATTACCAGGGCAAGACGATAAACAATAGAGAGGCCACAGCAGAGGAGGACGATAAGGTGGTGTTTACAAAGGATTGCACCAATGTTTGCATTTCATTTACTGAAGTGATTTACTTGAAGGACCAGGGGACAGCTGAGTCGTTGGACGGTTAGGAATCTGTGGGAGTTTATTTGTAAAGGTTCTAAATTGTGCTAAAAGGTGAGAATCTAATGAGATGACTTTAAAAAACACTCAGAATTCAAATCGTGACTCAGTTTAGCTCGCTGCTCATTAAAAAAGAAAGGAAACGCTAGAAAACAGAAGATTTTTCAGGACACTTTATCAACTTGATGGTGTGGTGCAACACAAAAAAGAAAAAGATCTTTCTTGTTTCCATTTAAGCAGCCCAAAGGAGGGAAATTGATGGAGCTTGTCTCGTCTTGTTTCAGACCTTGTCTGAGCAGTGTCCAGGAATTTCACTCAATACTAAGCTCTGTTCACTGACAAGACTCCCAACAGCCACCCAACAGTCCCACATCCAGCTCTCCCAGAAAGGGGGCTAATCACTCACTTCTAACTTGTCAAGTTGAGCTACACTGATGGTTGTTTGGAAAAAAAGGGCGCCCATGTGGATTGTGCAGGGGCTGCAGTTGGAGATTTTCTAAAATAGATTTTTAGCCTTAGTTTCAGGAGTTTAGCCATTAAATAATAGTCCAAGTAAAACTCCAACACTTGTAAATTCTAATTTTTTCTTGATTTCTGGTTTTGAGTTAACTAAATTGTTCCAGTGAAGTATAAATTGCTTCATGCGCTGCAGATAAAGAGAGAGAAACACAGCTTCAGTCGGTCCCTGTGCTCAGGCTCAATCAGGTGCTCCATCACTTTGATATAAAGAAAAGGTTGAGCACATGTAACCTGGGAACCAGGCCTCCCTCCACTCACCAGTTTCTATCAGAGGCCCTTTGTGGTTTTTGTTAGTGAGAGTTATAATTAGAACAGGGCCGATGGGTAGCAACTATTCGCTGGTAAGCAGTAATGGTTTTGCTGCGTCCTAATTTTCTCTACATTGAAGTTATTGCCATTCGTGTCTGGAGGTGAGTGGCAGCGAATGAAGAGAAGATTCAGCTGTACAATCTCTTAAACGAAGGGTTGGCTTATGACATCTACAGCTTAATATTAAGATTTTAATCAATCTTCATTAACATGCATCAGATTAGTTATATCTTTAGCTTTCGTTAAATAAAATCTTGTTTCTTTAAATGAGTTGTAATTATTTACTTTATATTATTTCCTTGCGATACGTTGACAAAAATCAGACATCCTGATTTCTGTTAAGGTCTCGTCCTTACATATAAAAGATTACATTTTGTTACAAGCAGGTTTATCCTTGTGATTTTTATTATTAAGGCATTCAGCTGAGTTGCTTCACAGGTTATCCAATTAGATAAATTTAGACGTAGTAATTTATAACAAATATTTATTTTTATGCTTCAATGCAAAAAGGAAAAGAATATGTTTAGTAACTCTTCCGGGGTGTGTGCAGGTGGCGCATTGGTTAGCGCGCCCGACCCATGTAGGGAGGCCTTAGTTCTCGACACGCCCAACCCGGGTTCGAATTCAACCTGTGGTTCTTTGCCGCATGTCTCTCCCCCTCTCTCATAACCCCTTTGCTGTCGGCCTACTGTTGAAAAACAAAAAAGCCACTAGTGCCGTTAAGAACTTAAAAAAAAAAGACAGTCTTTCATACATTTCATATTTCACAGTTTAAATTCAGGTTTTGATCAGATTCCCCAGCTTATGTAAATAGGGTAACAAATTGATAATTAAGTAATTATTTTACTAAAAACAAAATGCTGTGGACGGGGATGCCCTACCTTTCTATAGTAATTAATTCTCTATTCAGCTACTAATAGAGAAATGGTGTGATTTAAATGCTGATGGGTCTTACCGATCTTTAAGAAAAAGCCATGTCAGACTTTCAAAATAAGACCTACAATACTCTACAAAATAAAAGCCTCCCTCATCCATGGTAACTCTGTAAATATAAAACTTATGTTATGTTATGTTATGATATGTTTGGATTGGAGAATTACAAATAGGTATCATATCGCTAGGAGGTCTGGCCCTACCCTTCTGACACAAACATGACAGACTTTTAAAAAAAGTTATACGATACTCCCTAAAATAAAAGTCTTTTTATATGATAAGGCACAAAATATTGACGTAGGGCTAGAAATGATTGCCATATATAAACCAGTTTTTAAAAAAATGACTACCATGGCCTTTTCACAAAACAACCCACTGAGAATTTAGAAAAATAACTGTGTCTCTTTGCAACAAATACTTTCTAAATATTAACCCATAATAGGGACATGGTTTGTTTTGAGAACTGGGAAATGTATAAAAACATTTGGATCAAACCAAAGATGTCTGCATTGGCTTGCATCATGGTGATGTAAGGTGCCACAGCCTATACCCTGAAAGCTAATTTTTGATAACTTAGTCCTCTTACTGTTTCCCATTTTATACTTTTAATGTAAAATATACACAGAAAAAAAAAATAAAAAATGTTTCCCCTCTTTGGCCAATCTGACTTCTAGGGTGTTTTGTCTTCTAGCAATACCAAGTAACATGCGTCAACATAAAGAAAAAAAATATGTTTACTTTCATTTGACATTTTGGTCAATAATGACTGTCCACAGTTTGATGTGTGGAAAGATCATTTAAAGCCGGGCATACACTGTATGATATCTTGCCCTTTTCTGGACGATTTTCCAGTCTTGCGACAATTGGCCGAGTTTCAGCCTAATGTGCGTTGTGTAGAATACAGGAGGTAAGCGACGATCACTCTCTCACGACCACCTCTAGATCAGGAATCGTAAGGTCGAGAGAAAATCAAACATGTTTGAAATCCAGTTGAACCTTTAACCCCTGCGGTTTCGTTGTACATTTTGAGCTGGAGCTGGGTTTCAACGATTGAAAATATCACACAGAGTAAGCCTGGCTTAATACAGGGTTTTATGTCTATGAATCGCTTGTATCAAACTATTCTAAATGTATTGGTGGTAGCCTCAGGTGTTTATGTTGCAAGGTCTAGTCAAAGTGCATAACCTAATCTTAGCTAAGAAACAATGAATCCACTTTTAAACTCACAAAAACACTTTCTTGATCATGTATAAGACATGAGTCCACACAAATGCAGAAATATATTCTTTTTAAGTTCTTCATAGTTTAACCCTCTGAGCTGACCTAAGTTAAACCTCCCACATCTCCAAAAGCCTTTGGCGGCTGTCTTACAATTAAACACCAAGTGGCAGTCCCCTCAAATAAGTGCTTACAAATGTTTCTTTTATTTCATACTTGTTCCAAAATGGGTCCCTTTCAGATTCTCTAATACAGGACAAAGGCAACACTGTTGTGCCGGCCTAGTAATACCTTTCACATTCAAGATCAGGAGTAGGACCTTAATTTCATAAACCAATTGTAATTGTTTTCCAGAAGCAGAGTCTGCCACTCTCCCTTTTATGTGTTGTTAAGAGATTTCACAAAGAGATTTTTTGAGTCTTTTCTTCACAACCACTAAAAGAATATGCCATCAGGCGACGTCTTTGTTACTTCAACACAGTATTTTTTGCATCATCTTTTCTACTTTGCAGCAAAGCTACCAAGTATTTTGTCCTCTGTCCACTTAGAACCGTATCATTTCAGAACAGAGATGTAGAGCTGTGTTTCCTTTAGGAATTGGGATGTCTGGAATTACTTGGAAATATTTTAACTTTGCTCAGATGAAAAGCTTCATATTTAAAGACTATTGAGACTCCACGTTTGATTGCTGCTTTAAGTATCCCATAGAGGGGCAATGTTGGCAGATTGATTCTTCAGTTCTCAGAATCTTTTTTAGTCTGTAATTCTTTGTCTATGATTATTGTGGGTACTGGTACAAACGTGACAAACACTGCCAGGCAAAAGCCTTAACAACCCAGTTTCATATGAGAACAATCGGTTTTATAATTGCTCAAAAAGAAACAAAGGTCAAGCTAAAGGATTCAAAAGTGTAAGCAGCCCAATTTTGTGGGAAGAAAAATAAAACAGGACTTGTCATCTGATAAATGGGAGATTGACCACACACAAATACAGAATAACATTTTTTATCTTTATTCAATTAATCTTTTTTTGTTTTCTCTTTCCCTAGCTGCTAAAATGTCAACATATCCAGAGTTTGAATGGTTCCTCCTTAACTCATAAATTGTAAAACATAATAAATAACGCTTACATTATACCATAGGTCAGATGATCTATATTTTAATACCCCTGCAACCAGCTCTTAAACTTTCTAAGATAGTACTGTGCACTTTGGAAAGTTGACGATAATGAAACTTGGAATCACTGAGCAAAAGGGAAAAAGAAAAGGATTTGCACAATAACAGCCTGGTGAAAATTGAGCTTGTTTGCTGAATGTAAAAAAACAAGCTGGTTCTCAGAGGTGCAAAGATCCCTGTGGAGCAGCTCCCAGCCGTAGTGACGGAGAGCAGCTTGCATGCAATGAGTTATTCCCTCTGTGTTTCAGGCTTCCCATATGATTCCTGTTCTTGCCATCGGACATGGAAAACAACATCGCTAATTGACAGGAAAGTGACACTCGATGCAGATGGAACGCTAACACCTAATGATGCCTTCCTTTGGACTATTTTATTGGAAGCCTTTAAAAACCCCTCTTCTGTCCTTATCGATCCCTTTTTCTAGTCCCAAACTATTGGCATTAATTGATTTATTAGCTTCTCTCACATCTCCTCACTTACACTGTATAAAATGCAAATTTGGTTCACATGAAGATAAGCACACTAATACAGACATATAGGGCAGCAACTAATGGATGAACTCTCCAGTTCATACATTTAATAAAGTGTTTTGATAACTGATTATTCTGTCACTCAAGAGCAGCAGGGAAACTGAAAGAGGACGGGAAGAGAGAGGTGTTCAGGTGGGAATTTGTTGGCAGAGGAGGACAGATTAAATTTAGCTTTCTGCTGCAAAAAGCTGCGGCGGTGAAAAGTCAATTTGCTGCTGAAGAATATTCATTGATGTATCAGGCTAGTGCAAATTTGGACTGCACCAATTTGTTTTGAAAAAAGGCAAACGTTAGATTTTCTAATGACAATAATAAACCTTTTGCTTCCTTTATTTCCATGGCTCTTAAAGCCACTTTTTTTAGTCCCTTTAAAAGTTACTTGTCAAGTTTTACTGTGTGGACTTACAATGAAAGCTAATTTGTGGATATTATTGGCTATTTAGGCATCTCCTTAAAAAATTAATAAATATAAAATAACCAAAGTTTAAAGATTAAAGACAAAAGCTGAGAAGAAATGGGAAAAATAATCGCTGTTTTTCTATTTACCTTAGAGGACATGTTGTTGTGGAAATAATGGTTCTTTAAACAATTTGAACATGAGATCATCTTTATTCAGCTGATATAGACAGGAGTTGATAGTAGTCAACAGTGGTTTCACTAATTTTTAAAATAAAACCACACCTTATCATCTATTCACCTCACAGCCTCATCAAATCCCCACTCCTTCGGGATACAAATTTGAAGGTTGCCTACCTCTGCATTGATCCCCGGACAACCAGAGCCCTGCTGTCTCTTCAAGCTTGTTTTCTTTGGGGCGATATTTACTGTTGTTCCACATGCTGTGTGAAATGTTCCCATGTGTCTACTCTTGTTTTGTTTGGTGTTGACCTTCTTGTGCATTATTCCAGAAGCATAGATTGCAAGGAGAAACTCCTCCAGAGACATCCGACCCCCCTTTGCACTCTGCAAGTACAGTCATACACTTCCTAGCACTCCAGAGGACTTGGTCTCACTGGGGACCTGTCCAAAGTGTATCTTCTAACACACTCACCCCCCACACACCAGCCCTTTTCATGTTGTTACAGTAGTGACGACCTTGTGTTGACTCCCATTGACTCCCAGTGATTGTTGTTATTTTCAACGCTTTCTATGCCTTAACCCTGACAATAACTCTAAACCTCACTATTGCAAGTGCATACCTAACTCTAACCCTTAACCTAGTAGTCCTTAATCTTGAATTAACTAAAAAGACAAAGCAGTCTACCTCCCAACTTGTCAAAATTGACACTTGGTTGAGCCCCCTGTGCATCAGACTTTGACGTTATGGGAGTTCAATTCTCGTCATTAAGTATTAGGGTTAGTGAGAATGGCACATAAGAGGTTTTGACAGGATTTTATGAAAAATTTTTAAGAACTTCAAACTTAAAACGCTAACCACTAAACCTTAACAAAGACCTATATACTTATACTATACTATTGTTACTAACAATAACTATAAAGCTAAAAAAATAATCGCTGGTCATGTTGCTTTAAAGAATGTGAAGCGGCCTCAATGATCTGTAATTGTTGTACTTTATAAGTTTTTTATTTTTTATGTACCTGTCATTTATTTTTATGTATCTATGTTTAATGTATCTTATGTAACTTTGCCGCCTGGCCAGGACTTCCTAGAAAAAGAGGTTTTTAATCTCAATGGGATTTTTTTCCTGATAAAAAAATAAATAAATAAAAATAACAAATCATGTCACCTGTTACATATCCCATGTGTCAAGATATGGCATTGAACATGTGACATTGATTGACAGGTTGGAAGTCAGAATGTGTTGCAAAAGAAAGTGAGTGCCTGTAAAAGGCCCTTACTTTGGTACATTGTGTTCAGTTTGATTGTAAAATCAGAAAAATAGTCCTCACTTTGATTCTGAAACAGGAGTACCAACCACAGCATTTTTGGCTGTTACTGCATTTTTGGCTGTTTCTGCTTTTTTGGCTGTTACACTGTCTGAAGATCAGGGATCTTGTGGGTACCATATTATGTCAAGATCAGGGATCTTGTGGGTACCATATTGTGTCAAGATCAGGGATCTTGTGGGTACCATATTG
>NW_015150515.1:1004184-1007212 GCF_000732505.1 Cyprinodon variegatus
ATTGTCAACTGAGCATAGATGATGGTTGAAGTGATGGATTAATGAATTATATGTCCATCTAATGATATCATCCTGTTTTTAGTTATAGTTACAATTAATCAATCAGCTTTTCACTAGTCTCAGCTTCATTCAGCATATTTCATTTAAAAAAGCCAATTGAGCCATCATTCTTGACAACGAAATTGAATATAGTCTACAATTTCTTATAAACTTTTGTCATGTTTTGCCGTTCCCTGAAAACTCTTGTTACACTATATTGAACCAATCTCTAGTACTATAAAAACCTTCCTTTTGTAAATATTGCCATAGTCGAAAGTACCAGCTGACAATTTCTGCAGACCAGTTCTTACTTCATAAATATTCTGTAGTTTTTTAGTCTTCTTTCCATGCCTGACATATGGCATCGTTCAGTGAAAGATGCCCAGCAGAGAGATCTGTTAGTCATTGTGTTTCCTTTGCTTTTCTTCTAGATATTTATAATATTGTCTATAAACACGTCTTTATATTGTTCATCAAAAAGGCTGTTGACAGCTCACTTTTCTTTCTTTTTTTTTGTAAAACTACTTTGTAGGCCTACCTGCTCCACTCAGTCTGAACATTACTAACCTCACCATTTGTTCTCACTCACCAAATGATTTGGCCTCAAAGGAATATTTTTAAGACTTTATTTAGCTTAACTGCTTTATCATATGGTATGACCATGATTTTTTTGTTTGATGCAGTATAAATCCAATATCAATATAGACAATATAAAAGCCTTAGAAAAATTACGAAGAAAGCACACAGCAAAATTCACAAACTTCCGAATGTCATGGTCCTGAGTTCACGAAACTACTAAAAAGAGAAAAAAAGAAATATGAAAACAAACGCCAATTTATATTTCCAAAAGTGCCCTTTTTTGTTAAATTGTTCTTTGGATTTTTATAGTCTAACCATTTTTATTGTATGAGTAATGAAGTTTGTTCTCTTTCTCCTGAGTTTTTTTGTGTGTAATCATTTTTTGTGTTTGATTTTTAAGGGGCATCCTCAATGTCGTGTTCGTAATATCTGATACAATGATTAAAAGCGAGGCATTTGGAATGATGAAAGAATAATACGCTTCTTTTTAGATGGTCCTTCAAAGTTTTCTACCATTGATAGAATATATAGACTTTCAAAACCAGGACTTAAATCCAATTAACAGACATATAAAATAAAAAAAAAAATAAAAAAACTGCTGTCCTTGGAGCATGATGTTAGAAAAACACCACCGAGCCTTTGAAAAAAATATAAATGGAGCTATAAAAGTATTAATCAGTAGTGATGGCAATAAATTGACCAACTCTTAAACAATGATTGCTGGATCAGGTTTCCACCACTAATTGCCAATAATCAACACTTCATTATAAGCAGTGAACTATAAATTATATGATACACAATTGAATTTGAAACACTGTGCTTTATATTAACCCATCATCGGAACAATTGCATGTGGATGTTAAGCTCACCGAAAGCATGAAAAAGATGATTATTTTAGATTAAATTGTGTAGTGCTGCCTCCTGCTAAAAATAGCACATTAAATTAACACAGTTTATTGGGATCCTTTTCTAAAAACATTTTTTTCTAAAATTGACCATTTCTTTTTTTAGATACCTAAAAAAGAAAAGATGTTTAAAGAAGCTGACAAAATAGCTTTTCTTCCATCAAATGCAGAGCAACAAACGAAAAAGAAAGTAGAGTACCATGGGATTATTTAGAAAAAAATAATAATTCAAAAGAAGAAAGGAAAAAGATGATACTGAAGGGCAGGAAGGTGAAATATGTGTGACCGCTACAGGGAAAGGGTGCTTGTGTCAGGAAAGTGTGTTTGTAGTATCGTTTGAGCAAGCGATTATGTGACCTCTGCCACGGTGAGGGGAGTACCGGGGGAATAAAGCAGATGGATGACAAGATGGTGTCTCAGCACCTCTCTGGTCCACTACTGGCATACGCTGTCCATTTGTCAGCATTAAGAGGCGGAAGAGAGGGACCATAAGGGAAGTGGAAGAAAAAGCTCAGTTTTATGGCTACCTCTGCTGTTATTCTCCCTCTGAAAAAGATTATCATGAGAAAAGGTGATACAGGAATCATATACGCTTTACATTTTATATGCTAACTATTCTTTCTAAAATTATCATAATTTCACAGGTTTAACTATACTTGACCTTATTTTATATGTAAAAAAAAAAAGAAAAATCTAATTAACCTCAATTTAAAGTTTGAGACTGCCTCTGATTTAAGAATTATTCTGTGTATAAACAAAGCAAATACATCAAAAACTTGTTGAAATTAATTGTATTTATATATATTCGGTAACTTAGACTCACGCCTAATGAAGTGTTCAAAACCAACCTGATTGGAGTGCCAAAAAGGCATCCAACACCTCTTCTTGTTCATTTTGAAAGTCAGACACTCTGGAAGTTCAGCACTGGGTGCTCTGGGGTCAGTTCATGATTTCTTTCCTACTTAACTACTGTTGTCGTTCACAATTGAGCAATTGAGTTGATCCCTTCCTGCTATCATCGCAACCCCAACCCTTTTACAGGGGAACAGAAGACCTCGCCTATTCAGCCCGGGCAACCGTTGCTTCTAATGACCCCCCTTTCAGACGTAGACAGGTATGAGGCATTGAAGGCAAACAAAGAAGCCAAATGACCCCCATTCCAAATGGGTGGACCCGTTTGTCCATTTCAATTTGCATGTTTTCTAAGCGAAAACAAGGCTTTGCTGGGCTACTCTATAAGCCTGGAACTCAACGCTGTTTCTGAAATTTTGAATTGAGAAAGCTTCCTGGATTGGAAACAAAGGCCCCGTCCACACGAAGTCAAAACGAACACGAAACGCTGATATTTTCCAAAACGTTTGTCGTAAAGACGGAGACGTAAAATAAATGTGAGCGTCCACACGAATGCATGAAAACGCTGCAAAATGTATGCCAGGCCTGTAAGTGGCGCTGTGGTGCCAAAGCAAAAATAAGCGAAGAAATGTTGGGCATGCGCACTAATATTT
>NW_015150515.1:1007442-1021744 GCF_000732505.1 Cyprinodon variegatus
AAATCTTCCCACTCTGAAGGCTGAATAAAGAAAAGATCGTTTACAGACCCCCGAAACGCCGGCTTCGTGTGGATGAGAGGCAGGTTTGGCGAAAAATGTGTGCGTTTAGGCCAGGGTTCGTCTTCGTGTGGACGGGGCCAAAATGTCTTAAAACTTGGAAACAAAGTAAAGGGGATTGTTTTTTGTTTTTACTTTTGACGAATGACTGTTGTTGTTCTTAACGGCTGGCAACGGTGCTCGGAGTGTCCAGGGAAAGCTTGCTAAAACTGTCCAGGTTATCGTATTGGGGATTATTTTCTGCATTTTGTAGCGGTGAGAAGTGAATATAAAGTGTTTTAAAAACTATTTGTACTAGAACATAGAACTGAATATATTTGTCTGGGAGGTTTTGACATTTTAGTCAATTTAGCTCTAAACCACAGTTTAGTAAGAACATATTTTAATGGAATAATAATGATCAGAGCCCTCTCACTTTTCTTAATATATATAAAAATACATTCTCCAAGCTGTTTTTGTTTTTTTAAAGCCTGTGACGTTTTACACTTTCATATATATTCATTTTTTTATAGCTTTATGCTCATAGCTCTGCAGAAGGAGAAGAGATCCCATCTCCATATAGTGTCTTTCTCCAAAGTAGCTCCTGGATCCGTTTCCTTAATTGGTTGACACTCAGCTGCTACCAACAAAAGTTCAGTTTTCCCAACTTCGGCGTCGGCAGCGCTGGATATTGGACGCTGGATGCTTGAACGCTGTCCTGACCTCCTCAAATCGTGTTGCTGGACCTCTTAACGCTCCTAATGCTGTCTCCTGTAGACTTTGCATGCTAACCAGTTGCACTGACACTGAATTTACTACAGTATATATACAATAAGGATTTTACTTACATGGTTTACATTTTGTCACATAAATATCCTGAGATCATACAGTCCTGCTAAGGTTCTGTTTTCAAGAATAGCGTAAAAGCTATTCTTGAAAACAGATAAATAAAAATGCCAATATCAGGAAAGTTTCCCAAATTCTGAAAAAAATTTAGACCATAAAAAATAACTGTATAGTTACTTTGGCAATCAATGACTTACTTTCACTGAGCAGTAACTGAGTTGCTAACTCAGTTAATTTTTTGGTAGTAACTATTAACTAGGAACTATAAGTAGTTACTTTTTCTAAGAAACTTGCCCAACACCGGTAGTGAAAGGAGCACCTTGACAATCTTCAAACATTGATCATCCAGTCTGCTTTGGTTGAGGTAGAGGCTTAAAACTCAGGGGAAGTAGATTACACCACTTTGACAAAGGTAGAGTAAAAGGCAGAGCGCCAGGTGGGGATAAGATTCTTCCGGAGATACAGAAGTCTCTTAAAATTGTTGGGCAACCATGATTAACACACATCATACGGAGGAATCGGACAACATTGTTGAAGTGACAGGCATGAGTGGCTCTGGTTTTTAAGAAGCAGGATTAGAGAGTAATTTCAGGCTATTGAGGGATTACACTTCGCCTTCCTGGAAAGGCACCATTCTTGTCTCTGATTGTTGCATCTGGGTTTTTAGATGACCTTTTCTTTGTTTTTGTCCTGGCTATAGAACAGTGTACCTGATTTTCTTACCCTTGATAACTTGCAGAAGAAATAATTGACACAAGCTTCTTTCTCCGTTAAATGAGAATTTTTCGGATTTAGAGAAGGCTTATGATAGTGTTCTATGAACATTATCGTGTTGCTGTAAACAAACAAATGAGGCAAAAAGGAAAGCTATCTATTTACCAATCCGCCTTTGATTTGACCATCAGCAATGATCATGTGTTATGGATCAAACCAAATTAAAAAAAAACATTTTTTCAGATACATCCAGTTAAACTGTGTGTCCTCCATAAGGTGGCTTTTATACATTATATTCTTGACGGGTCCAAACTTCTAGTTTGATAAGTCTCCACTTTTTTTGGGAAATCAAAGGATTAGTTAAAACCTAAATCTGCGAGGATTGTAATTATTTTTGGGTGTCACTTTATGAGACTTTTAAAATAATTTTTTCCCCAGTAAGTGAATGCAGAATTTTCACGACCTACATTGGCACAAACTGTTATATGAACAAAGAGCAAAGGATAAAAATAGGTTATCTATATTATTTGTAAAGTTTTTAAGCTCAAACCTAATGCCTAGGGACAAGTTAATGTCCCCTCACATGTTTATATTCCTGCCCTGTTTACCATTCAGTGATTGGCTACAGCTTTTTATTAGTGCCAGCTGCCATCCAAGCAGATGGCCTATTTAAGTCCAGCTGTTAACTTTGAGACCTTTAATCATTAATATCTGGGGGAAAAAATGAGGATTATGAAAATGAAACTGCAGTTTTGGTTTTTTATTACTCAATGGCTAGATTATCCGACCTGAATTACTTTTTTACAAAATGTTTGTGTTGAATGAAATGTTTAATATGTATATTTCTGACACCTTTTTCTGCTATCGTCCCTACTATTGTTAGACTTTTCTAATTTCAGCACAAAAAAAAATAAAAATAAAATCTAAATCATCCTGATTTTGTCTGGTCAGTCTCTAATTATTGATTTCTACTGAAAAGCTTGATTTGCCTTAACAACATTTTTACTGCTATTCTTAAAAAGTGATCATATTTTAGTATCTAAAGTTTAAATATATGACAAAATCTCAACATGCCTTTCAACACAGAACATTGTTTCTTCGGATACTGCTAAAAGTGTATTTAAATCCATCTTACAATGCAGGGACAGATATTTTGTTTAGCTAATACATCATTTGTACCATGTGAAGTTGTTAGCTTTGCTTTGTGAGTGTCTTGATTCTCAGGTACGCTTGACAAATATATGGTGTGAATGGAAATGAGATGTGCAGACATTAATTTCGCAGCTTTTAAACTCTGTGTGGCTTTTCCCCATTCATCTAATTATGGCCAAGTCTAGGTGTCGCTGCATGACAGAGAAACGTAGGATAATAAATAAATAAATGGAACTTTACTGATCTCACAACGGAGAAATGAACCCTCTGCATTTAACCCATCCCCTTGGGGGAGCAGTGGGCTGCCACTGTGCAGTACCCAGGGAGCAATCGGATGTTAAGGGTCCTGCTCAGACACCCAGAGTGGCAGTCTGTGGGAGTGGCTTTAAAACTCACAACCCCAGGATTCCAAGCTCTATGCGCTAAACACTGGGCCACCAATCCTGCCATTTTACAACTTGTAGATGTAGAAAACGCAGCTTCTTTCCAACATTTCCAACAGTCTCTTGTTGTCATCCAACAATGGCAGTAAATTCCTTTCAATATATTTTCACAATCTGTTGGTCATATTGAAATGTATACACAGTGTAGACACTGTAACACGTTTAAGAGTTAAATTCAACACCAATCTGAGTGTATTTGGTCCCAATCTGAATTAGTGTTAAATTATCTCCCTACATCACAGTACTCGAGTTGAAGAGGGATGAGGGGGGTTGGAATCCCCCTTCTTAAAAAAATCTCAAAGTAATCTCCCTTCTTAATTGACCATCCCCCCATACCATCCCCTGTGATTTTATGAAGAATGTGGAAGATTTCTACTACAATTATTAATGGTAATGGCAATAATATTGCCCTTTCAACATTTGGCAGGCTGTGGGCTTACAAGTAGGAGTAAACTCAAAGAAGTGGTCTACCATGACTATGAAGCTGATCCCAATGTGTGCATTTGTCCCTAACTATTTAGGGGCAGTGATAGCCAAACCAGTCTACTGTAAGGGCCCTTGGTCTAGGTCAATGACCGACGTACCTGGCATACATGCATATTGCTTTAGGTTAAAAGACTATATTAATTAGGCTATGTATGCTTAAAAAAATAAATAAATCTACCATACCCCATTACTACCATTACAACTAGACTACTGGTTGTGATAACTCTAAAAGAGTCAATGTACTTTGTAACACCATATTTAAAACATTGGAATTTACTGTGTAGGCCAAATCATAAGACAGTATAAATCAGTGGTTCCCAAGAGCTGAACACTGCTGGCAGTTTTGCATCATATTAAATGAATTGCTGGTTTTACATTAAAGAATAAATATTTTGTTATTTCCTTTGCAACGATTTGTTTCTTTATATAAAGCTGATGTATTTCTATGGTGAACGAAAATAGGTCAGCGATATAATATAGTGATTATACTGTGTCATATTTTTAATCATATCGATGAAAACTGTAGTAATATATTGATTTATTTTTTTGTTCAGTTTTATATTTATCATGATGTTCAGTCCTGGCTCAGTATACTAGTTATTTAGGAACAGTAAATCAGATAGAATAATACTAGGAACAAACATGCTTTGTATAAATTATATGTGTTGAAAAGCTCTTTGATATCTAAAATATTTTTAAACACATTTAATACTCAAACAGTAGCAAAGTAGCCATTGCTTGTCCAAAAAAAGAAAGAAAAAGGTTTTGAAAAACCAAATGCAGCCTGAAGCAGACATTGTGCCCAGTGAGAGCATTGATGGCTCATCACCAGGCGTGGGTTCTACTTTTATTTCCAAGAAAATTAGAAACAACTAACTGTTCATGAGATTAGAGTGTATATGGCAGCCAGGCAGCTGCAATGTTACAGCAGTGACATGTTTTATTGACATTGTTCTGGTGTTTTCAAAGCTTCTAAAATCCTCTGGGATCAATTAATTGCATGTTTGAGGGTTTAACTGACAGTTTTCATAAATTGAGAAATCAGTGAAGAAACTGGGGATGGCAGTGAGTTATTACCTTGAATAAATGGACAGGACTCAGTTACTCATTTAATGAAAATGATAACAATATGTTCTTCAATGCTATTGTGGTCCCTAATAAAGTACTTTTTTCTCAATAGCTACATTTGAAAAGAAGTAGTATAAAGCTTGAAATCATTTGAAATTTCTTTTACTAGGTTTTGTTTTAGGAAATCCTAAAAACTGTATAATAAACCAAACCTGTTTATGGGCTCATGTTGATTCTGTGCTTGTTTATCCATGTATCAAAGCTTTACAAAAGTTTAAATGTGCAACACTGGCCCTAAACTGCAAGAACCAGGCTACTACAGCCACTTGCATAGAAAAAAAGGTCAGGTTATTAAGGTCAGAGATACAAATACCATTAAAACTATGACTTAAAAAAAAAAAAACACACAACTAAGGAACTTCTAGAGTGGTTCAAATAAAAAGTTTTTTTTTTTTTTTTTTTTTACTGGAAACAAAATATAGTGTCCAAATAATTGTTTTATATATTTTGATGGATCCAAAGTAAGGATACAAGTTATCAAATATAACAAAAATCTGAAGCGGATTGAACTTATAGATCAAACAACTATTAATTGGTAAGCATACATTTTCTTAAAATCCTAGCTTTTCTCCATTATCAAGAGGATCCTTCCATAGCATTGAGGGTTATATATTTTTTTACACTATGCTGAATCTAAACAAGATATTACATCATTATATTCTGAGTATTTATTGCGCCAGATTTTAAATACTGAATGAATTCTGAATTATTGTACATGTTAAACTAGATAGAATAGAATACAAAACCCCTTTACTGTCCCACAATGGGGAAATTGTACGTTTATAAGATTTTAAAAAAGCGAGAAAATAGGTTACTGATTAAAAGACAAAAAAATAAAAAATATTTGACATATGTATAATTTCTAATGAACAATCCTGAAAGGTATGATTGAAAGATATGTCCCTCTAACACCTGCCGTACCTTCCAAGCACAGCAGATGAGTCAATGCTGCATCATTATCTGGACAACAGACTCGACTAAATTGTTCTATTTAGGTGATAATTTAAAAAGTTTATCGAGCTTATGTATTCACAAAAACAACCTCATAAAGTATGTTCTGCATCCTTGATACCATCAAACAGTAGAAATAATTCTGGACTGGACCCTGGATCCATTCATGTTTTTGCTCTAGCATGCCTATGCTAATGTTTGCTCCTCTGGCAAAAACTAGTGTGGCCTTCTGGTGGCATTTCTTCTAAGCGGATGTTATTAATTTATTAAATGGAATACATTTTAAACTCATAAACCATTATTTTTAAACCATTATTCAGCCATTAAAAAGTTGATTATTTGTTTACAGTACATCCCTAGTCCAAAGAGCATAAAAAGTACTTCTGCATTTCTGGTTACGATCCTAGCATTGATGTACAGTAGCAGCCATTCAAAATGACCCTTTCCAGTCAAATGGCAGCTGAATGGCAGCCTACTCCCCTTTGACTCCCAGCTTAATCCCCTCCAACTTCCAGCCACTGGCCTTCTCCTGCACATGCATTTGGTTTACTATGACTCCACCGTTTCACTGATTTACAGGGTCTGACCAGGATATGATGCTTCTCTTTAGATCTTAATGTCCACAAATCATGACAGAAAGAAAATTTTAGTGCAAAGATTGATGTTTAAAAAGGAGTTATAGGGGGCCAACCAAGGACCAGCCAAGGGCCCATCAAGGAAAGTGGGGAAGTTTGAATGGCTGCTACTGCAAAAGGTTTCTACACCTATAAGCTGAGGTCACATGACACTGAGCTCAGGCATTGCCAGATTCTAGACGCTCCATAATAGAGCTGAAAATTGGCTTCTTCTTGGCAACTTCTCAGATTACTGACAAAAAAAAAAATGATGTGCCTCAATACCAAATCAATCGAGCATCAAAGCCTGTTATTGGCAAACAACACAAAAAAAGAATAAATAATAAATAATACAGTATAATACAGAGTAATAAAGTAAATTTGCCACTTACTGGACTGGAGGAGTTAAATTTTTATTTATTAAGTTAAATAGGAAATTTGCTAATGCTATGGATTATATAAGAGCAATTAAAAAAAAAAACAAAGCACACAGTTATAGGTGAAGTCAGGAGTATTTGTGTAGGAAAAAAAGAAAAATAAACTGAGTGTGTTTCCAGCTCAGCAGCCATGCAGAAGCTAGGCTACATTTCTGGGGTAGTTTTCCTAAAGGTAAACATCTAACCTGAAAATGGCTCTGCTAGAGAAGCAACAGTGTTTAGCTAATTGTAAAATGATAACTTCTAAAAACCTTTATTTCTTCATTTCTTTTAAATCATCTTTCTGTTTTGATGTTTTTTTTTTTCTGTAGTTCGTCTGCTTTGTTTACTCTCAATTCCAACAGGATTTCAGTGTTTCTGTTTGCAAACACAACATTCAAACCTAACCTTTTATATGATTTGCATTCAATAACATGCGAGACAGAAAAGGCAGGTGCTTTTATCTGAGTATAAAGACATACTTTTTTCAACTTTTATGTTTTAGGATACAGGAAAATAGATCTAAATATTTCATAACATGATCGCAAATTGATCTTGATCATTCATTGATTTAAAGTTAATATGAAGCATCAACTACAACTGAGTAACTGGGTGGATAGAAGCAACTTTGATAACTGCAAGGTAGAGTAGGTGTATTTTATATATATATATATATATATATATATATATATATATATATATATATATATATATATATATATATATATATATATATATATTAAATATGGCTCAAGCTGTCTGTGACAAATGCAAAATTATGTTGGAAATATTAAAGAAAAATAGCTAATTACTACTTTATGGGGTCACATTTTATATATAGTTGTTATATATTTTGGTTTATTTGTTTTGTTGGGGTAGGTATTTACCAACCCTAAAGGACTACACTATAATTTAGTGTTTATACTAGATGGTTAGCTCTAATTCTCTGTGCTGCTTGTGTTTTCTCAAGTTTCCTCATCTCTGCATAGGATCAATGCTCTCCACCGACCAAACTCAGTCGTATTGACGTTTTGTGCATTCAGTGTAACAGAACACGGGTCTTACGAGTGGTCCACCGCACTCAGC
Source organism: Cyprinodon variegatus (assembly GCF_000732505.1). Taxonomy (NCBI): domain Eukaryota; kingdom Metazoa; phylum Chordata; class Actinopteri; order Cyprinodontiformes; family Cyprinodontidae; genus Cyprinodon; species Cyprinodon variegatus. Next base: position 1,015,315 of record NW_015150515.1, read on the forward strand.
CTGAGCCTGAAATAGAGCTGTCAGTCACAGATGTCAAACACTTATTACAGTTACAGTGTCAGGTTTCTTACCGGCATTATTACAATCACCAAATTGCCTGTCAAAGCTACTTGAGCTCTTCCAGCTTATTTAGAGAAAGGTACTTTTTTTCCTCATGGACTGCCCTGACTAATGGATATTAAGTGTGTTAATATTTTTTCCCATTTCAGGGGTACATTTATATCCATCTTGTCACTTCAGCAGGAAGGAAGGAGTTTCCATTAAGATTCTTATATAAAAGGGACACAAAATCCAACTTATCTTGATTTTAACCTTTTACCATCCAAATAACCCAAAGTACCCAATATTTCGAGTATATGCGCACATATAAAAAATTGAATTCTTGACATGGGGTATATCTCCTTTACACAATACGGTGTGCAGCTTTAACTAGGTTTTATTACTGATTGTTTCAGTAATGGTTTAACTTGTTCCCTTGCAGCAAGAGGGTCCTGAGTTCCCAGCCCTGGGCCTTTCTGCTTGGAGTTTGAATGTTCTCCCCATGCATGTGTGGGTTTCCATCCAAGTTCTCCCCCACAGTCTAAAAACATGACCGTTAGGTTAATTTGCATCTTTCAAATTGTCCTTAGGTGTGAGTGTGTGGTTGCACATCTTTGTGTGTCACTGTGTTGCCCTGCAACAGACTGCCAACTTGTCCGGGGTGTACCCTGCCTCTCGCCCATAGACTGGTGGAGATAGGCAATGGCCTTACTGCATCCATGATGAAAAAGCAGGAGAAGATGGATGGTTCAGTTTTCTTTTCCTTAAACTTTAGTGCCTGGGGGTTTAAAACCAACCCTTAAGGCCAGAAGTTCAGGATTGTTTCAAGTGATGTTGAACAATCGGCTCTCTAGGTGTTTTAAAAAGTTTATCCTTGAATTTGAGAGCTTTCTCTCTGTTCTTCAGATCACTACATGGCCATGCTCAGATTGAGGCACTTCACCTAAAGCTATGGATTGCTGAGGTTAGATAAAGCCCTCTTAACTCTTCACTGAAAGTTAGAAATTGGTGACGTCGGTCCTCAAGGGACCCTGTCCTCTAGGTTGTTTCCCTGCTTGAACAAACCCATTTCAGATGATGGAAGCCCAGCAAAGTTTTTTTTTTGGTTAGCCATCGATGAAAATCAGCTGTGTTGAAGCAGAGGAAATTTTTAAAACCTGCAGGACGTCGGCATTGATTACTGACTTTGGACACCACTGCCTTAGAGCTTTTAAATTAGTATACAGCAGTTCCTAAAAAAAAAAAAAAAAAAGATTTGAGTTTTAAATAACATCTGACATATCTGGAGAAAGACAGAAATGTTTCCTCAGATCAGTTAGAGTCAAAATCAACAGGATCGCTATAACAGAAGTAAGAATATAATTTCCCCTTTAACAAGTGGGTGCCAGGTGCCTTACAGACGTTTGCTGATAGACTAGACAAAACTTACAAAATACCTGCTAATAGAAGGATTTTTTTTCCATTGCACAAATATATAAAGAAATCAACCACAGTGGCTTCTTTTAACATTCAATATGCACGAATGAAGAAAAAGCATGCTAAAGTCAAGACATTAAAAAAACTGGAGGAATTTAGCCTGGCCTGTTCTAACGCTGACACTGAACTTTACCTGACAACAGAATGGCTCTTCACATCACCTCAAATCAACACACCAGGGGTCAGCTTTAACACAGACCATTACAGAACAGGCCTCTTGAAGACACCCATCAGGAACTACAGCAAAAAAAACAACAACCTTATGAATAAAAGAAGGTTTAAGCTTTTTGTTTTTAATTCAATTTCCCTATTTTAAAGATTATTTTAAATATATGGGCTGTCTTAAATTATTTCATCCTGGCAGTCTATAGACTATTACCAAAGAAAGGTATGTAGAAAAAAGCATTTTAGTTAAGAATCCTTAGTTGAAACAAATGTGGACTTCCAAGTAGTACGATAGTGAAATAATCGAGCCAAGAAAACGCTTCAGGGTGTCAGAGAAAGAAAATTTAACTGCTAGTCATAGAAATCAAGCATCTAACTTGCGTAAAAAATACCACGTGAGTAAAGGACCTGGAGAACCTTAAACACCAAAAAACCTGAAACAAATTACACCCACTCTCTGTGTTTACATTTGGGCACTTTAGAAAAAGGGGGTCATAGGTGCACTGACAGGAAAGAGAAAATATGATGTTTGTGTCTATACATTCAGACCTTCAAATACTATAGTGGAGAAGACATATCACCTTTTTTTGGGCTGAAAAAAAAAATCACCACATTTTCATGCATCTCATTACAACCCAACAGTGCAGTTTATTGCATCTCTTAGAGTAGTTTTCTGCTGCACAGATGCACAAGATTCCCTTGTAGATTCCAGCTATCATCGCAACCTCAAACCCCTTACAGGGGAACACAATCCCTCACCTGTTCAGCCAGGTCAACAATTCCCTCTAAAAACCACCTTTCAGAGACATAGACAGGTTTGGGGTATTGCAGGCTAACAAAAGAAGACAAATTACACCAATTCCAAAGGGCTGGATCCGTTTATATAGTTTGGTCCACTCTATAAATGTCATGAACCGAGGACAGAGGGACCCAGTATTCAAGGAGAGACAGTCAGTAGGAAAGTTCAAAAGGTTTAATTAAAATAAAACAAAAACTGAAGTGAAGTCTCGCGGACGCTGCAGGAGGGAGGCGGGGCACCGCCCAATCTCAGACACTCTCTGGTTTAACAGTTCAGTCCATGCCCCCAGAGGGGGTTGCAATCCAGCCGATGGGCTGACAGCTGACGCGGCTCGCGTCACCCAGAGTGTCCCCGGTGCTGCAGCTCCGGAGGAGTTGCAGGAAGCCGATCCTGACCAGGGATTCAGATCAGGCAGGAACGGACAGAACAGGATACAGATCAGGCAGGAACAGAACAGGTGGCAGGATCCAGGCTTCCAAGCAATAACAGACTCCCAGGAGGGTTCAGAGTCTGACTGGGACCAGAAGCATGACCAGGCGGTCACGCACAGGAGCAGACGGGATCAGGTGCAGACGAGCAGGCTCAGTGGAAGAGGGTAGCCAAGACAGGACGTGGAACCGGAACTTGAAGCAGGACTTTAAACTGGTCTCCTCCCTGGAGCCAGGCTTACTGGATAAAAACTGAACCTCCCCACATATTGAGCCAAAAACCCAGAGGACTCCATGGGGGAGGAACAGTGGACGATCAGGAGACGAGACAAACACTAAAACCCTCTTTTCACTGGCTGCTAGGATCCAGGACACGAACCAAGGAACAAAACTAACAGACAGGCTAACTGAAAGACAAGTAATGATCTGGCCATGAATGCTCAGGCTGAACTGAATAACCAACAGGAAACAGGTGAGAGGAATAAATTATAATTGAGGCAGGGAGGGAAAAACAACAGGTGAAAGGAGTGACTAATTAAGGGAGAGCAAACAGGCCAGATCATGACAATAAAGTCTTAAACTCAATGCTATTTTTGACATTTTGAATTGAAAAATCATCCTGGATGAGAAGCGAAATGTTTTCAAACTTGGAAACAAAGTCCAGGGGGTTGTTTTTTTTATATTTATGGAATTCCCTTCTTGAGGTCAGGGGACCCTTTGGGAGGTGCATCCCTTCGGGATTGACAGCAGAAACTTTCATTAACAAATCAAGTGCAGCTTGCAACACGTCTTTTTAAAATGGAAATATTCGTTTATGTGATATGGTGGTGCAATTATGAATATGAAGGTTATAAAATCAATATATTTGTTGTTATATCTTATTAAAGACTTAGACTTCATATAGGAACTAAATGTTGACTTACACCTTAGGCACAGTGATGACCTGTTTCATTCATTCTGTTCCACACACAAGTTTTTCCTCTATTGTCCGGAACTGCTTTGCTTTATGCTTATTACTGAGGAGCAGCGAGTGAGTTAACTGAATGCATTCTTTTTATAACTGCTTGTCACATTCTCTGTTCCTTTCCCAATTTTTGTCGTGTTTTTTATGTTGTTTAACCAGCTCCTTATGCTCCAGTCTTTGAGATAATTTTCCATTTTTCTCCAAAAGTTCATTCAGTTGTATTTTATGAAAGAAGAGCTAAACTCTGCTGCTTTATCGGAAAACTTCAAATCCGACTCTTTCAGCCTCTCTTACATTTGCGACTCTACAGAGCTACATGCTGTGACAATGACTAGTTGCAATGCGCATAGAACTCCACCAAAAGGCACAGACACTCTATAGAGGTGGCTTTTGTGGGGCAGAAGTTGTTTGTATTAAAAGGTCAGAGAAAAATATAATGTTTTTTTGTTATTATTATTATTATTATCCTGGAAAACATATTAACCTACCATACCTCCTCCAGAGTAAGTTATGTTTGTGATTTCTTTTGTCATGACACCCAGGTTTGTTCAGAAAACATGAGAGAACACAGCCCTGAAATCTCAAGCTTAGCAACATTGTTAGGTTAGACAGTCAAACCTTTATTGTATTTGCAAACGTTAATAAATGTCCTTCAAAAGGATGAAAACAGTTGCATGCACAACAAAAAGCACATTTCTTTTGTCAAGAAACTTGCTATTAAAATTCTCTCTTGAGTCTGAATTTCAACTTGACCACTTTTAGAATTTAAACGCATAAAATCTAACTTAAGATCAAAGATCTTAACCCTTTTGTGGTTACAAGTGCCAGGTGGCCGGTAGCAGTAAAATACTGCAAAATATATTTAATCACTGTCTTAGTGAAAATGTTCCTTTAATTATTCAGAACTGAAAAGCATGAAAAATGTTAATTGCTGCAGATGTTGTCCCGTGACGCAGTCTCGACCCCTAAATATAATGGCACTCATTTTTTATTATTTTTTTTTCCAGGCTGGCATTTCATCAGCTGCACAAAGAAAACAGATTTAAATCTTACCTGACACACTAAGTCCAATATCACAAAAGAAACTAAAGATAGCAGGTATGGCAGGAGCAGCAGAGAAGAGTTTGCTTACTCAACTGAATGCAGGATATTGCTTTTATTAACCTTTTTTTCTTAGCCTCATGTTTTAGCTTGTAGATAGTAGATGGGTTTAGCGGAGGGCTGTGTAATGCAGTAGCTGAATGCCACCAAGGTTGAGAAAATTAGCATTTTGTAAAAATCTAGGCCCTCATTTTGATTTTGTCACAATAATAGAGTATGTGTACCTTAAGAATAGGGCCATTCAATTTCTCAAGCGCATGATCACGTGTCGTACAGGTACTGTTACCATATAAAAAGAACTACATACAGTAGTAGCAATTCAAAATTTCTCCACTTTCCTTGATGGGCCCTTAGCTGTTCCCCTACAATTCCTTTTTAAACATCTAAAATATTCTTTCAGTCATGATTTCTGGACATTAAGATCTAAAGAGAAGCATTATCTCCTGGTCAGATCCTGTAATTCAGTGAAAGGTGGAGGCAGAGTAGAAAAATATGCATGCCCATGAGAAGACCAGTGGCTGGAAGTTGGAGGAGATCTTGCTGCCATTCGGCGGCGATTCGGCTGGCTTTTGACTGGAAAGGGCCATTTTGAATGGCTGCTACTGCATGAGCCTTATGCTTTCTATTTTGTGTTTGCAAACTTATTTCAGATTGATAAAAAAAAAAAATCAGCAATTACATATTTACTGCTTAACTGTTGCAGGAAAAAAATAGGACATAAAAGAGGGGGGGGAAAGTGTCTTGAATGGGTGCAGATTTTTTTTACTTTTCAAAGCATACAGGATGATCCTTGTGTCTCAAGAACATTTTCCATCAATATGAGAACTACAAAATCTGCATTAATGGACACACATTGTGATGGATTAACAAGTTTCCAAATGTGCAAATAAAGCAGAAAATGGGTGCGACAGTTTCATTTAAACAAAATGCTTCCATGGGTGCAAACTGTCATGAAACTTGGTGGTTTCGGGGTTGGTTTGGTTTAAAATTAAATAAGTCACAGGAACATGCCTAGAATACAACATACAGCCTTTTTCTTCAAGGTGAAATTGTGGAAATCTTTAAAATTTTGTAAATGCAGAAAACTGGACCTCCTTGTAAAACTAAAAATGAATGGTGTAAAAATTCTGCTGCATAACGATTTCCATGAGCACCAACATGGCGACACTTTCATCTTTGACACATTTGTCTTGTTTCGACAACGTTTTGACCAACAGTTATTAATAATCTAGTCTGTTTCGATGTTAAACTGGAGAAATCTACAGGTTTTTTTACGAAATTAGCGCCCTCTCCATATTTCCAGCTGTCGTGCAAACACTTAGCATTTCCTGTCCTTATTTTGTTATCACACCTTCAAAGTAAAAGCATACACAGCATGCAAACTTTTTGTTTTGATCCGATCAGATCTCAAATTGAATAACATAATAATTTTAATAATTATTAAATTGAATAAGTTTA
>NW_015150515.1:1022611-1028250 GCF_000732505.1 Cyprinodon variegatus
TTCAATCTTCTCCATTTATGGCAGTTTTTACTGCAATTAAGTTATTTACTTAAAGTCATATCCCCCCCAGCCCGCGAACAGCGGCCGTATGTTGAAAAATGCACTCAAGCAGCAGTTTTTTCTTATACATCATTTCCATTTTGCTTACTATAAACTTCTTTCAAATAGCTACATTAAAACATCCCCAGGAACTCCATTAAGTATTCAGTGGCCTGTCACAGTCAAACCGGCTTATGGGTTTCAACCCTCCGCTTGTTCTTTTGTCACTGATATGCAGGTATACAAATTACAGGGCCTGTGTTACACTCACAGGAGCCCACCTCAATATCCTTCCTCACAGCTTCATTTAATGACTTCATCACTCATTGGCAGGATTTATTTCCTGTCATTAGGTGGGCTCTGGTCGGCAATATGCTTGGGACCATTTTGACTTGCCTGAGTAGGCATCGAATCACCTAGAGGGACTTGGGAGTGCTGGAGATCCAAAGCTGTGTGATTATCCTTTTCACTTCACTGTGATATAGGTTGAGCTGGATAGAATGAAAGGCCCTGATAAGTGACTAAAGCTGGACCCAAAGCCCCAGAGCTGCTAACCCATCTTTATTTAGGTTAACCAACTGGCAAAACCTTTGACGGTTGAGTAAAGGTACTTTTGGTCAGTGTATATGAGTCACTGCATTATATTAAGTTGTGTAACTCAACGCTAGATTTTAACCTGGTGAAAATCTATAAAAAAAATAATAACTATTATAAAAAATCTGGACAATACAGACATTTGGTCAGGTTTAAATCTGGTCTCTTTTCTCAGAGTAGCTTTGCCTCATCTGTTCATCTTGGCTGTGACTCCCTCATGGAGAGAAATATTAGCTGTGCTGCTGCCATCAACACCTTTGTTTACAGATGTTTGAGATCGGCCTGTTTTTCAGTGTAGGCCTGTTTCTCTGACTGTGACTGTGCTCTCTTCATCCTCTGACATGGTAGCTGGCTCGGAGCTTGTCTGCCTGGCTGTGTGTTTCCTGGATGGGGCCGCCTTTTACAGTTGCCTTTTGTATCTCTTCGTCCGTCTCCTTGAACCCCAGTCGGCCTCGGCAGGTGGCCTCTCACACTGAGCCTGGTTCTGCTGGAGGTTTCTTCCTGTTAAAAGGGAGTTTTTCCTCTCCACTGTCGCTACAAGCATGCTTAGTTTGAGGGATTTTGTTTTGAGTCAATGCAATTAACTGGTTTTCCTTAGATAGAAAACTTTAAATCAATTTGTCTGTATGATCTGGTAAACTATAAAGTGCCTTGAGATGACATATGTTGTGAATTGGAGCCTTATAAATAGACTGAAATGAATGGGTTACTGGAGTCATTGGTTAACTCACTTTAATCAGTCTTACTTTTTTTAGTTCACCCCTGAATGACCTAGTGCTTTAATAATTTTATTGCAAATTTTTAATTATGTCAAATGCTAATGATTGACCTGAAATGATCCTGGGGCTGTAAACACAAGAGGGGAGAACATCTTTAAATAATTATGGAGAGTTAAGCCATCCCAAATCCCTCTCTGTTTGCCTAAAATCTTCCCCTTGACAGACTTGTCTGTAGTTAACTGGGAGACTTGTGAAATTACTACTGTGTGGCTTAAAGAGGATAAACGAAATTGCGAGTGTACATACTACCTCCCTATGGATTCAAACTCACAAGCTCTCTAGCTTTATTTCTCCCTGTCACAGCCCTACCTCATAAATCTCTGATACAAGCCCAGAAGAGAATCAAATGTTTGTAAGCTATCGGTTTAATGGCAGTTTTAGGGTCCCACAACACAGCGTTTCACAACATTTTTTTAACACAATTATTAACCTGAACAGCTTCCCAAGTGTCCTAGATTCTTATTTATTAAAATATCTTGTTATTTTGAGTCACCTGAAGACAACAATCACAGACGCTGGGAAAGTGATATTTTTGCCTTCCGGTTGTCACACCTCTCTGGACTATGTTTAGAGCTGCAAAGTGTACATCACAGCCAACTTTATAATTGAATAAATTATGGTTGTGATTTTGCTTTGCATACTGTACCAACTGTGTAAAGTAAGAGAAAAGACACAAGCTAACGAGCATACATGCCAATTAATGCATCACAAAGCATTTAATCTGTAGTGTTGTCTAATCATATTTCACGCAGCCCTGAACATAGCCTCTGCAGTGCAGGTTGTCATAGCAAACATAAGCAAGAAATTTTAGTTACAAACCATTAAAAACACAATACCCAAAGTTAGAGTGGTTCTGAAAAAGGCTATTTTGTATTTTTTGTTATGGATTTATTTTGAACAAACCAACATCATGTTTTGTGAGCTTGCTAAGCATAGATTGAGCACAAAGTAAAACACACAAATAGTAGGTTTTGCATGATACAGCCCTTTGAGGTTTGTTGTTACCTGCCATTATATATTGTAAGAGAATACTTAATGTCATAAATTTTTAGTGCAAATACAATTACAGTAGTAGCCATCCAAAATGACCCTTCCCAGTCAATTGCCAGCCGAATGGTAGCTCATTTCCCTGCAACTCCCAGCAAAATCCCCTCCAACTTCCAGCTACTGGGTGTGCATATTTTTTTACTGACTCTGCACTAAATTACAGGGTCCAACCAGAAGATGGCACTTCTCTTTAGAACTTTGTTAGGTTTATTCAATAATGATTATAAAATTAATATGTGTTTATGAAACATTTTTGCAAGGGGATGCTCCACTCCTGTCTCATGATCCAGTCGGGAGACCATCCTGCCTTGTCATTCTGATGGAGCATTCTGTCTTCATGAACTGATCAATTGTTCTGTCTGAACAATACTCTGTTTGTAACCATGTGTCATGTTCTGTTAATAAAATGCTCTGCGTTTGAGTCCGGGGTTCAACTGTCTCTCCTTCCTGCATCCATAATTGTGTATTTCAGTTCTTCTTTTGCAAAAACCTACATTTTATGAACCCGACAAACTTTCAAAACAAACCACTGGACTTTGTTTTCAATTTTTGAAGACGTTTCGCTTCCAATCTAAGACGTTTTTTCAATGTCAGAATTAGCGTTGAGTTGCTTTATGAAGTAGCCCAACAAAGCCTTGTTTTTGCTTAGACAACATGCAAAATGAAACGGACGAACGGGTCCACCCCTTTGGAATATTTTAGTACAAAGATTGGTGTTTAAAAAGGAATTGTAGGGGAACAGCCCATCAAGGAAAGTGGGGACATTTTTAATGGCTATTACTGTATATTATATAGGCTGTAAACTTTGAGACCTCTGTTGCTTTTTATTCAAGACAGCATATAACTCATTAACTAAGATACTGCAATTAAAAAATGTGATTTATGGTTCCCTGCAGATCTCTACAGAAAACAATTCCCCCTAAATAAAAAAAGAAAATTATTATAATATCAAGAATATGTTTATTATTTCTAATTATTATTATTGTATGGTATAAATTGTAAGTGAACATATTACTTTTCGTAGCAGCAGAGTGCTGAGATTAGGTAGTATCTTTTGTTAGAAAGATCCATGTATCTGTCTAACCAGTTAAATATTTGGTGTTTTTTTTTATCATCATCATTACTGAATTGATAAGCGATACTTTAAAAATATTAATAATACATACCATTCAGAGGATAATCAGCTGCTGCAGCACAATCACTGTGTAGATAAAAAAATAATAATAAAAAAGAAAAAAAAAAAAATATATATATATATATATATATATATATATATATATATATATATAAATATATATATATATATATATATATATGTTATGGTTATTGCTCCTGTCTGGTAATAAAACTAAAAAAGAAAATATGAAAAAGGCCAAGGATATATATGTTGCACCATAATTTAACACAAGTGTCAGAATCTTTATTAATAAAATGTCACCGCCTACTAGGTTGCCTAATTATACAAGTTGAGACAATTTTACGAGGTCACAGAGGCACATCTGAACCTATTCTTCAGGTCTATGTATAGAAAGAAAGGGAACAAATACAAATAGACACAAAGAACTGGATTTAGAGAATTCAGAGGAAGATGTTAAAATATCTCAATTATACACAAGCGATCATTCAAGATCAGTAATATATATCAAAATAACTCTTGATCCTTTCCTTTCATGTTTGATCTATAAGTCTCCTTTATCTCTGTATATTGTTTTGTCTTATATTATATTTTATGTATTTTAAATCATATTTTTGCTAAGTAATACCATATTTAAAACAGATTAAAATTTTATTTTGTTGCTCAGCATTGTTTTCCATATCCTTAATGCACTGGTTGCATAACATACAATAATATATTTAATGTAAATTTAAAAAGCAGACAAATTCTTGAACCCCAGTCGGCCTCAGCAGATGGCCGCTCACACTGAGTCTGGTTCTGATGGAGGATTCTTCCTGTTAAAAGGGAGTTTTTCCTCTCCACTGTCGCTACAAGCATGCTTAGTATGAGTGATTTCCTTCGAGTCAATGAGTCGGAGCAATTGAATCGTTTTCTTTAGATAGAAAACTTGAATCAATTTGACTGTATGATCTGGTTGAATTTTAAAATGCCTTGACATGACATGTGTTGTGAATTGGCACTATATAAATACTATACACTACACTATATAGACTAAATTGAATTGAAGTTTGTTTACTGTGAGAATGATTTGGTGAAGAGATTTTCTTATTTAAACAGCATCTACTATCAGGCCGTATCAAATATGAGGCTCTAAATTAACCGGCGGTATTGCAGTCATATCACCACCAGTTATCAGCCATGTCACATGTAATTTCAGTTCATGTGTTACTCTATTATTTTTATATTCCGATTAAAATCATTTTTTTCTGGTCTCATCCCTTCGCTCTGATTATGGTTTCTGTGCCCCTGTTTGTCTCTATCTGGTATGTGCCTGTCATAATGATTTTGCAGGTGTACATTAATTTGTTCCAAGAAATGAATTATGACAAAAACAAACGCAGAGCAAGAATGGAATACAGAATGGTGCCACAGGAGGGAGCGGGGAAGGGCGTTGTATTTATCCTGTTGACATGAAACTGATTACCAGCCACCCGTGTGACAAAGCGTATCCTGATCATTCCATCCTCACTGCAACACAGACGGAAACAAGACGGGCTTTCAACATTACATTTGTCATTTTGATATTTAGGAGGATTTAATGTGTTTACTTTTTAAAAGCCTCTAATGCCATGATTTGATTATGTCAGACTCAAACGCAGAGCAAAATTGAAAGAGGCTTGATGCTGTGATGATGATTGTTAGGAAGGTCTAGAAAAAAATGGGCTTTCTCTGGACAATCAAATGTACCAGAAAAGCTAATCAGATAAAATGTGGAGCAGCTGCGGCACAGTGAAAAGACAACAAATGAAGGAGGGAGGCTAATTATTACAGATTAACAGCAACACAGAGCAATAAGCAGAAAGAGGCAAAGAACTAGATATAATAATGCCATAAAACAACTGAAAAAAAAACAAAAACCAATAAATGCAACACTTATTAACATTTAGCAAAATATAGCTAAAATAAGTATATTTGGAAAAAATTGCAGTTTTCCATCTTAAGAATTTCTTTGTAACTGGCACAGTTTAATGAATTCCTTTTATTTAAAAAAAGGGCGTTGTACC
>NW_015150515.1:1028965-1030503 GCF_000732505.1 Cyprinodon variegatus
TAAAAATTTGGTAAAGTAAGCAACAACCTTACTGAAGGGTGGTGAGTAGGGGGTTCACTTAGAAAAGTTCTTGAGTTTTGGGGTAGATATAAATAAATTAATTATGCTCTTTATTTTTGTGTAACATTAACATCATACCTTACTGTAGTTTTTTTTATTTCGTCCTTGGAACATTCAAGCAAAGCCAATGTTTGATACCATACTGGCTTTATGCAAGGATTTGCAAAAGTATCTTTGAGATGTTAATTATTCTAATTATATACTGTATTTGATACAAACATAGATTATTTAGGAAAAAATGCACTTTAATTCAGCACTTATTATGTGAAGAATTGTGTAGTTGCTTCCTTTCTCCCATAAAGGCTTCATTCCAATCTACCCCCCTACGTTTCTTGCCTGCTTAAAGTGCTGTATCACTTTAATGGTCTGTGTGGGTTCCATGAATAGTCTTGCTGCACTCAGGCACAGATCACTGTGCCTTGGGTGTAGCACCATTTAGAAAGATGTACCTTCCTGCTGTGCTTATTAACTGATGAATCTCATAAGTGTGTAAAGAATGCTGTCAAAATTGGAGTCACAACTTAATCAGATGAGAGCATTTGGAGACGTGGAGAGACATCTGTTCACCCCACGGCTAGTAATAAAGCCAATCTGTGTTTGTCCATAAAAGTTGTGCTTGAGTTGTTTTCCTGTTGTTGATTTTTTAATTCTTGTATCTGTTGCTAACCTCGTCCGTCTGTATATTTTTAATGTCAAAGGCAAAATTAGTAAAAGCCTATTGTTTTCTCTTTTCCTGACAAGCCAATTTTCATTTTGTTTAGTACTTTTCTTGTATGCAGTTTGTTCATTTCTCTAGCCAAGAAGGTTCTTATTTTATTTTCATTGTAGAAATCTTCACTTGACTGTATTTCCTCATTTGGGTTTATGTCTGAGGTATGCTGGTGCCAATTCAACATTTCTTGACTACACCCATCCTTCTCTCTCTTTTTCCATCCCTCAGTGCTTTGCTAAGGGAGACAAGAAGCTAATGGTATTGTGCTGTGTCTTCATCATTAATCAGGACCCCATTAGCCAGGCCCCATACAAAACTTTGTTCTAACTAACACTCCAAGAGGACCAATGGGTAATGTGCTGGTTAGAGGACAGTGTAGAGGAGCATGAGAAATGACATAAAACAACTGTAAACAGTTTCATTAAGTCCAGGCTTACTCTTAAATTGTCCTAAAACATCAGTGTGGTATGTGCCACTAAGGATTCCTTTTTCATTTAGATAAAGTTCAGAGTTCCATAAAATGAGCCATTTCTTGATATTGAGTCCCCATTATATTCTGTTTTCCCCTCTCTCTCTCTAACATATATATAAATATAAATATATATATATATATATATATATATATATATATATATATTAGGGATGGGACGATTTATGAAGACCGTCAGAATCGTTCGGTTCGACTGTCTCGGTTCGGTTCGCGTGTGTTTCTTTCGGTTCATGCGCTGCTCCTTTTTCTCATAGAGGAAGCGATTACACTCCAGAG
>NW_015150515.1:1031223-1042006 GCF_000732505.1 Cyprinodon variegatus
ATATATATATATATATATATATATATATATATATATATATATATATATATGATGTTCCTGATTAGATAGAAATTTACCTAAGGGCTTTTTGAAGAAAATCTCATTGTAGGTCTGAAAAGAGGCCAACCTAGCGCAATGTAACTTAAATGTATTATGACACAGATCTGATTCATGCCAATGTGACCCAGGACACTTGGCTGTGTGGTCCTGAATCCCATACGTATCTGATATTTTCAAATATGACCTGTGTCTGAACGGACAGATCGCATTCACGCCTCATCAATAAAGTTAAATTTATTTCTTATTATTATTTATATTTATATTTAGTCATTCAGAAAAGTATCTTTTTATTGTATTTGGCTATTTTTGTCTTGCTTTGTCCCCTTTTCACATTGCTACATGCATGCTGGAACTGAAAAAGACAAAACTGATAATGACCAACCACAAAAAAAAACAAAAACATAGAAATAAAAGATGGGATAAGAAAAAATCTGTTTAAAAAAAAAAACATGCTACACGAATATCTCCAAGAAAACCACATACTATATCATTGTCTAAGAGTTAAAACAATGGTATGATGAAATTAATAAAATATGTACATTGCTTACAAAGAATAATTCTGAATATCTTTGGGAAGTAATAAGATTTTGAAATAAAAAAAGGGTAGAAATATTAAACGCATAAACCACACTTGTATTAAATATGATGATAATTATAATTAAATTAAATTCAATTCATTTTATTTATATAGCGCCAATTCACAACACATGTCATCTCAATGCACTTTAAAATTCAACCAGATCATATAGTATGTAGTTCAAGAGATATGCACCATTAAGATTTGGTATGTAAATACAAATTATGCATAACAGCACAGAGATGTAACAAACTTAATACAAATAATATAAATATGAGATAAATTTACTATTAATTGAATTCTTTTGTATTTCTATCACATATTTGTGCATTAAACGGCCCCCTAATTTACATGTCTATCTAATTTATGGCCCCGTAACTATTTCAGAAGCTCTGGTATTGACTATTTTATATATTTATTTCTGTGTGTTATTAATCATGGTAAGATTGGTTCTCCATATTAAACTAGGTCTGATATTGACATTTACATAAGGCTCTGTGCCTCCTGGCCTTTAAGTCTGTTAAATGTCTGAATCAGATTATTCTAACATACACCTTTGCTCTGCAGCTGTCTGGTTAAACAAGACACCTTTGCTTGCATTTTCAAAACTGCATCCATTTATTGTCAGTTTCCTTGCTATTAGTTGAGTCCTTTTGATTATCTCTGTTCCTCCCTTCTACTTTTTAGGTGTGTGTACCCATGACTTTTGTGTAGCCAGCAAACCTATCCCACTCTGACACCCATGTTCACCAGCAGGCAGCTTTTTCCTCATTATGAGTTGGGAGCAATCTGCTGAGCTGGGTGAATCCAGACAGCAATTATCTAAGCTAGAGGAGTCAGCAAGCAACACTACACTAGAGAAAGGGTTATTAGACAGACACAACACCTTGTTCTCAGAGTTGGATAGTTCTCCTTAGACTATCCATGGTTCACAGGGAATGGAAGACAAGAGAGGACCAATTTAGTAAGTTGCAAAACAAAGGTATTGGTGTGTAGGTGGAAACAAGAGCAAGGTATCCAAAGATACTGTGATGTGATATGTTGCCACTCATATAATAATGCCTAACTAGAAGAGGAAATGATACCACTGGGCTACATATTTTGTTAGTATTAAATAATGATAATAATAAAAACAGTTGGGGAGTTTTTGACCGCAAATGCTATCTGGTGGATGCACAGTGTTGCACTTGTACAAAGCTTGCAGTTGTGCCACGACTACTCCACTAGAGTCAGCTAGAGCAGTAAGTACAGATGGATGTACACAACTAGCCGTGTACATCCAACTGCTAGCTTAATCTAGCAGGACGAGGTACAGTTATCTGAGGCTAGACTGTGTAACGTTCCTGGCACTGGAGCTGCTAATTGCAATCAGCGCACCTGTTCTACTCCACCCTACCTGCTTAAAGGCTCCGTTCCTCCAGCCTCCAGTGCCAGAACGTCTCTAGCCAAACAGTGAGAACTTCCAGCTTAATCTGTGTGTCCGTCTGACTGTCTGAACCTAAACCTGTTTTTGAGCCAGCCTGATCCCTTTCTGGATTTTTGTCTGCCTGCCTGAGCCCTGCTCATCAGCCTCAGTGATCTGGACTGTCTAACCATGTTTCTGACCCAGCCTGCCTGTGAGTAAAGGAGATTGCCTGCCCCTTGAACTGTCTGTGCTTTTTGGATTATGGAACTGGATCTAGACTTGGAACCTCCACTGGACTCTCCCTTGGATACCTCAGCTACCTGGCCACCAGAAGACTCGGTTGGCCACAGTCTGGTTTCAGGAAAGGACGGAGTCCCTGCTGGGGCAATCCAAGGCTCTTTGTCCAGGTTCGGTCCGGTCTTGACGAGGGGGGGGGGGTCCGTTAATCCAGCTGAGGTATCCAAGGGAGAGTCCAGTGGAGGTTCCAAGTCCAGATCCAGTTCCATAATCCAAAAAGCACAGACAGTTCAAGGGGCAGGCAATCTGCGTTACTCACAGGCAGGCTGGGTCAGAAACATGGGTAGACAGTCCAGATCACTGAGGCTGACGAGCAGGGCTCAGGCGGGCAGACAAAAATCCAGAAAGGGGTCGGGTTGGCTCAAAAACAGGACGAGGTTCAGACAGGCAGACGGACATACAGATTAGGCTGAAAGTTCTCACCGTTTGGCTAGAGACGTTCTGGCACTGGAGGCTGGAGGAACGGAGCCTTTAAGCAGGTAGGATGGAGTAGAACAGGTGCACTGATTGCAATTAGCAGCTCCAGTGCCAGGAACGTTACAGACTGCTTCTACTTTAGGAGGCTGGCTGTGCTCTTTGTTGCTTGTGGAAGGAGCTGCTTTAATCCCTCTGGTGGTCATTGGTTCCAGGTTACTCCTGTAAAACAGAGAGTTAAACATCTGATCAGAGTTTTTTTTAAGAATTAGGTTGCCTTACCATCACAGACAGACATGCAGGTGGCCTGAATAGCAGACGCCATTGTGACTCTTAGGTTGAAACGCCATCCTTCTCTTCTTACTGTTTGGTAACTGCTTAAGCCGGGCATACAGTGTATGATCTTTTTGCCCTTTTCGGGCAGATTCTCTAGTCGTTCAAGACTATTTCGATCATGCTGAGTTTCAGCGTCATCGTCCATCCTGCGTTGTGTAGTATACAGGGGGTAACGAGGGGCAATTAGCCTCTCATGACCATCTCCCAATCAGGAATCCTAAGGTCAGGAGAAAATCAAATATGTTTAAAATTCAGTCGGCCATCGTAAGGTGTCATAAGGTCAAATCCTACTGTGGAAGCAGAGCTACAAGGGTCTAAGAGCCGATTTACCAGAACCTCAAACACTGCGCATGTGCAAACAAGGGAGTTCTTCTTCATCTTCTTCCAGATTGACGAGTCCGACCAGCCCCATCACTCGACGCTGAGTCCGACGTGGTTTTTAGACGCACAGTGTGAGCAGGTAGTTTGCATCAGAGCGTTGGTTCGCACAGTGTGAAAACATGCATTGTGACCTGGGAACTATTAAACCCTGCGGTTTCGTCATACAGTTTGAGCTGTAGCTGCATTCAACATTTGGAAATATCGCACAGTGTGTGCCGGCTTCACTTTCTGGAGGCTGTTTCCGAAAAATTCATCCATCCTTATCCAAACAATTTTCAATATTCCATCCTTGTAAATATTAATCTTATGGCTTTCAGGCACAACATGTGTATGTTATAATGGTATCAACTTTCTGTGGAACATAGTGATTTGATGGGACAGACTTTGATGTCAAACACAGGGTTAGGAGGAGGCCTATCCCCACCTGTATCCACAGTTTGTCACTTTAGGTTTTATTTTTTCTGGCATCCCATTGCTTCTCTGTCTTGCATGACAGAAACTCTACTAAGGTCTACAATATAAATGAGGGGGTGTGGGACAGTACACCATTTCAGGACCTCCTATTATGACTGTGAATCAGAGCATTCTCTTAAGTGTTGAATTATTCATGCTGAGAAAGTACAGTATATGCTAAGTCAGATTTTTTTTCCCTCTCTCTGTCAGGCAGGGAATGAACAAAAGCAGTCAGTGCTTAGAGAAGCCCTCTGAACAAAGATTCCACATCCAGGGCAAAATTACATTTTTTTTTTTTCCCTTTCCCTTTCCGTTTATAGATGATATATTCAACATGAAAGCAGAAACAACACCAATCTATTTCCATTCTGCTGCTTGAATTTTGGGTCATTTTTCAGTTTGCAAAATTTGCATTGGTATGGGAGGATAAAAGAGTAGATACGAAGAAAAAAAAGGAAGAAGGATGAGCAGGGTTGGAAAGGACTGTTCCACGTGGCCTTTTTGTTTTATTTATTCCAGACGCTCTCAATGTCCCATTACTCATGCAGCAGCCTGAGAGCTCTTACTCATTGAAATTTCTGCTAAAGCCCTGTGTCAGCACCGTACACAAGCTAAGAGAAGGGAAACAGAGCCAGGGCAGGAGGAAGAGAGGGCAATCGACAATACCGAGGTGAGACAAAACACTCATCCTGCTCTCAGCTCCATTTTTTTCTGAGCAGGTCTCCCCGTGGTTACTATCCAAACCTCCATTAGCCTCCATAAATAATGAAGGGAACCAATAAGTGTGCTTGCAGTGTATTTCTCTCCACTCCCACAATGCTACCCTTCATCCTGCACCTAAACTTCTATGACAAAGGAAGTGGCTATTTTGCCAGATAATGCTGAGAAATTAGAAAACCTTTACCAGATAAAATTAGAGCTCTTTGTGCAGCTGCTTTCCCTATTCATCTAAAAGCATGATGTGTTTGAGTATGGAGAGTAATCTTTTATGAACTTTCTATTTCTATCCTTTTCTTTTACGATGAAAAGGCCTTGGGGCATAAAACAGTGTTTTGATTAGTCAAGAAAGGTTGGGATTGATTTTATTTTTTCTCACACATGGTGCCCCACAAATACAAAAAAAAAAAAACATATTGTCAGTCAAGTTGAAGCCTATGACATTAAATTCTTTACTGTGTAATGCAAAAGAAAAAACAATGTTTAGCTTTTGGGGGTTGCAGTTTTATTGATTGGAAACCACAGCTCATCAGAGTAGAGTCCTATCTAACCTAGTTACCCATCTCAAACAACATAATGCATTGATTATGTTTATTTTACACAAAGCTTTTAGCTTTAGTTTTTATGCTTTTTGTGAAAACTTTAGCTGACTGCATCAGTTTATGTTGGTCCTGTTAACTATTAGCAGAAAACGCGAAAAATACTTTTCTGCTTGCGATAAGACCAGTGTTTTGGTTTCACTGTGGGAAAATGTACCGTCACCACAGACCTTTAGTGGCATGTGCCCCCAACTGTTGACATGAGAGAAAACAGCAGTTGGAAATCAGAGGAGTTGCCTGAGGCCATCAGGAAGACGGTTACAGCAACATATTAAAAGCCTGCATGGAGCAAACCTTTCCAAGAATGGGGGCAGACCGGGCTAACCAACAACCCTGGATAAATA
Source organism: Cyprinodon variegatus (assembly GCF_000732505.1). Taxonomy (NCBI): domain Eukaryota; kingdom Metazoa; phylum Chordata; class Actinopteri; order Cyprinodontiformes; family Cyprinodontidae; genus Cyprinodon; species Cyprinodon variegatus. The sequence continues at coordinate 1,036,807 of NW_015150515.1, forward strand.
GAGAGGTTCGGAAATCGCTAAAAGCATGGAACTCAGCTTTCAATCTGGTTATTAAGAGGCACTGAGAACAGCGCATGCCAACTTAAACCGTGCCATCAGATCAGCGAAGAAGAACCACAGCCAAAAGATCCAGGATCTTTTCCATCACGCCAGCAGCACCAGGAGGATGTGGAATGGCATACAGGTGATCACAGACTACAACACACCCTCCCCCCTGGTAGATGCAGCAAACACTGACTTCCTAAATGAACTGAACAACTTCTTTGGAAGGTTTGAGGCACTAAACAGCCTCCAGAAGTGAAAGTTGTTCCACACCAAGGGAAGGAGGCACTAAAACTGGACGTAGCTGAAGTGAGGAAAACTGTGAGGAGAGTCAACCTGGGCGAGTGTATAAGGAGTGTGCAGATCAGCTGGCCGGTGTCTTCACAGACATTTTTAACACCTCGCTGGATCAATCCTTAGTGCCAGCATGCTTCAAGTCTGCCTCCATCATTCCAGTTCCAAAGAAGCCTCAGGTCACCTCACTAAATGATTACCGGCCTGTGACTCCAATCATGATGAAGTGCTTCCAAAGGCTGGTTAAAGAACACATCGTCTCCAGTCTGCCACCAACATGCAACCCGTTCCAGTTCGCCTACCGACGGAAACACTCCACTGAGGACGCAATCTCTGCTGCTCTCCACCTCAGCCCGGCACACCTGAAGGACAAGAACACCCACTTGCGGATGCTGTTCCTGGACGTCGGTTCAGCTTTCAACAACATTAACCGTCACAGCATCTGACGGGCAAACTTGAACAGCTGGGCTTTCATTACACCCTTCCACAATTGGCTGCTAGATTTCCTCACCAACAGACCTCAGACAGTCTGGGTCGGTCAGAACACCTCTGATGTCATCACCCTTAGCACAGGCTCCCCTCAGGGCTGCGTCCTGAGCCCCCTGCTGTTCACCCTGATGACACACGACTGCATCCCCAGGTTCACCACCAATCACATCATGAATTTTTACAGACAACACCACAGTGGTGGGCCTTATTAGTGACGACAACGACCAGAACTACAGAGAGGAGGTGGAGCAGTTGGTGGACTGGTGCAAAGATAACAGCCTGATCCTGAACGTGGAGAAGACGAAGGAGATCATCTTGGACTTCAGGAAGAACCGGCCTAACCACGCTTTACTAGTCATCAACAGCTCAGCTGTAGAGGTGGTCAACAGCACCAAATTCCTGGGGGTTTGGGTTCTTTGTTAGTCTGCAATGCCCGGTACCTGTCTACTTCTCTGAAATTTGGGTTCTTAGAGGGAATTGTTGGCCCGGCTGAATAGGTGAGGCCTTCTTTTCCCCTGTTAAGGGATGGGGTTGCGATGATGGCGGGAAGGAATTAACTGAATCTCTTAATTGTAGGTTTTTGAAAGCATAAATCTGAGTCCACCCACTCTGTTTTATGGTTGTTTTTTTCTTTCTTAACATAGATGGCTTCTTTGAGAGGGACATTAAGAAAGCCATGTTAAGGGCTAATCTTCAAAATACTGCGTTTATTGGAATGTTTAAGTTGTAGACATAACCAATCCTTACCATATGCAAGGCAATCCACAAAACACACTGATCCAAATAAACTCACTATTCTATCATCATCACTGTCTTTCCTTGCAGTTCTAAGAACAGTAAAATTGTCTTAAATCACAATACCTAAAGGTGTTCTTTGGTCTTGGTATGTAAAAAGGTTTGTTTGTCTGAAGGCAAAAGAAGCTGAGTTGAATGAGCAAGGAAGAAAATAAGAAATACTCAATTGAAAAACCTTAAATCAGTAGCCAGGCTGAGAAAAACTAAGGTTGGCTGGAATTAAACAGAGCTGCAGGTGAGGAAAAATGTGAGAGCAAAGCTGTTAGAGGACATTGTTTTTATTGTTTGCTTTTCACACTTGAAAGCGTATTTCTTTTCAAATGTCAAATTAAGTTTAGGTAGTTCTGCCTATCTATCTTTCATTTTCCACCAACGTTTTTACTTTTGAAATATATTGAATTTTGATCACCTTGGAATCTAAGCAAACAAATTAAATATAATTTCAAACTGGTGAGTAGTGACTAATTACCATTGGCTGGATGGAAATGAGAAATACTAAGTTGTTCAAGAAATGCACAAGTGACAATTTGTTACAATTGCAATTTGTGTCTTGAAAACATTTTTACTGCTGAAAATGAGGGAAATGGAAATAACCCAATGCAACGAAGAAAGCCTCCTAAAATACTCGTATCCATGTATATTGAAACTGTTACCACGGTACCCTAGCAATTTTGTGCTGAATTATACTGCATAGTTCTTTGCACTTTGTTTGAGTGCTGCAAACAGCTTCCTCACCTTATTTTTCCAAGTTTTATGCCCACCTCCACGATACTGCTAAATGAAAGTACCTGCTTGCCACCATTGGCTTTGTCGCTAACATCATAGGATGCAGTAGAAAAGAAGATAAACAACACGGGGGAAAAAGGCAGGCATGAGAAAATGTTAACACATGGCCAGAGGTGCTTAGCGGTTGGTTTGCTCTCCAGGCAAGTTTCTGTGTTGCATGTCTGATATGGTTCCACTGTAAATGAATAAAAACAGCAGGAACCTGATGGCAACCAGTTTTTGAAGTGATTTAAAAACCTCAAAACTTGATCACATGACCATGTGAGCCTTGTTGTAGCCTATTTTGTTTCAGACAGGTATTACTATCTGATCATCAACCAAAGATCCATCAGTCAGACCACATTTGCTGCCTTACTTCTCATCTATCTCTACTCTACTACCTCTAATGCAGCTTGTGGATATAGCACTAGGGAGATTCCATTGTTTGATGTCAAACAATCTACTTTGTTCGTCATCTCTCATTTTCAAGGCTTTACGAAATGCATTTCATCCATATGTTCTCTCTCAATCAGCTCTCCTTTATTTTTTTTTTCTCTCTTGCACATTCATTTTATCAGTGGGAATGAGATGTTATGATGTTTTTATCTAAGCTTGAGTTGTACTTTTTTCTACCTCTTGCAAACTGGGACACCTTGTCTCATGGCTCTCTCCTGCCTTATTTTCAATTCATTTTTTTTCCATTATTGCATCTCACATTTAAAGAGAGAAATAGGCAAATGAGAAATCTTTGTATGTCTGGAGCCACCACCCCCGTAAACAACAACAAATAAAGTCACAAAATTGATAAAAAAAAATAAATAAAATTAAAACTGACTTGTTTTTAAATCTAGTGAAAAATAAACCTATTAGTAAAACTATCAGCTGGACAAGCAACATTTTAAACTCAAAGAACCCTGAATAGACCAGCTGTAAATACATAGGCCTTTTTGAGATGATAAAAAGACTTTTGGGAATTCCAAGTCGTTTATAAACCTAACCAATCATTCATTACATCACTGGACGAACAAGCAAACATCACAGAGATATGCAACAGTTCCACAATGCAGCCATGATTTACAATACAAGCATTCTGCATTAAAGGTACATAGCCCTTTTCAAAATGTTTTCAGTTCCTAATTAAGTAACTTATTCTGGTTGCATACATCATAACTTATAGTGTTCTACTGGCATTGTTTTTGTTGGTTTTGTGTGAATGTTTTGTTGGTTTGTTATGATGTTAAAATTTCAATAACTGTTTTGAAAATGCACAAAAAAAATCAATTTCGTGACAGTGGTGGTTTGATTGCAGAGGAACCATATTAAGGTTCTGGGTATGGCGTCGTGGGAGTATCTATGCTTTCTTAAGATAGATATGCACCTGTGCTCTTTCGTCACCAGAGAAGTTGAAGTACAGCATGCTACTCTGCCTTAGGCTAAAGCTGCAAAGTCATCAAGCTCTCTTGGCTGAAAGCTTTGTCAAAGCTTTCTTTTTTTACTTGGGCTGCTATTAGCAATGCCTTCGTGTGCTGCTGTGCCTTCAACCAAAATGACCTCCCACTGCACCTGCAACAAATGTGCCTTGCTGTTTACACCAATAAATACCGTGCAAAGCTTCCAGCTGGGGATATTTGGGGCACACCTCCAAATAGGACACATGCTAGCCTATGCTATATGCAGGGAGAAAGGAGGAAGGGGAGCACAATAAGTGGTTTTAAGAGTTGAATTATTAATTAATAAATAATTTAAAGTTTTTAAAGTAGAATTGGCAAGAAACAGCCTCAGATATTAGATTTACTGGTTTATGATGACGAGCAACAGAAGAAAGACAATACAGTAAATTAACCTGATAAAATGTAACTTACCCTAAAATTCACATTTTGCATTTAATTATAAAGGATCTATAGGGCACTTTCAGTGATGTTAGTGTGCACATGAGCTTATTTAGTTCTGCATTTTTTTTTCTCCACCAAACCACCTGGTTGAATTCCCAAATAGGTTTAAATGGTACTGTATATTAAGTGACAAGGCCATATGATGCAGGAGTGCATTCTGCAACTTAAGGGCTGCCAAATTGACCCCCACATTGCCTATTGCTAGCGGTCAGAGGGCTCAGTGTCGCCTGTGTATGGCAGCATTGCTTTGGTCAGTGTGCCCCAGGTCGGCAGTGGCAACAGCATGGTGTACTGCCATCAGTGCCTAAATGTGTGTGTGAATCGATCAATTTATTTTAAAGCACTTTGGAGTTTCCTGAGTTAAACAGATCCTTTAGTAGTACACAGCATTTTGGCTTTAATGTGCTTTTACATGCTTACTTTACGTATAAAGGCTTTTCTCACAATAAAGGGCCCTATCATTGCTGCAATGCTGAAAGCGCGAACATAATCATGGGGATTAGGGAATAAAATGGGAACAAAATGTATAGGAGGATGTAGGAATATGTAACATAGGAGTCTTTAAGGTATTTCCTCTACTGCCAACTCCTGTACTGCTGTTATCTGGTTATGTGGGGCTTGCAGGGCCCATGCTGTTGGGTAAGAGCAGCACACCTTCACATTATTGTAGTTCTTATTTAGGCAAGGCAAGGCAAATTTATTTGTATAGCACAATTCAGTACAAAGGCAATGCAAAGTGCTTTACATGATTAAAATACAGGAAGATAAAACAGAATCAAAGCAAGTAGGAACAAAATAAAAAAATAAATAAAATAAAAAATTCAGAAACAAAAAAAGAATATTAAAAACAGTTGGACTAAAGAAAAAATGTTTTATCAGTGTATCAACCCTCCAGACCTGAGTGGTCTGGAGGGTTGATACAC
>NW_015150515.1:1044027-1057432 GCF_000732505.1 Cyprinodon variegatus
TAAGCTTGGAGGAAAAAAAGGGATGGGACGCCCGCGATGGGAGAGGATATATATATGTATATAGAGAGTGGGAGTAGGAGGCTTACTAAGAATGAGACTACCAGTCCAACTGGACTTTTGCTACATCTTTCTTTTAACAAAGAGGCGACGATTACATTTTTACTTTCCAGTCATCTACAGTTTGGTCCTGCAACTCATTCTGCAGTGGATACACAAGCCCACATGGCCAAATACAAAACTAGTACAAGACACGTTTGTCTCTTCGATACTTATCTGGATTGGAATGCGCTTAGGAGGATGGACCTCCATGGTGCTTCAAAAAAAAAAGAATTATCATAACAACTATAGATTACTCAATCGTGAGCTGACAGAATATTGTCAACGACTCTGTGATAGGTGTCAAAACATTTTCAGAAAAACTCAGCCAAAGTATGGATTGCTTTGTGGTTGCAATGACTTGGATGTCTAAGAGTTTGTACATGCATAATTCCTGCAGCCTTCCACTCAAAATTTCAAAAAGTTTCCAAAGAATGAGTCTGGCAACCAGGATGATGCAGGCAGTTGAGAAAAGGAGAGTCAATTGAAACAAATCAGCCTTTTCATGATTTGAAATTATTGAAAAGTCTTTAACTTTAAACAGTCCTCACAAGTAAACCATCCAAAAAAGAAATTTTCAAGCCATAAAAGTAATCTGCAAATTAAATTAATATAATTTTACACTCTTTTTTTTTAATCACTTAGATGGATTGCAGCCATGTATGCATCTTTATATTCATAAATATTTGACATCCGGTCTCCATTGTTTCCTCTACAGCAACAGTTCCAGATCGAAGGTACCAGACTTATTTATCCTCTACTTTCCTGCTTTTGCCATCTAAAATCCAAAGCAAGTGTTTAAGGAAATTTAAAGCTGGCAGCACTCAGGCGCTGGCCATAGAGAGGAACGGATTTGCGGTGGTAGGGAGGCAGACAAAGATGGGGAGGACATACGTGATTGGGGGTGTAATAGGTGGCTGTGAAGCTGTTGGAAGGTGCGTTCGGGGTTTTTAAGGATCTCGGAAAGCAGTGAAATATGAAGGCCGAAAACAAAGTGACAGAGAAAAATGTCTTATCCCTATTTTCATTTTCAGTTGCTTATGACTGCGAATCACTCCTGTGTCATCAAAAAGTCCTGCTGGGGCCCCAGCACACATTGTGGAAACTACTGCAGAGGTCAGTTGGGGCTGTGTAAAAGCAAAGTGATTACCTCTTACAAAGAATGTTTAATCAGTTACCCACAATGCTTTAGATAACTTTTGACCCTAGCTTGATGGGAAAACTAATTCTCTGGCAGCACCGAATTCAAGTGGCAGTTTCCTGAAGGACATTAGTGTCTTAATTAAGCTAAGGAGAATTCTTCATTACTGGGTCAACACAGGCAGTGTTCCTGGCTGAGCAACCAAGGAGTGAATTACTACCATTCATCAAACCGTTGGTTTCTTTGGTGCTCAGTGACATCACTAATCTTACCAGGGACCTTGTCTGGACATTAATGGCTGACTTTGTAAATAAAGACAAGGGTGTGAAATGGTCTGTCATCTTTATGTAACTTAGTGTTATGGTTCTCCCCTTGTGGAATTCCATCCATCTTCTGTCGCCCCTAATCCCAAGCGGGTTTGTGATGGGTGCCGGTGCTTATCTCCAGCTGTCTACGGGCGAGAGGCGGGGTCCACCCTGGACAGGTCGTCGCTCCATCGCGGGGCCTTGTGGACTTCTGTTTGAGTTTATTTCATATTTTTTAGTTCCACTTTGATTTATCTTATTCTGTGTTTCTTGTTCATTGGTTTCTTTTCCATTTTTGTGTTATATTTAGGCATTTCTGTATTGTTTTAGTTGTTCTCTGTTGCCCCCTTGTGGTGGTCTCCTTTCCCTTACCTCCTTCTGGTTACTGCTGTCTACTGCTCCCCATCGAATAATTCGTCCTCCCATTTATACACCACCTGTTCAGTTACTCTTCGCTGGTTTCTTGCTGTAACTTGGCTCCATGTGTGTTTTCTCCTGACGTTTCATGGTTTTTTTTGGTTTGATTCTTGGATTGTTTGTTTCTGCAAGAACTCATCTCAGCATTTGGGTCCTCAACCAACCTGCACCCAACCTGACACTCATGTCATGAAAGGTTTGGCTGTACAAATATTTTTTGGGGTTATTTTTGTTAGATTTTGCATAACTTTGTTATTTATAAGTAAGGACAAGTTAAGTTTGAGATTTTCCATGTGTTCGGGTAAAAACTGTAAAAAAACTTTAAGTAGCTTCCCAAACTTCATAGGTCAGTGGTCAACCAATTTATACTGCAAAAAACTGAAATCTAAATAAGTATATTTTCTTAAAATTTGTGAATTTTGTCTTGAATTGGGGAGGTAAGTTAGACACTTTGCCAATGGAACAAAACTATGTACATTTAAAATAAAAAAATTAATTTCATTGTCTTATTTCAAGTGCATATTCTCAAATTTTCTTATTTTAAGAGTAGAAATACTAATTCTATTGGCAAATCTTTTTAACCTACTCAAATTAAGGTTAAATACACTAAATTTAAGAAATTGTTATTGCTCTTTGCAGTGTACAAACCATTTTGTTTTCACAAGTCTTCTTAACTAAGACATATTCAGAGGGTCAAATTTTAAATGAATTTTAACAAATGTTATGCTTTTAATAAATATTAAGGTTTGGAAATTTGTTCAGATTTGTGAGAAAGCATCAAATTTTAGCGAAAAGAGGATAAATATGAGAAGCCCATGAAAAAAGTTGGAGCGAGTTGGCAAACTGCAAAACAAAAAATCTAGAAATAAGTGATAATTTCTCAAATTAACTGTATTTAATTATTTTGGGTTGGTAAATAGGGTGATTTGTCAATAGAATTATTATTTTTACTCTTAAAAGATAATTATATCATATGCACTTGAAATAAGTCAATGTAAAAGTTATTTTCTTATTTTAAATGCAAATAGTTTTGTTCCATTGGCAAAGTGACTCACTTACCTCCTAAATAAAAAAATTGACTTATTTTAAGAAAAAAAATGATTTATTTGGATTATTTTTTTCAGTGCAGAGCTTTAATGGAAAAAAATTACAAAGAAGAAAAATATTTGATTTTTGTTGCATTGCATAATGTTCAAATTGTAGTTATTTAGAAACCACTGAATTTGATTTAGAGTTTTGGAGGTTTTAAAAAGGAAACATCATGTTTAAACTATTTTTTTGGTGTGAATCGCAGCTTGTCTGCATATCAGGGAGCTAATATATATAGCTCCTTTGTCAGGCTCTGCGCTGGTGTTTGTTTTATTTGTTAGCCAATAAGTATTTCTTTACAAGCTTTTTTCGTCCATTTTTACTCTTTCTGACCAAGTTGCAATTAGATGATTGAAAAAGGAGGTGTGCTTAAGTAGAGACCCCTGTTAGTAGACGAAGGACAGTCAGTCCTGAGGACCAGGGTTAAACAAATCCTACCTACTGTAGGGTTATTATTCTTAAGTTGTTAGTCCTTTACCTACTACCTCTGAAAATAAGCAATATTCTTGTAAAGGGTAACCAATTTTGTCTCAGCTGACCATATTATATATTGTATTTACATTTACAATCTTTCTGTAAGCAGGCCTAAGGCAGACATAGATATATCTAGCCTTAAGGTGTCTTCTCTGGGTGTCAGTTTTATAGTCCTTCCTGTGCAGAGCTCTAGCGATTTTTTTCTATGAGACCATAATTCCTGATTTATTTTAGTAAATCTTTACCACTTCAGTGTTTTTTTTCCTGGGTCTTTGGATAAATATCTGTTTCCTTTCCTTTCCAGGGTATTGTTTCCTACCTCTACCAGGCTTATTGTTGCATGGCTCAGATTTATTTACTTTCACTTTCAATCTTGACTTTAGCAGTAATATATTTATTATCTCTTGCTTTGGATGAACAAATCTATTTTTTAAACTTAAAATTGGTTATTTTGTTTTACCAATATGTTTCCCAGCTGAAAAAATCACTAAATGTCAAATATTAAGAGTAAATAGTGAGAAAAAACTTCCCAGTTTGATTAAATTTCAAAAGTTTTGAACATTACTACTTAAAACACTTTACCTCTAATGGTGGGATTCAATTAAAAATGTCAATTAAGTTAATTACAGGGTCTGTAATTAATTAAGCACAATTATTATATTTGCAGCAAAAACAATATATGGACAAAACAAACAACCCTTTCTATTAAAAAAAACATTTTTACTCTAAATTATAAACATAGGCACACAGGGACGCAAATATTTATCGTCTTTAACCTATAATTAAGGTTATTCAAACATTATAACGGTGAAAGGTTATTTGTTGAGTGATCAATAGATTTCTTCTACTGAATATGGTTTAAAAAATAAAAAGTAACAATGCATAGAGTTTTTCCCTATATAGGTCAACATTTTCTATAAAAAATTTTTTCTTTCTATTTCTAAAAATGGACCAGAAGTCTGACAGTATAGTTGTGCGTAAAGCATTGCATTTCAGAGCTTAATGTTTGCTATTCAAAACGCAGTGTTTAGTGCAGTTAAAACATATACTGTATACCACTAAGGCTACTTTATCTCTTTTTAGTTACCAAGACAAACAAACAACATTACAGCCAGCTTGAGAAGGGATTTGTTTACTTTTTCAGACGTTCACTTGACTTACTTACTTACTTACTTACTTACATTGCTCTGAATCTTATTATCTGGTCCCATTTAGTCTTGCTGGACTGTTAATTTATGCCACAACTGTGAACTCCGGGACGCTTTGAATAATTCCAGCTTAGTTATCTGAATTAACTTCTTTGTTACATTGTCAAAATAGAGGTAAATTCTTAACCTATCAACTGGCAAAACCAGCACCACCAAATCCCATTTTGAAATGCCTGAAAAGGCATAAACAAAATCAGGTGCTGTTCTTTTTTCCCTTTCGAAGGTTCTAGCCCGCCATATAAAACAATCTTAATGGCTGAAAGTAGCCTTCTTTTTGCAGTAACTTTGCAACTTTGGAGGCACGATATTTGTCCAGCGGATGTGGAGTGACAGCTTTGCTGGCAGACCACGAAAACGAAAGAACAATGTCCGCTGTGTTTTCTCTTTGATTGTGGCATAAAATGTGCAGTCTTAAAGAAGTAAATGCCAACGCAAATATGATGATTGATTACTAATTTTATTTATGAGTGAAATGATGCAGCTACATTCTGCAAATGAAAAAGCATTTTTGGAAATGCTTTTTCATTACATTTCAAATTGAATTTTGGTATGTATTTGCTGGGGTACATCTTGAAAAATATATCTCTATATCATTGTCTTTTTCTTTTTAATTAAGTAAAAGGATGAGCAGCGTTAAAGAAGAAAATGAAAATGCAAACAGGATTATTTATTACTAATTTCATTTATGAGACAAACAATGCAGCCACATTCTTAAAATGAACATTTGAAATATAGTAACGATTTGCTTCCATAGACAGCTTTTCCTGTGTGGATGTTTAAAAGGAGTTTAAAAATATTTTAAGGCCCAGTGGAAACGCTGGTAAAAATAATACATTTCTGATATGAGTATTATTATTTTTAAATTCAAATTCATTGGTTAGTTTTAAATGAAATAAAACACCTAATTAATTCAACTATATCCTCACCAAAATTTTAATTGCAAGCAAGGGATATACATAATTTTTGGTAAACAATGTCACAGCATTGTTTTGTAAACAGGCACAATAAAAACATATTGTTTTTTGGGATTTCCTAGGAACAGAAAAATTAGATAAACTGCTAAACAGCGATTTGTTAAATATTGCCCAATGACCAAATAGTTTAGAAACTTTGTCCAAATTAGAGATGACTCCCTCACCTCTGCATGTTAATTGCAAGGAGGGGCTTGTATGATTGGCAGCATGACTTCCTTTAGTGTGAGGGATTGTCTTCTAGTCAATGAATCGATGCAATCAACTGGTTTTCCTTAGATAGAAAACTTTGAATCAATTTGACTGTATGATCTGGTGAACTGGAAAGTGCCGTGAGATGACATGAGTTGTGAATTGGCGCTTTAGAAATAAACTGAATTGAATTGAATTTATGACCACTTAGCATTAATAGGAAGATAAATTAATTAGAACATTAGATCCAGTCAAATAAAAATGATGTTCTTATGTGCATATATTGTCCACTCTTTATCCCAACATACAGATTATTGCAAAGTGATTACTTATCAGAAACCAGGCCTTTCACTTAAAAAATATATGATTAATTTGTACGAAAACTTAAAAAAAAAAAAAATTCTCCATATTAACATAAATTGGAAGGTAGAACAGTGTGACAGGAGTTTAAATGTTTAGACAGGAGTCCATTAATGGATACATACATCACCTATTACTACTCTTTGTCTTTCAGCTATGTGTAATGAATACAAAAAGCTGTAATATGTGTTTCGCTGGACCTAAAAATAATTCAGGTGCTGATGGATACATTGTGAGAGCCCATGTTTGTCAGCTTTATGCAGAGCAGATTCAACCAGCACACATTTACGGCTCTCACCTGTACCCGTAAATTAAGAGCTGCATGCAGACAGGATCATGAAGCCATAAACACTTCATGTGAATACAAACATTGCTGGCACACAATTCTAAATAAAGACTATACTTGAATCATGTCCTACCAGCATTAAAAGAGCTAATGATTTTACACAATACTCTCGATTATTTTTATCCTGAGTTGCCAAATACATGTTTCATACATGCTTCATTAGTATTTAAAAGATATTTCCTTTTTATATATATTTCATTTCTGTGACAACATTGTAAAAATAGCAGCTGCAGTGCAAAAACGATAAGTCAAAATTTCTTAAATTAAGTGTATTTACCCTTAATTTGAGTAGGCAAAAAAGATGATTTGCCAATGGAATGAGGCCCCGTCCACACGAAGACGAACCCTGGCCTAAACGCAGGGCAACCATGTATAAATATTAGTGCACATGCCCAACATTTCGCTTATTTTTGCTTTGGCACCACAGCGCCACTTACAGGCCTGGCATACATTTTGCAGCGTTTTCATGCATTCATGTGGACGCTCACATTTATTTTACGTCTCCGTCTTTACGGCAAACGTTTTGGAAAATATCAGCCGTTCGTGTTCGTTTTGACTTCGTGTGGACGGGGCCTGAGTATTTTTACTCTTAAAGTAAGATCATTAGATAAAACGCACTTGAAATAGGACAATGTAATTTTTTTCTCTTGTTTTAATGTAAATTGGCTTGTTCCACTGGCAAAGTGTCTCACTTACCTCCTCAATTCAAGAACTAATGCACATATTTTAAGATAAAATGACTCAGTTAGATTTATATTTTTTTGCAGTGTGCAATGTAAGACTCTCTTATCTCATAAAATATACTGGCAAATATTTTACGAAAATTAATGAAGGAGATATCTGTAAAGATTCTCAGTCATCCAGTTCATGGCCAAGCTTGAAAAGTTCAGTTTAGGACACTGTAAATGAAGTTTTCTAGAAGACATTTCGCCTCTCATCAAAAAGGCTTCTTCAGTTGTATTTTGTCTAGAAGGGGGAAAGTGGTCTTGTCTTTATTAGTAATTCAATGTCTTCTCAATCTACCACTTCAAGGTGGTCTGCGGTCAGATTCTAAAATAAGAGGGAGACTTTTAAACGCTGGTCAAGCTCCCCTAGTGTTACAAACTTACACTATTTCGCTTTAAAGATTAAAATAACAGATTTCTAAGGTTTGAAGTACATCAAAATAAGCATCCTTTCCAGTATATTAATATAAAAGTTTTCTAAGTGTGTTTTGCTCTTCAAGGTCAAAAATATGTGTTCAACTAAGTTATCCTCTTTGGAATGTCGTGGCATGAAAACCCTTGTTATCAAAAGGCATAGTGGGCTTGCAGGTCTGTATAATCCTCAATGATCTCTTGATTAATCTCTATCTGCCATCAAGGTGAATTTGATTAATTGAACGTCCTGTTGAGAAGACACATGGTTCATGGTGAACATATTTGATTGATATCGCAGCTAAGTACTGCACAAATACTAATTGAAATGTGGCTGCTTGGGCTAAAGTGACATTGTCATTAGAGCGGCTGACTTGCTGCTTGATCTAACCTTAATGGCATCTTTGTGAGAGAAATATGAAAAGATTTAAGACCCTCCTAGTAGAGACTGATCTATTTAAAGCTACAATCTGTAATTTTCAGCAACATCTAACGGTCAGACTGCAGACTACAGTGAAATGACTTGCTCTCCCACACTGCCTCTTCCCTCCAACAATACAGAGGCTGCCATGGTTTAAAATGGTTTTCAAAGGTCCGCTTTACCTGTCTTGTCAAAATGATGAGGATGTTTGTTTATTTTAGATCAAGGCATCAAATCATAAATTCTCTAAAACTGTTTTCTCACATGATGATAAAGATTCTCAGTCATCCAGGTCATAGCCATTCCGTAAGTCATTCCGTCCTCTTTTGAGGACCAGAATGTTCACATTCTGGATAAAGAAAATAGGTGGGTTGAGAGGGGTGTGAAGGAAGCAGTCTATGTTAAGAGAGAAAAAACAACTTTAAAAAGAGGTGGTGGACTCCAAAAACTTACAATTCAGTTATAGAGATGATCACTTCCAGGTATCACCACACCCCCCACCCCATCACAGAGGAACAAAGTACCTCCTCTCTTCAGCCGGTGAACAATACCTCCTTAAAGACCGACCCTTAACAATCATAGACAGGTTTCAGGTATTACAGGAGACAATCCCCCCCTTTAACGACCAACCTTCAGAATCATAGACAGGTTTCAAATATTACAGGCTAACAATGGAACCAAACGACCACTCGTCGGTTTCGATTTGCTTGTTTCCTAGCAATACAAGGCCTTGTCTATATAAGACTCAAATTCACTGCGGATCCAGACATTTGAATTGAGAAAGCTTCCTGGAGGGGAAGCGAAATGTCTTCAAACCTTGGAAACCAAGTCCAGTGGATTGTTTTTTGTACTTTTACAGAATGTTTTCTCACATACATTGACAAGTAGAATTAGGAGATGAGAAAGTATCATGCTTTGACGGGTGTTTCTGTGAATGAGGCCTGAAAGGCAAGCTTTTTTAAATCAAAATTGGAGACAGAGAAAATAATGTTGAGAAAGGATAAAGAGGCAAATGCTCTTAAGAGGTTTTTGGGTTTCTTTTAAAAAAAGACATTTTAATTCAGAAGGACTGTTTTTATGTCCTACCTTCAGCACAGACAAAGACCAGCTACTGCCTTCTTTTATCCCACTACGCCACTTACACCTGCAGGTTCATCTGGTCCTCAGTGGTCCCCCGTCCATCTTTAGTACATCTAGAGCCTAGCCTGGGCATCTCTTCTTGCCCTCTATCCACGGCAGGCTCCTTACTCCCTCTAAGCCACAGCCACTCTACCCTGCTGTCCGGCTTCTCTCCGCCTTTGCAGACAAATTCGATCTTCTGCCATTCTGCTTTGACCTTCCACAGATAGATTCTAGCTAGCCAGGGCCGGCTTTATCCTCCTACAGGCAGTCAGCCTGGGTTTTCCACCAGGGAAACTTCCTGAACTAGCAACGGCAATCTGCCGCCTCTACCGCTATTATTCCTTAGCTCCATCGTGCGGCATAGCTGGCAGGCTCTTCTAAGTTATGGAGCTCTCTTCGCCTCTGTTCCCACACTACTTTCCCAAAAGTCCTGCATGAGCCACGGTGCACCTGCCTGGGTTCAGCAACGCCATCTCTCCTGTTGTCCAGGTGATTCATCCCCTTGTTTTTGGCACTCTCACCAAAACAAACATGGTTCGAGGGTTGGAGAAAGATGCAAGTTCACTCAGAAATTTTTTTTTTTTTTAAACAACAACCTGTGACCAGTCATGGCTGGTATAACTCTCGTTTACATAGATTACATACTCTCTTATTAATCTGATTAGGATTTTATATACTTTTATATACTCTTGCCGCAGTGCCATTCAAGAGTAATGGCGATCTCTATTCTTTAAGCTCATAGGCGACAACGAATTAAATACATATGGATAACATATCCCATTTATGTCAGTAAATCCCTGTAATTATTACACACTGTACCTTTAAAGTTAAACCATTAATAGAACGTGGTAAAATACATGATTCATTTTATTAGTATTTATGTGGAAGCTTTTTTTCCTCTTGATAGGACATCACTAAAGTCATAAACTCAATGTCTACATGAATTCATTTTTTAAATCTAAATATGGTCTTTCATGCACCATCCTGAATATCTCAAGTTCTCATTTGGATATCCTCTGCTGTATACTCTAAGGATTGTAGCACCTGCTTTGATACATAATGCAGAGAACACGGGGTGAAGGGAACATCTTCTCCAAACAATGAGAAATGAGATTTGCACGAGGAGGAAATGGGCTGGAAAATTCCGAATGGTGTCTTACCACGGTGATCCCAATTTCCTCTAAAACAAGATGGAGTGAATAAAGGCTGTGAAATCAAGACTGAGGAGAGGGAGATTTGTCGTGAGGCTAGAGGAGTTTAAGGAACGGTCATCAAACTACCTAGGGAAACTCTGGTACAAAAGGTTTAACCTAAAACAGACAATTTTGAATGTGAAATTCAATTTAAAAGTACATGATAAAAAAAAAAATCCAAGTACATTCATTGTAGGATTAAAATGTGAAATATCGAAAGTCATTCTGTCATGTAAAAACAGGACACGAGAAAAAAAATATGAAGCATTGAACCAAAGCACAGTGTTGTATTGAATACTTTATAGTTCTGCTTTAATAATCTGGTGGATTTTGTGTATCTCCAAGGCCCTGCAGCTGGAGCTAGAGAATCCCTATAGCTAATCACTGGCCACCCGTACAAGATGATTTTAGCCTTACTTTAAAATTACACCAATCAAAGGCGATACCATAAAAACAACTGCTCTTTAGGTTCCATACCATTAAGACCTAAACGCATCATTAACCCAGCATGTCATGCACAGGGGAAAAAATGCAATCTCAATGGATGAAAAATATAATTAAAGGTATATAGTTTTAAAAGTAATTAGGATGTTTCTTTGTGATTTTTTTTTAACAAACAACAATATTTAGGTTAATAGGAAAAATATGTATTAAGGCCAACATTTTTAAATAGTCTCATATTAACCAATGCCGGACAACAATAATACAGCAATTATTTATTCAGAGAAATATATGCTACCATTAAAGAGGAGTAATACAGCATGAATTCTTATTAAGGAATTAGTGTTTATGTTTTATGGGAGAGAGTTTGTCTCTGCAGTAATCTAAGAGTCTCTGTAACTGAAGTTAAGGAACATTTTATGTATATACTGTATTAATTTAAACATGAATGATGTACAACATGTGTAGCTTTGTTAGAAATGACTAATATTGGAAACTATAGATGTTGTCATTAGTGGCAGCTGGTGGAGTTTTCTCCAGAGGGGGCTATAACTTCATAATAGATGTATACCAGATACCAATCTAATGTGTACTAACGTATCACACCAGTATATTTAAACAAATGCCAACAAGAAAAAACAACATTATAAAATTTTCTGAAAAGTGCCTTAAATCAGTCATACCTATCTTAATCCATGCTGGATCAGATCCTGATGTTTGAAAAAGGAGGCAGGGAAAGCAGAATAAAGCGTTAGCCTCGCTTCAAGCAGTTAGCCAAGCCTTGTAGCTAAATAGCTTTTAATACCTTTCAAGTAGCTTAATTTTATAACAGGCGACTGTGATATCAGCACTGTGGTGTAAGGCGGTGTGCAAATAAAGTTGCATTCAGCTCTGCCGCCAAGTAGAGGAGCTACTGCGCATTTACAACTTTTTGCACCCCAGAGCGGAAATACGTCACTAATCAGATGATGAACAAAACAGCTTTACCCGTCATTAAAGATTAAATATCTGTCTTGCATATCTACTAGGAAAATTAATATATTTCAAAATATTTATATTTCATAATATAATGTTTGTTTTTTTATGTCTTAAACAAGGTCATTGGGTGAGTGGGGCGGCGTTCTAGCGCCCTCTTTTGCCTGCCACCACTGGTTGTTGTGTTCATTTTCCTGTTAATGCATTATTGGTATAGATTGACCCTGAATCGGTTTCAGGGTCAATATTAGTTCTCTGCCACACATTGGTCCCCACTTGGCCACCCCTATGAAAATATTCTGGAACCGCCCCTGCCTGGTTTTTAAACAAGTCTTTGAATAGTGTTGGACGGATTCTAAAGATTTACCTGTTATTTTTTTAACATTCTCTGTCTTTGATCATGAATTCTCTGCAGGTAAACGTTTAGAGCTGCGGGCCTCTCTGAATTATAGCACCTATTTTTATAGATATATCAACCAAAATTGAAATGAGGTCTTTATAGCCCAATGAATTGAAAACACTGGGACTATTGCTGCAGGGTGCAACACAGTCATAGAGCTGTGAAACCATTTTCTAATCTAAATTCACAGTTATAGGCTTCTAAAAAAAAAAAAAAAAAGATATGAGTGAAGGACAAATGAAATGTGATAATAGTCAACAACAGGTGCTCTGTTAACCCTTCAGGATGCTACCAGAGTCAAGAGTTATAACTGAAGCTTGAACGTCTCTTTAGGTGGAAGATAAAGCATTGCATGATGGAAAACAGTCATCATTGTGAGAAAGCTCTGGTATATAAATACAATAGATGACTTATCGCAGCATGGCCTGATATTACCAAAAACTAAAGCTCCACAGCACCTGGTTGGCCAAGGATTTTAGTCTGGAAGGAAGCTGACATACGTTAACATAGAAACTGATGTGTGGACACTAATGTGGGAGCCATCTGGCCTACGCAGGCCCCGATGGAGGAGAAATGTGTTGGGGAACGGGTCACTAAAGCCGGAGAGGAATAAGGAAGATGGAAAAGCTTAGTTTGAAAAAAGGTTTGAGGCAGGAAGGGATTTAACTCTATGACATTCCATTGATCAGGCGATAGATCAGGAAGCTGTGCGTACAGTTAATTGGTCATCAACTTGTTGATGCAGTGCCAGCACAGTATCATGGTGCCAGCTTTCCATCTGACTGCCATATTTTCCTTCTATTTTTGTAACGTTGTTTGCTCATAATATGCACTTTGCTGTCCTCCTTTATCTTGTCATTTTTCCCGACTACCTTATCCATACAGAGAATATGTTGTAGAAAGGTTATATGACCTGAAAGGCTATATCCTAAGGGGAGAAATAAATGTCATAAAATAGATCTATGGCCTCCATTTTCTGTACAGTTACTTCACTTTGTGAGTGCTTTGATTTTTAACACTCCCAATGTTCGGGTTAAGGAATCACTGCGGTGTTCATGTTAGAGTTAACATGTAAAATTTGCAAAGTAAAAATGGTTTAGATTATACGGAAGAGGATT
>NW_015150515.1:1059059-1061876 GCF_000732505.1 Cyprinodon variegatus
ATTACAAAAATAAATAAAGCCTTAGTTTAATTTTGAAGAATTCAATGCCTTTTAAGACTTTTTAAGGACCCGCGGGAACCCTGAATTTCTCAACTTTTGTCCGGGAAAAATTTTATCTTTAGTAAGATACCCGCTCCACTGCACTCAAAACAAGAAAGTTAAGAAATTGTGAAATATATTTCTTTTTAGATTTATTTCACCTTTACTTGTCTCTGATTTGTGACTCAGCAGCTCAAAGAAATTGAATTAATCCTCATTTACTGTACAATTGGTGGAGTTTGCAGTCCATGAACCGGAACACAAAGTTAGAGAACGAACCTGGCTTTTTAATGAATGAAAAAGAACAGTAATGTTTCTTTTGTTTCTTGATTCTGTGTTTTTATTTATAACTAGCAGTTATTTTAGAGTTAATCTAGCGCTATAATTAATTCTTTCAAATATGTTTTCATGCTTGAAAAAATTGTTGTGCCGAAACTGCAAAAAATCGACTTCTTTTCTTGGAGTATTAATGGAGTACCTATCTACCTCTGTGACAGTAACTGCAATGATAAATGGTGTGGGTAGTTTACAGCCTTTCATAGTAAACCCTCAGCTATGTTTTCCTCAGTAGTATTAAGTTAGCACCAGTTAATTTACGCAGGAAGAGAAAATAAAGAGTATAATTGTCAGCAAATCAAAGTTCTGTACCTTTAAGGGAGCAAAACCGTGTTTTTTTAACTAATGTAGAGAGACAGAGAAGAAAATGTGCCCACAGGGAGTTGGTGCATCAGTGAAAAGAAGGCGGAGAAGGAAGAATATGATTATGTAGCTAGGCATTGCAAATTGAATTATTTAAATGTATGCCCTTTAATCATGGCCAAGGGAGTGAAAATAAAGCAACGGCAGAGCCAACCAATGAACCAAGGCAGGAAAAGGGCAAGCTAAAGTGTGTGATGAGATTTCGGCAGACTTTGTTGCATCTTTGCATACAAAAAAAAAAAAAACTCTGTTGCATAAAAAAAAAAAAATAAATACTATAAAAAAAAAAATGTAAAACTTGTTTAGATCGCAAGTAAATCTTTCTATCCGTGAAGCCTTTGTGGACATGAACTCTGCCTGTGTACGGCCCTGTGGGTTCCACGCTGCGTGCTCCCTGGCAATCAAATCTTAACTTGTTGCCACGAAAACAGCCTCCATGTTTGCACCACAGCAGCACTGAGAAAAGAACAGCATGAAAAAACATTGAGATTAACTGCCCTGCCACAGGCTAGGCTCTAAATTTTGTATTCGCTGATTCATTTATGTAACCTATAGTTGGAGCTCACTCACAAACCAATCCCAGAGACGCAGGGATCCATTTCCTTCCCTGATTAAATTTCAACGGTCTCGTTTTGTGTGCCATTAATCCTATGTGCTTTTTTTTCTTATTACGGTTCCCTCTGTACGTCCAATCATCTTAGATTAGCGATCCACCATTACATCTTCTCTTCTCATTTCCATAAGCATTCATCCTCTCCTGTTACATGCTAGCTGTATTGCCTATCTCTTGGTTAACAAAAGGACAGCCCTTCCCATTTTCTATTATTAGTGTGGAAGCCTAATGACTTTATCAAACCCTGTCACAGAGTGATTCCTGTAAACCCCTGCAGTGCGAAGCCCTGAACAGACACAGGGCCTGGGCTGAATAAAGAATGTAAGGGTCTTTAATTAAATCTGTCATCTTGGCATTTGATAAGCACAGCAGGGCATTATGGCTGCCAGCTATGGAGGCTGATTGTTGTGAGAGCACCGTACTTGTCCTTGTCTAGCGTTACACCGAAACAGGAGGGAAAAGATTAACGAAGCACATACTTTTAACACAAACGGCTATTCAACAGCATGTGCAATAAATAACTGGAAGATTGTTCCCCTGTCTTTGGGATAAATATGGTGTTTAAATCATATTTTGCTTGTTGGCCAACAAAAGAAAAAAAATGAATATTGCACGAACAAAATAACTTCTTTGATGTCGTCATTTATGGTTTTTACAAAAAGAATGTTCAAGTAGGTTTACAAAAGCTGTCTAACACAATGAATTTCAGAATACAGCAATAAAGTTTTCAAAATGATATGCACCCATGGAAATCAAGACCACCACAACCTTGACAACTTCCACTTTAAAGAGGATTAACCAGGTAATGCAGTGATGAGCTGCATGTAAATTACCTTTGGATGATATATGTTTAAAAAATGGGTTCTGACATAATTTGAGAGCAGGTAATATATTAAATTCAGCTGTTATCTGCATCAGCAATCTGATGTTTTTGGTCTGCTTAAACACAGATTAGGTGCAGCTGGAGTTAGTAGCTTAAATACGCTTCTGTTAAATCAATTCAAATTAATTCAGCTTATTTAAATAGCATCAATTCACTGCACATGTCTTCTCAAGGCTCCTAACAGAGAAAGTTTAATAGAGTGATACAGTCAGATCGTTAAAAAGTTTTCTGTCTAAGGAAACCCAGCTCACTACATCCAGTCATTGGCTTTGTAGGATTTGACTCTACACCAATCCGTCATGCAGAGCATGTATGCAGCAGCAGTGGTGAGGAAAAACCTATTTTTAACAGGTGATAAAGTTTCAGCAGAACAAGGCTTAGTGTGAGGAACCTTCTGCTGAGGCTGACTGGGGTCTCAAGGGGACAGAAGCAGGCGTACAAAATGAACATATAGGTAACAGTAAAATAGCTTCATAGGTGGCTCTGTCAAGAAAAGAAATTATCTGTTTTCATGTCAAAAGTGATGACATGCAGACAGTAGCCTCGTGAGGCCATCCTGATCTCCCGAGCTTTCAAGATTTCA
>NW_015150515.1:1062217-1064513 GCF_000732505.1 Cyprinodon variegatus
GGTTTATTTGGCTTGCTATCACCAACATAGGCCAAACAGCTAATCAGTATTTTCGCCCCTTCCCAAAATTACTTCAACGGAAGGTTTCCAGATGGATATGCGGAGCAAATCCATCTGGTGGAGTCAGTTTAGACAGTTAGTATCAGTAAAACCTTTCCCAGAGCTATCTTGAAAACCCCGTTTACAATGCTCCTATGAAACCAATCCATGCTGAGTTCGGCCAAGGTTGGATCGGTTAACCATACCGAGCTTTTTTCCTTACGACCATTTATACATCAAGCTAACACTGTTCCTCTCCTCGTATTATCGGTTCATGATACTACAGCTCTTAAGGCGGGAATTACCCTAACGAAAATGGTGGCGCCCATAACATTTAGGAAACTATGTCTCTGCATAGCATCCTTCGTCCAAAGTTCAATGAGAGCCTCGGTCTCAGCATCATCCCAGGTCACACCACTCTCTTTTGATGCCATTTATTATTAATAGGCTGAGGAGAAGTTCCTGTTGGAAAGAGGTGAAGAGATCTGTGAATTACAAAGCAGGACATGGCGGAAACCCCTCGAAATGAGTCAGCTGACTGTAAATAGGAGATGACATGGCCTGCTCATGAGCTCTTTGTTATCAGAGAACCGGGTCACAACTGAACCCTACTGAACCGAGCCCTACTGTTTTTTGTTTTTTCCAGAGTTTTATTGTCATTACACTGTCACAAGTACAGAGCAACAAAAGGAACTCTCTGCATTAAAGCAGAGCAGTGCAGTGGGCTTCCATTGTGCAGGGCCCGGGCAGGAGTGTGGGCTTAAGGGTTTTTGGTCAGGGACCCAGAGTTGCAGTCTGCTGTAGTGGAGCTCAAACTCAGAACCTTAGTATTCCAAGCGCAACCCCTTAGCTGCCTCTCCCGAAAGCACTGAAGTGTCTTGCCTAAGGACCTACACTGGCAGCTGATTCCCCCCAGCTGTGATACGAACCCAGGCCTCCTCGATGTTTGATATGTACTAAAATGTTGGGTTCATGAGTTAAAAAAGAAGTTAGTCCCATTTTTTATTGAAAACATAAACCTGACAAAAACAGAAAAAGAATTAGAGTTCATACATTCTTAGATGAAATTTAAGGTTTGGCTTTTTGTAACTTAAAATTGCAGTTAAACCACAATAAACCCTAATATATTAGTTTGAGCATAGCATTCTTTAAAGACTTAGCGAGAGAAAAGAATATTGTCCTCTTTTTCTAAATTTCATGCAAAAAGGTTAAAAAAAATAGCATCTTAAAAGCGTGCAACTTTACATCTAAAATGAAAATTATTGTTTAAATAATCTGTTTTATTTTATATTTAAATAATTTTTTTCAATCTATAAAATAAGATAGTAAAACTATTTTGCCAGTTCGAAAGACATGTACTGTAACCTCAAGAAATGCTATAGAGTTCATTCAGTCCAATTATACAGAGCGACCAGTTACACTTTTTTCAATCAGATTACATGAAGCATTCAGCTTGTAGCTTGCAGCAATCCCTCATAACAAGCATGTATGTAGTGACATTAAAGAAGAAAATGTCCCTTTGACAGGAAGAGAGCCCTAGCAGAACCAGGCTAAGCATAAATGAACGTCTGCCATGACCAACTATATGTAGGGTTAGAGAAGACAGAACATACTTATAAAAGGAACAAAAAGCCATGATCTAGTCAGTGGAACTTTCTAATGACAGTAATGCCAGCTTACCAAAGTTTTGTTTTAGCCAGTAATGGTGACAAATTAAAACGTCTTAACACACACCATGAGAAACCACAACAAATGTTTTACACTCTTGCTGTCCCTTTTTTTTAGATATGAAATTTTAGGTTCTAACAAAACACATGTGACAGCAGCACCTAAGCAGCTGTTGCTGCCAGCTATGTGTCACGCCTTAATCCGTAATACTGAACTTGTAGCGGGACACACATAGATGGATTCTCCTGAGTTTGTGAACACAAAAATATCAGAGGACTTTACCTTTTAGGCTAGTTTAATGTAACACATAACCCTTTAAAGGTATACTATGCAACCGGTGTTGATTTTTCAGCGAGGCTCCCCCCAGAGGGCGAAAGTAAAAGTGCACTGTCGTAAATATGCTCAGCTGTTCTCCTGGTTTCTCCATCAAGACAGGCGCGGTTGTTTTGAGCTTAGCAGACAGGCGAACGAAACAAATCACCATGTCCTTTTCCTCTTTCTTGCCTGCTCCAACATGGGCTTTCATTGTTTTCTCGCTGGTTCCGCCATGATAACTGCACAAATATCGCCACTGCGCTAGCAACGAGCA
>NW_015150515.1:1065563-1068290 GCF_000732505.1 Cyprinodon variegatus
GAGGGCTCCTGCAATTGCAAGTATGGTATTTCCCCCACAGACCACCAGGGCGGCCGAGAAAACATTTGTTCGACCTGAAATGACTCATTTAATCATCCAAAACATTATGGAACACATTAATTAACTGAAAAATGTTGCATAGTATGCCTTTAAACATCATCCTTTAAGCTGAGAGTATCTGTTCCTGTGTAACTTTAAGTGAGCCCTGGTGTAACATCAGGATCATGTCTGAAAACCGTGAGACATAATGTAACATCAGCAAACACGCATGAAACATATGCTGCATTATTCAGTTGGAGCGACAACACGAAAATAGCATAAAAATAGAAAAGTCCCACATCAGACAACATGAACTAAAATCATCACACTCTATCTACTGATCTCCTGAGTTCTAAAAGCTTACATGTATGATTCAAGCCAGTAAACATACTCTAATGACTGCTATTCAAAGCAGAGCTGGTTTCCCATAAAATAGAGTCGCATTAAACCGTTACTGTGTGTATTGAGGTCGGTGTTGACCTGCCAGCAAATTAATCAAAACAAAACAAACAAAAGACAGCAGAGTTTTTGCACTTATAGCCACCTCATCAAGTTTTTTTCTTCCCCACAGAGATTCATTACATCTAAATAATTATCTAGTGTGCTTCTAGTAACAAAGCTTGATCTCAAAGAGTTTTTATTAAAACAAACCAATTAAGAATCAAGAATAAGTACTATGTTTAGTCATTCATATATTCCAAAAATATTTCAGGATAAACTTTAAATTATGAATATAAGATCTTCTTTTTTCCAAACCATAATAGACCAGTAGCTAGGTTGAAATATTTAGAGGCTGGTTGGCCAAATCTTTGGAGCAGTGGTGACCCAAATCCGTGGGTTATGGTACCGGGCCGCACAGAAAAAAGTATATCAACCTATTCTCATTATGAGTGAGTATGAAATCGTATGAAAAGTTATGCACCGTAATTTCGTACGTTTTGGACGTTTTTTTCCTCGTATGCGCATCTGACGCACCATTTACGAATCTTGAATATAAATTACAATTAGCCCTAACCCTGACCCTAACCCTAAGATATAAAACAGCAAGCAACGTAGTTAGAGACATGAATAAGTGATGATTGCACTGTTTTTTCCAGTTTTACGTCCGTCCGTGGATCCGCTTTTTTTTTCTGTCTGCCAGCGCACTGATGTGTTTTTTTGAGGAAAAACGTCCAAAACGTACGAAATAGTGTGCCTAACTTTTCATACGATTTCATACGCACTGATAATGAGAATATGTCGAGTATATATATAGATATATAATTTATCGACGATCAGAGAGTGATGTTTTATTTTGAAAAATGTAAAAAAATTGCGGTATTCTCTCCCAATTACATCAGTCGGTGCATCTGTGCCTCTTGACACAGGTTAATTCAGTTCAAGACTCATCCTATCTATAACATCCTATCTTTGTGAAGCGGGATTTTCTGCGGTTACAGCGACCGAAACAAAGCTACGGAGCAGACTGGACATCAGGAGCACACTTCGTCTGTCATTTTCTCTGATTACGCCTAGATGGGACCGGCTTGTTGTTTAATTTTTATGCTGTTTGTATGTGATTTTATGCCAGTCGTATCATTTTTACTGGATCGTATTGCAACACCCCCCCACCCGCCGCCCCCGCCCCGCCCGGCCGGCCGGTCCGTGAAAATATTGTGTGACATATAGAGGTCCGTGGTGCAAAAAAGGTTGGGGACCGCTGCTTTGGAGGACTAAACCAGGCTAAGAATCTTTAAAAAAAAAAGGTTGGAATCAATAGAAAAAACATTCAATTTCTAGATAAGCAAATGCAATAGAAAGATACAACACACAACTTACACTATTGGCCTATCATTAGTCAACCAACCAAAATTACATTGAAGAAGATGGTTGTAATGTGATGAAAATATAATCCAAAGACCCCATTCTGCACCTTGTTCTCACCAGCATAACAGAAATGCAGAACAAGGCCATTGGAAAAGAAAACAAAAGAAGTAGTTCTGTAATCTTCTAGCAAAGTTTGACACAAAATAATCAAACTTTTCAGACACGCTTGAATTGGACGGATAAACAACACTCAGAAACAAAGAATGTCCCCTTGCTCTTTGCCTTACTTAAACGTATTCAGCTCCTGTATTGCTTTCCTGCTGAGAGTGGTGGCGGTGGCTTCTGTCTGCAGAGCGTGTAACAAAGGCTGACACATCGAGGAGGCAACCGTCACCCCGTCCATTACCTCTGAAATCCTGATTTCAGTGAGCTATACTGCACTAAGGCCTCTGATCTTTAGCCACAACCGCTACGGAGTGTGCACACATTGGCAAGCAGAGTCTAAATACAGTTACACATTCAGCCCAGACGTACCCTAAAATCCTATTTCCCCAGTGTTTTGAAAGCTTTCACTTCCCCAGAGAGAAGTCAAATTATTCACAGATAACAGGGAGTAAAGATTTTGCAAAGAAAAAAAAAAATGGTACAAACCCATTATTTTAAAGGTTTTCCTCTTGACCAAGAAATGACATAAAAGAGGGAAAAAGGTCAGAAGGGGGCACAGGGTCCACGGCAGAAAAAATGAATATTTCTCACTACTTTTCTTTAAGAAAAAAAACAGCAGTAAAAATGTGTTATTTATTAATGGTTTAATGCTTAGTGTATTTAACTTCATTTTCTAAAGCTTTATTTAACACTGGGCTATTTTTTACAAGCAAGTAA
>NW_015150515.1:1068355-1070023 GCF_000732505.1 Cyprinodon variegatus
TCTCCAGACTGATCTGCGAGTGAAACCTCGAAAGCTCGCGAGATCAGGATGGTCTCACGGGGCTACTGATTATAGTGAAAAATGCCTGAAATATTAAAGTCCATTCACCAAAGTCTTGTTTGAATACTTTTTAAAATGTATATAATGGGATAATATTTGCAGTAATTAATTGCTTATTAGTCATTTTAACAGTTTATAAGTTCATAATTTCAAGGTATATTGGAGGTATACTGCAAATATTAAAATTCGGCATATTGTGAAGATCGTAATAATCATACTTGTACGAACCAGTATGTTGGGAAGGGATGGTAGTTTATGATCTTAACTGGTCTGTTTGCTGCTTTCCATTTCCTGTTTTCGTTACATAGCAAAAAC
This sequence comes from Cyprinodon variegatus, assembly GCF_000732505.1. NCBI lineage: Eukaryota > Metazoa > Chordata > Actinopteri > Cyprinodontiformes > Cyprinodontidae > Cyprinodon > Cyprinodon variegatus. The sequence continues at coordinate 1,068,731 of NW_015150515.1, forward strand.
AGAAAAAAATCACATGAAAGTATATTATTATCTTACTGGTAAGTGATTTCCTTTTTCACTTCTGTATCTTATTAAATTAGTGGCCCACGTTATGCTATGCCATCAGATTTTTCTACCAACTATCGGTAACAGCAAAGGTTTTTATCTAACCGTATCATACGCTAGAGAAAAATGAACCAACCTGACTTTTTTAATTAAATTCAGTTAATTTCTATTGCTCAATTTACAACACGTGTCATGTCAAGGTGCTTTACTGTCACAATTCAATCAAATCATCCAAACAGGTTTAAAGTTTTCTTTCTCAGGGAACCCAAATTATTACATCTATTACATAGCAGGATTCACTCCTCCCGAATGAGCCGGTGCTTGTACATTGGCTTGCATTGTGTCATTGACTCTACAGCAATCCCCCACACTGATCATGCATGCAGTGATAGCAAAGAGGACAAACTCCCTTTTAAAGGGAACAAACTTCCAGCTTAAATGTTAGGGGCCTTCTGTCTAGACTGACTCAAAGAGAGAGAAGCAGATATAAAATAGAAACACAGAAGCACTAATCCATAAAAAAATGTAAAAAGGTGACGGTAATCTGCCTTTGTAGGAAAGAAACAGTTGAGCAGATGAGCTATGAACTAGTTTTTTGATGAAAGAGAGCATATACAGCCAGTTTAGGTAAAGGCTGAGACCATAGCAATGTCTAGGATAGAAAAATCCAAGATGGCAATGGCAGCAGCCCAATTAATGTTATCCATCCAGGTTGTTGTCACAACCATACAAGACCAGACCAGATGAAGCTACTATGAGGAGAAAAGCCGAGAGTAAATCAAGTAGGGGTTGAAGTAAAAAAAAAAAAAGTGCAGAATGAGAGAATAGAGATAGAATGTAGCAGAATGATGAGAAGTGGTCCCTATGTCCTCCAGCAGTCTAAGCCTATATAAGTGTTTCCACTTGAAGTGTGGAGGCTCATTGGTAGAATTCCCTTATGACAGAAAGAAGGTCCACGATTCACATCATTCCGTCATCACCCGGAGGAGGGAACATTTATTTACAAAACCGAATTCATACAGCTGTCTTAAACACTTCATACATTCAGCGCCATGTCCTCACATCTGTGATTTCCCCCACCTTCAATCCATTGTGGGCGGCCTTTTATAGGCTCCACAATGCACTGTGTGGATGCACGTGCACGACTGGACACTCTTCCTGGAAATCTCTTAGCCTATGTCCTGATTGCGTGCGAGTCAGCCAGTAAGCACCCTGTTTTTGCCAAGATTCGTACGTGACTTCCAGCTT
>NW_015150515.1:1072960-1074317 GCF_000732505.1 Cyprinodon variegatus
TTTTTTTTGCAAACAATACATGCTTTACTTTTATCCAGTCTAATTATCAAAAAACACTCTCCTTCCTTTTGTCCCTCATGTCTTTTCATCTTGCCCCATTCCTTTCATCTCCCTTTTACCCCCCTTTTTTAGCTGATACCAACATGTTAAACCTTTTTCATTATCCCTTCCAGTTACTGTTACTTTCATATCATGCACCGCAAAGGTCTATTTAACTAGATTTTCCACATTTTATAACTTCTAAAACCACAATGCTATTAGTGGATTTCTCAGACTATAGCTCTTTCCTCTAATGCATTGGTCCGTTCTGCATGGATGGCTCTATATTTTGCCCCCCCCCCACATCTGCATCCATTCTCCAACATTTTTTGTGGTTTACTCTGAAGGCTTTTGTCTGTTAAATGTATGCATCTAGCTACCAGCAGGATAATTGATGCTGGGTTTGTGGAAAGCCAATAGATTTTAATTAAAAAACCTCCCTGTGAGAAGCATATTAACGTAAGTAAATAAACAAGAATCATATTACAAGCTGCAGACTCTCTGTAGGACAGTCTTACCGTCTTTTCTTCCACAAAAACAAAGCAGCCAAGCCTGAAACTCGTAAAGCTGATTCGTTGTAAGGATAAACCTCCCTGCAGCAAGAAACATATATAGTTTCAATTGTACATCTTAAATGAAAAATTGATGAGAAAGAAGACCAGTTAGTTAAGACACATCAGTAGCTGGATACTGTAAAAACCTAGCTTCCAACTGTGCTTGGCCTTGCAAGAACAGTTTGAGCTGTGTGATCTACTGTATGCTCACTTGAAGATGGCAAGCTTTTTTCCTTTCTTCATCATACATGAATTGTTCTCAGATGATAGTACTTTAGCAAGAGGAAGCTTTTACAATCTCAAGCTTTTTTCTCAAACTTTTCTGAAGAGATTACAACATTAAAGCAGCAGGATTGATTAGAGCGACGCTCTAGATTTGGGGATTACCCCAGTAGATGAATTAAACAAATAAACATCTCGGACAATGGGGCAGGATGAGAAAAACACAAAGGATTTGTTGTAAACACTGCAACAAATCTAAATCTAGATAAGTCATTTTTTCTTAAAATAAGTATATTTGTTCTTGAATTGAGGAGGTAAAAGAGACATTTTGCCAATGGAACAAGACAATTAAAACTTCAAATATGAAAACACAATTGCATCGTCTTATTTCAGGTGCATATTATCTAATTATCTTATTTTAAGAGTAAAATTACACATTCCATTGGCAAACTATCTCATTAACCTGCTCAAATTAAGGGTGAATACACTTAATTCAAGAAATTTTTACTTATTTCTAGATCGTTTTTGCAGTGAAAAATAAA
>NW_015150515.1:1076019-1086520 GCF_000732505.1 Cyprinodon variegatus
GCTCATTGTTTTCTTCATAAAAACATATAGTTTCATTTAATATATTAAACAATTTTATAAAAGAATGTGATATACATTTGTGTATTACCAGGTTTAAAATACCCTTATTACCTGACATAGGTGTGAATATACTGAAATAAATCCATTTTGGTTTGACTAATTTGATGCCTGTGTTACAAGATGTATATTTAGATAGAAAAATGTTAACTGTCAGAAATAGTTTGAACATGAAAACCGCTGAGATTTAAAGATACATGAGGCGTTGGACAGAAAGATTATGGTAGTGATGTGATGAAGAAATGAATCCCGCAGGAATCGATTGTAGTGTGAAAAAAATCTGAAAACAAGCAGTGGAAAATGATAAAAAATGGTTTTAAATACACAAAGTACGTAATGAAGGAAATACATGCTGTTTATGAGTTGTGCAACAGATCTAAGGAAAGTCTGTGTAAAAAAAAAATTAGTTTTCAAATAAATGTGTTTTAGTAAACATAAACAAAATGTCCCGTATGTGTAACGGTTAGTTTGAGCTACATAAATATATACAAAAATGAAATATGTGCTGAATACACCATTTGTTAGGTGTCCTCACATCTACGGTTACATTTTACAATGAAACATAATAAATAAAATGGTAAAGATTTGTTATCTATTATTATTTCAATGAAACTGCTTGTCCTATCTATGATTTCTAACCCTGTCTTTCAAAAGAAATCTAGAATAAATTTGTTAAAATTAACATTTTAGCTGTGTGCCTTGGTTTTTTTGCTACCTTAAAATATTACCCCTTAAAAGCTTTGCAAAAATGTTAAATAAAACCAACTTAGATTGATCAATACCCATTTTTAATAGTTACATATGCATATACTACTAAATTCCGTTTTTTTTTTTTTTTAAATATGTAAGAAAAACAGGCCACCTATTTAGTTGACTCTCAAACTTCTTGACATTTCCACAACCTACAAATAAAAGATTTTTGACCAAATATGTAAAAAAAAAAAAAAAAAAGAAAGAAAGAAAAAAATGGAACAGGATAAAAAAAAACAACATTGCAAGACAAAAGGCTTTTTATTTGTGTATATCTTACTTGCAAAGGAAAGGGTCACTTTCTAGGTCACCTTCTTCTATAAGACATCAAAAAACACCCCCAGCAGAACAATAACCCCCATCTGTGCTTCTATTTATCAGAAAGCATAGCATTATCATTTAACAACATGAGAAAACAGTATGAAATGCAGCAGTACCAGCCAGCTGTGTCTCACACATCTGTGAGAATTCAAAGTTAGACTCAGTCTAAATAAAGACACAAATCTGCTGCTTACATTAGTAGCCATTCCAGATTTCCCCACTCTCCTTAATGGGTCCTTGGCTGGTCCCCTACAATTTCTTTTTAAAGATCTAAAATGTTCTTTCTTTCATGATTTGTGGAAATTAATATCTAAAAAGAAGCGTTATCTCCTGGTCAGACCCTGTAAACAGGGAAAGGGTGGAGTGCATGCAACCCCAGAAGGCCAGTGGCTGGAAGTTGTAGGGTATTTTAGCTGCTCTTCAACTGGCTTTTGACTGGGAAGGGCCATTTTGAATGGCTGCTACTGTAACAACCACTAGCATACCTCTAAATTCCTTTTTTTGTTGTTTTTTTTCGGCTGATGTAGCTGACACTCCATGATATAAACAACCAACATTGTTTCCTAATTCCAAAACAAGTTTTCCCGCAGCGGCCCTCTGTTTGCGAGGAAGCTACTGGTTATAAATGAGAACTAGTGTTAAAAATTGATGACTTGCTTTTTGTGTTGTTTTCCCTTTATCTTTACACGCTAAAGAGGCAGAAGTTGTCCTTTTTTTCTGTGACTCCAACAGAAAAAAAAACGTTTCACCAAGCTCTTTTATTCGCTTCCTTCAAAGCTTTTTTAACAGGTCCATATAAAAATAATATTACATTCACCTCTAAGCTTGTACTTTGCTTCTTCGACTAAAAAGAAAGAAAAAAAAAACATTGCTTTGAATTATTGTCGCCTTCGCTTTTCAACATCGAGAGATGAATGAAGTCTAATTAATTAGGTGTATAATCATACAAATGTTTTCTCTGGATTAAAGTGTGGAGGAGAGGCTTTGATCCCACATCTGTCAGTCAACTAAGCCCACCTCCACCATTTTTGACCCCCACTGTCCCTGAAGGATTTGGGAGACTGTCATTTCACAGGCAGAATGCTTAGCGTCTGAAGCTGGTAGCTTTTGCCCTCTGAGATGTAACTGTTGCGTCATACAGCGGTAGCGCTGACACGACAGTTACTGAGTGTGTGTTGCGGTTATTATGCATGGTGCGTGTTGAGGACTGATTGTTCACCTGTGTGTGTTGGTGTGCTCTTTATTGCTTGTTTCTTCTGTGCTGGGGGGCAGCAGGTGTTAACAGTCCTCTGTGTTTTCTTGTTTTTTTATTTTTTTTTCTGATAATGAGTTCCCAATCCACACTCTGCCCTCTGAAGGAAATGTATTTAAACAAGTAAGGAAGTCGATTTAAAGTAATACATCTGTTTAATCGATAAAGGGTAAAAAATGTAGACGGACTTTTGTTTTTTTTGTTATTTTAATGCATCTGAGTCTTAATTCTAGATAGGGAGTCCTGATCACCCAAGACGCTGCAGCAAGTGCAGCATCTTTTGTTTTCCCACAGGACACACTCCCACCTGGCTGACTGACGTGAGCGCATTCGGCTGCTGTGTGCATGAGCGTGCAGTTACATGAGTAATAGCCGAGGCTCGGCTCTCTCCATCAGCGCAGAGGACGTCTTCTGCCTTTTCTCCGATTCGGCCATTTTTCTTGCCTCTTGTCTCCATCGCGCTGAGCTCCTGTCCCAAATGCGATCTTTATCAGCTCTGATTTATCTTGTACACAATCTCACTCTATTTCTCTTACACTAGCTCATTTCTGCGTTCTCTTGTTCCTTCACACATCTTCACCTTACATTTGACATTCATTTTTCAGATTTAATGAGGAGAATGGTGGAGACTTGTCCTCCATCTTCCCCTGTCATCTCCTGTGCATCAGGCTTTCTAAAGAGTAGACATAATGCACAGAAACATATGGAAGACACTTTTCTCTGTAAACATCTGTCATAAAAAAAAGGGAGGAAGACAAGAACACTCAAATTTATTTAAGAAAATAACAGACATAGAAACCAATAAATTATCATTTGCTTTCTTAAAGAACCACTTGTTCAAACAGTAACACATACTAAGTTCTAGCAGATAGTGTCAAAATCAACCCTCTTTAGTGTGGATGCAGTGACTGAGTACCAACAACGTATAAAATATGACCTTTTGAAATGTAATTAAGTTGCATTCATTAATTTATTTCATACAGAAAACTCATCAAAAACCCCATCTTCCTAAAATTATTTAATAAAAATAAATCACAAATGCATACTCTTTGATATTTATTAGCACAAGCCACATAACATATCTGTTAATGAATTTGGACATAGATAGAAACCACTAATTGAAACAATGTTCTCATTCTGTACACCTGTATATATACCTTTGATGTGACGTTGATTTGTGAAATGTCTGAAAAAGCGCTATGAAAAAGTAAGTTCCATTTATTCATACCCCTTTTTTTCTTCATGGCAACCAACGTGTAAATATTAATCTACCTGATCTTGTTTGATATATATGCTTCTGATCAAAATTTCCCACCCAGGCAAATAAAAACATACTTAAATATATTCAAACCATTATAAATATATAGAAATTATGAAAGAAAATGCATAAAATATGTAAAATATACAATTAAAATGATTATTAAATACATTTTTCATGCAGAGGATTTTTTTTGTCTAATGAATTCCATCCTTACTGTAAGAATTACACCATTTGTTATCAAGTATATTTACTTCTGAATAGCTTAAGTTAGTCACAGTGGGCAGAGAAGCCGGAAATGTTACTTTCAATAAGGCAATATTGCAGAAAAATATCACTAAAGTAAAAGTAATTAGCAAAGCAAATATAACTAGCTTCCACTAACTTCTAATGTGATCCCTGAGGTACATGGAGGGCTAAAATGATACCATGAATCATAAAATACATAAATATGAATGCACCATAAAATACTTATTATTATTTTATATATAAAATTAATTGAAAGGTAAAATAACTATGAAATTTGAAATTCCATAATTGAATAATTAAATATTCTATTAAATAAACATAAAAATATGTAGTATGTTGAATGAAATAATTTATGTGGTTATTAAAATACACTTATTTAAAAATGATCATAATTACTTCACTTTATAAGTACATATAGAATGATATGATGAGATTATTATGTAATTTCGGCGTTTGTCAGTTTGTTGCGTTATTATATTTGGGGTCACAGGCTGAAATGTTTGGGAAGCCCTGGTTTCGGAGATGTGGTCACTCAGAGAGAAGGGATTGGTGAGAAAACCACAGCTTCTCTACAATGTTTTAGTCACCACAGCAAAAAAAAAAAGGTTTATGTTATCCTTCTATTATTTCTGTGTCCTCTTCTCCTTCATTCCCCTCCCACTCTCCCTCTCCTTCTCTCTCACTTTTTTCCTCTCAGCTTCAGCCAGACAACCAAACACTCTCTCTCTCTTTCTCACCATCACTGCGCTGCCCTGTGTATAGCAGTGACGGTCTTTGCATTCAAAGGATCCAAATGTGTCCACCTTATCCTTCTACGTGGCTCTATTTCTGCCTCTTATTGTAGTTTCTTTATTTTGTTTGTTTTGTTGGGTCTTTTTTTTCCCCCTCCTGCCTCACCAAGTATAGAGACGCATGCAGTTTGGGGTGGAAGGAAGAGAGGGGGGGTCCTGGCTGACTCGATCGGAGGAAAAGGAGATGGGAGAACTGTGCGGGCAGGAAGGATGTGCTCGTTGCTGCAGCTTCTGATTCAATTAGCATGAATTTCACAGCACAGGCAGCAGCGGCGGCAGCAGCAGCAACCCCGTCAGACTGTCTGAGCGAGCCAGCAGCAGCAGCTTCTCGTGCCGGAGCTCCCTCAAAGGGACGAGTAACTGCTTCCCATCGGTTCCCCACCTTGCGAAGCATTCTTTGAAGCCGTTTGGGCTGTGGATTCCCAGAGCAAGAAGATTGAGCACAAGTAGGACGGAGCTTGTTTATCAGTTTATAGGATGGGAAGATTGTTGAAATGAACTGAAAGCCATGCACTCCAGTGCTTTCGTTATGGTTTAATCCTGTTAAGCCTGTTTTCTCTGTGCTGCTCAGCAATCTATGACCCGTATTGATTTATTCTGTCAGAATACAGTGGAAGGATATCAGCGCCACACTTGGAAAAAGCCAGCTGTTTTTGCTCTGGCTCCACATTCCTGTTTTGCCTTGGAATTCTTGATTTTATTCCTTAATCTATGTTTTTTCCATCTCCTGGCTGCTGACTGAAAGGGCTCCTTGCTCTCTCAAGGATTCGAAACCCCAAATCTGGATTTGTTTGCTCCTTCATCGTAGCATCCTTGTCAGCTCCTGTTTATCTGTCTCTGTCATTTCTGCTCTGAGGATTTATTGAGATAAATTTGTCCTTTCTACAACCACAAGTTGTGTCGGACGCGTTTAAAGAGAGATGTCAGACTTGGATTATGGGAGGAGAAAACCTCTGAAGATCTCCCCAAGGCAATGGCTATCCTGAAGAGCAATTGACTGAAAGATAATAGTAGACAAGTATCTAAGATGGAGTCCTATGTTTGCTAAGTTATTGCTTGTAGCCTGAGATCGCACTTTTAAAGTTACCTTTTACAGGTTAAGTAGCTGCTTTAGGGTAGGAGTAGGGGAATGTTTTTAAAGGGTCAAGAAGCTTCTGGATAACATTATTTGATTGCTGAAGATTTTTGGAGTCTCTCTTTCCAAAAAGGATCTTTTTTTGTTTTGTTTTTCTCTGATATTATTTACTTCTGGGATTTTCAAGCAAGGATCTGCTTCTGTTTTTCTGTTTTCTTTTTTTTTTTTACCTTTCTTGGCTTATCCGTATTTTCTGTTCCTTCACTTTTTCTTCCAATCCCAGGCTGGAAGGCTGGGGATCATGGGCCCTGGATTCCTTTGAGATGTTCACTTCCTGTTTGTGTCGCATGAGGGGGAGAGGCCTACCTTTCTTTTCAGGCCCCTCCCCTATGGAGCAGGAGGTGGAAGAGGAGGTAGACGGAGGGTTGCTATTGGTGCCGAGGCAAGCTGCGGCATCACCTGTGGTGTGGGCTAGCCCCGCCTTACTGTTCAGGCTGGTGCTCTCCCTGGCATTGCTGGTGTTCCCATGTCCAGCCGTAGCCGCCCGAGTCTCCTCCTCCCTCAGTACCACCCACCATGTCCACCATTTCCACAACAAGCATGGCACTGTGCCCATTGCCATCAACCGGATGCCCTTTGTGACACGTGGGGGCCATGGTAAGACCTTTTTATTTTATTTTTTTTTTTTAGAAGCCAGTAATATCACAAACCACACCTTACCAGTTGATGTACAATTGCTTTTTGGGGTTCAGTTCATTTTCTACAAGCAGATAATTAAAGCCAAGAACAACCAAATGAACCATTGAACTGCTTGTGATTTCCAAAAATATTAAGATGACCTAGGCTTCCCAAACCCTGCTTCTTGGCTCTGCTACCTCAAGGCCAGTGTCTTGGCTCATAGCTCTAATTTACTGGGTGATGTTTCCAGAGCCTGTTCCCTTTTGGCCATTTTCCCCACAGATCTGCAGCCAGCTGGGTTCTTTGACTTGCCTTTTTAAGTTCAGAGTCCATCTTGAGCCCATGGGTGTATTGAACTGTGGCAAATGTTAATTCATGTAATCACTCCAAGCAGTGCGATTGTATATGAATAATTGTAGTTGGGAAGAGAAATGTGCAGCGCTTTGTTTGAAAAGAGGAGTTGTCACATGATGAATGTTTGTGTTTCTTTGTATACTGAGGGAAAACCCATAGATAATTGCCTGAGCACCCTATATTTTGTCCTACTTTCTACATCATATGTCTTTGGCTCAGTGCTCTTTGGTGCATCCTTTGCTTTGCTTTTCTTAGCCTAAGCTGTCAGGGACAAGGCAGGATTTCACACTGATGATCTCTTTGATGTTCTTCAGCTGCAGATTTTCTCTCTAATCTTCCTTTTTTTTAAATTTGTACTTCTTGTGCTTTATTACAATCTTGCTGACAGAAGATGCTAATAACATTCATTGATTCCAAAGCATGTTCATGCTCAGGCTGCCCAATTTATTTCCACTAAGTGAGTTTCCACATCATGTCTCATCGTCTTCTGGCTTCCAATCTCTACCTCTCTCTTTTTTGCCTGAGCATGGCTGTAATTAGTGTAGTGTCAGAGACACCCACAGCAAACAAACTCTCAGTAGTGTCTAGGATGTGTTGGGTCTCTGTAGATGCGTTTGGTTCACAACTTCCATCCCAAGGGCTCAGGACTGCAGTACGCTTACAGTATCAAAGCCCACGGTTACATAAGCATGCATGTTCCCAAACTGATAAGGTTTCATAAGATTTATTGAGGTTATAGAATATTTCTAATTTTACCTAATTAATATTCTTGTTAGGTTTATGCTTTATACATCATGTGCATTGTTACTTTTCTAGCCGGATTAGAGAGAGTGGAAGGCCTTCCTTCACATTGTGGATGTCACTGTGTGTACGGAGGTCATCTAATCAGGACAGCCTTCATGTCATTAAAAATACACTGGATGGCGTGTCAGTTTCTGATACGGACAACTAAGCATCCACCTGGTGCAACACATAGACTCATGAGCTATAAGAAGGAGAAGATGGCCTTGTTCGGGGCTCAATCTTTGCCGGACGCTCGCGGACGTGATTTTTGAGCCCACAGCTGTGCAAGCTCCTAACATTTTTCTCTGTCCTGTAACGATCTGATCTGGAATAAACTCTGTTACTTTTTTACTCCTGTTTTATAGTCCTTTCTACATGTTATTACCCAGTTTGAGTTAAGAGTAGTAAGTAACTTGCTCCCAGGAAAAGAACCGTGAGGAAGCCCCTGGGCTGCAACGGTTTTTTTAAAGGGGACATAACTTCCTCATTTAACATCTCTTTAAGTAACATACAGTAGAAAATTGCCCATAATTGACAAGAGGCAGCAGCCAAACATAATTTATTTTAAAGGTTCCGTTCTTGTAATTGCACTTTGTTCAATATTAAATTCAGTCTAGATACATGCAAACTTTTGATTGTTGCAATACCTTTTATGGAAGAAAATTAGCCTAAAAATCAATGTTTAGCACTATTTAAACGGTTTATTTTGTAAAATAACAACCCTTTCCACTGTCTCCTCTTTATTTATCTTGTAAAACATACAGTGATTGCCAATGGCAAGGATGTACAACAACACTTCTAACATATGTGCTTGTAAGAAAATAAAAGCTCTTAAAAAGAGTTCTAGAGAGTTTTGTTCTAAAAAAAAAAGTTAAAAAGAGTTCGTGCTGGAAGCATGCACACCTCCAAAGTGTGCATTTACAACTCGTTGAGGGACTTATAGAGCTTGTAAGATCTGGAGACTGTGATTCAAAAGCAAAATGTGCTTGTCATACTGTCAAAGAGGAACATTTTGTTTAGCAATGAAAAGGGAAAAGGTCGAAGCTCTACAGAGATCTACTAGTAAGATGATAGTGAAGTCAAGTTTGTTGAAGGAGACACTGGGTTGCTAGAGAACTGATTAATGTTGCAGTACCTGTTTTGGAGAGAAATTTACCCATTACGAGTATTCAGAAATGTAATTCTTTATAATGTAAAAGTAAAATTTAAAACTGAATCTCTCCTTTAATCACAACTCTAACCACTGTCTGATCATTTTTCTTCATTTGGTAATGGATAAATGGATCATAGCTCTCACACTCTGGGGCTATTTAAATAGACATAGTTAATATAAAACTTGTATTCGGATCCCTCTGTGGACTTATAACTGTCAAAAAATTTTAGCCTGCAAGACAGACGGTCTGTTTGATCTGTGGCTGGATGCATTTCCATTGCAAATTCAGCTTCTGGTCAGTTAAGGATGATACCTCACACTGCAGCTTGTCAAGTCTTCCCTTGTGTTCATACGCACACTTGTACGCATAAACTATATCACAGTGGGAGAGCTAAACTAAGATTAAGACGTTGATTGGTTGGCTTTATTTGCTGTTCTTGTTCTTCTTCTCCCTGGCATTTGCCGTAGCAGTTAGTAATGTACTCCTACACAGCGAAATGCTGCTGCTTCCTGGTTCATTTGTGTTGTTTTTAGTAGCACACTCCCAACATTTTCATTATCTACTACAAGAGAGCATGCACACACATCTGAAAGCTCCTCTTGTGTGTGGGGAGTCAAACACAGTCACCGTCATAAATACCTCAATTTCAGCCTGGCAAATCGCATCCTTGTCTGAAATGCCAGCTCTTCACATTTTGTCAGCCAAGTGGCGCAGCATATTACGAGTGCTAATACCCCACTCAGTGATAAGAGCCCACTCACTTCACAACATTTCCACTAGCCAGTTTCATCGACTGTGTCCCAAGAATGTAGAAGAAACCTTAACTGATTTCTATAAGCTAATAGCAGAATAGTGGCATCTCATGTGTCGGTGCTGTACAAGTACAGAGCCAGAATTCTCCTATTTGCAATCACAGTGGCACCTATGATTCATTAAGCTGTATTCATGGCTTTTAACCAAATCTAAAATTCTGGCATATCAGGTCTATAACATTTTAAAGCTACCGTTTTCATCCTGCAGTGAGATCATAAAGCTGTTTCTTGTCTGGATGAGGTCCTGGAGAGCCATGCTGTGCTCACTGGGTAGTACGCATTCACCCACTTCTGAATAAACAGCAGCAAAGGCATAATAACCACAGACTGAAGCAACATATATGTTTCAGTCTATCCAGATTGCTACATCTGTAGTGCAGTAATAGCCATTAAAATTTCCCCACTTTCCTTGATGGACCCTTGGCTGGTCCTTGGCTGGTCTCCTACAATTAATTTTTAAACATAAATCTTTGTACTAAAATATTATTTCTTTCATTATTTGTGGACATTAAGATCTAAAGAGAAGTGTCATCCCCTGGTCAGACCCTGTAATTCAGTGAAAGAGTGGAATGCACTCCCAGGAGAAGGAAATTGGCTGGAAGTTGAAGGGGATTTGGCTGGGATGTGCAGGGAAGTGGGCTGACATTCGGCTGACGTTTGACTGGGAAGGGCCATTTTGAATGGCTGCTACTGTATATGCTGTTTGACAATAATAGGTAGAGCTTGTTATTCTAGCTATTCCATACTCAGCTGAAGGAACTTCCAGTTAGACAGTTTTAAAGCTGCTACGATAATATCAATCACATACATCAGCTCTTTTGCAGGCCACTCCTAAAACCACATACAGTTGCAGCATTACTTTGCTTTAGATGTATTGACTTAACAGTTTTTTTGTGAAGATCTTGCATCAAAATAATTCTGCATTGGGTAGTGCATGGTGGCTCAGATTTTTAGCATTGCTACCTAG
>NW_015150515.1:1087184-1097250 GCF_000732505.1 Cyprinodon variegatus
TTTATTGTGAATAAAATTTTTTTTCTAATTCTCATTTTAAAAATGTGTTTGTGCTTGCAACAATTAGGGAAAAATGCAATACAAATGTTGGTGGGTAATGGTAAAACATATATCTGATGGCAAAATCTATAATCAATACCACACTAGCCTCTATGGAACAGCCTTAATTTAATTGCTGCACACATTTCCTTAAATGCCCCTGAAAAGGAATTAAAATGGAGTCTCAGCACCTCTTACAATGAGTTATGTGATTTAGAGAGGGAAGTTTAGCTTTTGGATGTCACAAACCTTTTACAGCATCTGTATGCAAAGCAGTTTCATGACAGTTCATTCAAATGCTGCAGTCTTACCCATATTGTTCAGATTGCAGCTAATTAGGAAGTCCTGACCACTGAAGTGTGACATTTGACAGAGCTGTCTGCTTGGTGATAAGTCACATAAATGTTCACATGATTCTCATTATCTGGTTTACCCCCTCCCTTTTGGATCAATGAGGAGAATGATGATGGTTCTTTACTGCAAGACATACATCCCAAATTCCCTGTGAGGTTCTATGGTATATGTGTTGCATTCAAATGCCTCCCTGATGTTGAAGAATTCTTCTAACACAACCAGCATACCCTAAGGGAGTGGCATTGGTCACTGCATACCTGAAAAAAACTGGATATTTCTTTGGGATGCTTTTTTCATTTTACCTAACTTAGTCCTCAGCCTCTGATGTTCCCAAATCAAAGGCCATTACAGCCAATTGTCATTAGAAGTTACCGATTTAGTAGATAGAGTCCAACTCTGTGTAATTTACTCCCAGAATAACAGATGAGTTAGAGAGTTGGAGAAAATTACAAACAAACACATATTGTGGAGAAGTTAAAGCAGGTTTAAACAGCTGAAACATCTGAAAACTGACCCGGTATTGCTGTTGATGTAAATCTGCAGGCTAGGAAAAGAAAGGATTAATATCTGACTCTTTAAAAAGGCCCATCGCATCTACGGGAGCTGCGAGAAACCACAGCTGATGTGAGAAAATCTATTTGCAAAAAAAATGTATTCTACTTCAAATCTGACCTTTTATAGGAAAGGTAGCTGTGGAAAAACATGGATGGTTCTGAAAATGAGTTGAGACATCGCAGAGGTCCCCAGTCCTGCAGCGGATCTACATTGATAATAATAAATTGAACTTTATTGATCTCATATTGGAGAAATTTACCTCTGCATTTAACCCACTCCATGAGGGAGCAGTGGTCTGCCATTGGGCGGCACACAGGGAGCAATGAGGGTTACAGTAAGGGTCTTGCTTAGAGACCTAGAGTGGCATTCTGTGGGAGTGGGTCCCGACCTCAGAACCTCAGGATTCCAAGATCTATGTCCTAACCACTAGGCCACCACTCCCCTTAAAAACAATAGAACAATCACATGAAAAATAGAACGATAGAAGATTTTAACAGTTTAATACAACCAGGTACATATTGGTGCAGGTTCTTAACTGAGACCCTAACAGATCATTACAACACACACAGTCCAAAGCTAGAGAGTACCAATTTTAGGATGCACCAGTTTTTAAATTACTGTTCCTGTGAGTACTTCCTCATTAAATCATCGAAGAACAAAACACATGTGTGTCAGGGCCAAGAAGGTTATATGTTAACAACAGATGTATTTACATGTACCTCCTAATAAGTGAGTTGTTCATACACTCATTAAGTTCCAACTTTCCATAATCCCCCAAGTTTCCGTTCAGTAGAGAAGCTACAAAAATTCATGATTTATACGGTTCCCAATGCATCCATATCTGCACACATAGTACATGCTTTAACAACGGCTGTGTTCAGTTTCCATGCCTCTGGCCTTGTGAGTGAAAAAGGAAGTTTTAGATGTGAAAGTTAATTCACACCTGAGCGTTGCAACACATAGAACCAAAGGGATAAAAAAAAAAAAAAAACTAATTATAATTCAAGCTGTCTTTGATGTTTTTTTGCATAAAAAGCTTCTAAGCGACTTTACTCCTGGGTGGATCACTTCGTCCTTGGCATTGGACAGACTATCCATTTGGGGCTTTTTTGGCAAGTGTGTGTGGACATGCAGATGTTTGTGTGCATTATGTATATATTGCAATAAGCACACAAGCATGAATGTATTTGAATAAGAAGCTCCCAAGGTTAAAACATCCACTTGAATCGCCAAGGGCTAAATTTCAACATTGATCAGCTTCTGCTGGCCGGCCCGTCGTAATTGGTCGCAGAGGAAATGGGTTAGGGTCATGGGTCTTTGCTGCATTTCTCGAAACTTTAACACACCTAAGAAAATATCTCTTAGGCAGACATATTTTAGGATTGGAACAATAATATAATTACAACTCATCACCTGGGTATCATTTGCAGCCCTGATTAGATTTTGCATGCGGTTATGTGAGCCGCAATGCAGCAAGTCTCATGTTGTGAATTAAAAAAAAAATGTATTTCTTCTATTCTTTTAGGAAAATTCTTCAAGTTATTTATTGCATCTTTATATAGTCTAAAATACTTATTTACATACATTCACATTATGAACTAACCTGCAGGTAACAATTTTATGTTATCCCCCTTATGTGAGGTAGTAGCCTCATGTTTTTGTTTTATTTTCTTTATATGCACTATTGATATTACCCTGCCATATACAAACATTGAACTAATTGGAGAAATTATAATTAACATATGTTCCCTCATCTGTATAACTTTATGCTGTGTTGTGTCTAATCCTGATGTATTTCCTCACTTAACAGAAGTGTATCATTTTCCTAACTTTTAGTTTAAATGTCAATACACCGCCCACTCGTCTTCTTTTTCTTTTATGGTTTCTATTCGTTTTTCTTTGCTCCATTTGCTCTTCCCTCAGTCTCAACACATAAACCCTATTTTCTTCACCTAATTATGATCCAAAAACATCGCCAGCTTTTACCGTTTATGTCGTCTCCTCTTTTTAAATCCTGAATTCTACATGAAACGGTTCACTTTCTCCAATAGAACAAACGTTGTCTGTGGTCCTCTGTGTGATGTTGTTTGTTTGGTCTTGCTGTACATGAATACTGATGAGGTCAGCTGCAGCCCACACTCATCCATCTACCATATCCTGGACAAGCAGTGCAAGAACACCGGTAGGTCCGTAGGTTCAAGCCTCTGCCGAAAACCCCCCAGTGTGCGACCTGCTTAGATCCAACCCGTCCTTGTCTTTCATCAATACTCTTCTTTTCTCCCCTCTTAATACCAACCTGGTATGTTTGATAATCACCACTTTATCTCTGAGCTGCAAGGGGGAGGTCAGGTGCGGTGTGTGTGTGTGTGTGGGTGTGTGTGTGTCAGGATGTTGAGGGGGAGAACTGTTGAGCGCTCTCCTTTGAGAGTCAAGTCACAACCCTTCTCTTTCAGTGAGCCCCATTAGTATTCATGATTCCTTCCCCACACAAAGTCCAAGGCGCACAGCTACATGCACAAACACGTGCATAAGAAAACATGAACGGACGCCTCAGGTGTTCTGGGCAGTTAAGATAAGCCAGCTGGTTTGACATTTTCTGTCATGCAACCACAGGCACACCCTCCCCTCCTTCCTCCCCTCAACTCCGAGCTTTACACCTGAGCATTCGAGCAGCCGACAAATGGAACATAATATTAACCAGGAGTCTGTGAATGAGACCCACTGAGAGGCGGGCAAGAACAAAAGGAAAGAGAATGTCCCTCCGTCTCTTTGGTCAGACCTTTTTTTTTCTTTTTGGAACACCTAGTTTGACAAGATGTTCTCTCTACAGCAACTTCCTGCTCTTATCCTCAATACATCAAGCTGGTGCTCTTTTGACATTTCACACAGCGCCATGTTAAAGAATTGGTATTCAAAATGGAGCTATTACTTGCAGATCATTGCTGGTCATGCTGTTCTTTTTGGTACAGTGAGTTGCGAGCGAATTCAAATTGACTGAACCTTTCTCTCAGTCTCCCACGTTTCAAATATTTTTTTTACTCGGAACATGAAAAATAATCACTCTGCTTGAATCACCAAGCAGAACTAATGCTTCAGTTTTTTAATTCCAGACATCCGAAGGAGGGCAGAAGCTAACTTCATTACCTAAAAACGAACCACAAAAAAAAGAAAAGAAGAAAAAAAAAGATCAAAAGTATATATATATTTTTAGTGGTGTTGCGCCAATGTAATTTTTTGCCCCCGATACCAATAGTTGCTTGTGCAGTATTGAAAAACTGCATATTACTTGGATGTACAATAATTGCCATCATGGCTTTGTAAAGCTGCTGCCTACCTTCTGGGATGCAGGAAGAAGACTAATTCAAAGTGAATCCAGTAGAACTTTTTATTGCCTACCTGGAATGGGTGACAATAGTTGAATAAACTTTTGGCTCTCAAAATGGCGTCGGTGCCCTATTTGTCGGTACTCGCCGATACCGATACCAGCATTTTAGTGCAGGATAGGGGCCCTGCCTGATACTGGTATAGGTATAGCAACACTAGTTTTTAGGCTAGATTTTCTTATGCTGCAACCAAAAAGAATTCTGTTTTATTGGGATTTTGGCAAAGTCAAATTTAAAATGCATGGAGCATCATACCTGGTGTTCAACCGTTGCGAAGCATAATACCTTGTTGCGATTCCAGTTAAATGAATCGCTGAAAATTTTTCTGTAAGATTTTTCCTTTTACCTTATCATGTATACTTGTTTATGAACATCAATTTTAACTAGATTTAAAATCTAGTCTTTGAATATACCATCCTTACTAACACATGGACCTTTTGATTCCTTTCTCCTTTGTAATTTAAAGGTAGCACACTCTTCCAATTTTAAATCTTTTAGTACAGCATATGTCTGTTTTTTTTTCCCCTTGATTGGTTATGGCTTAAAGAATGTGTGTATACTCCTGCAGCAGTGTGTTGCAGTTAGATTGTTGCAGGTATGATGCAGATATTTTTGAATTATGCCCAATTTTGAAGCATGGTCTGCGCTATGTTATTCCACGCCACAACGAAAAGAGGGACAATCACAAACTATCTAGGATTGTGGGTCTCTGTGTGTCGGTTTGACGAGCTCGTTTGCCATCTACAACCAGTCGTGCAACGCCGAACCACACACAGTTTCCCCTTGAGTGTTCCCGAAAGACTGGCCGTGGCGCTGCATGTTTTGGCTTTGGGTCCAAACAAACAGACCGTCGCACAGAGCTGCAAACTAGCGGTCTGTGCGATGTCTGAGTTGTGCAAGGCATTGTGGACGGCACCACAGCCAGAGTTTCTGCCATTGTGGACCAAACAGGGAATTTGCGTTGTGTAGAACGGCTGTAGATTTGAACAATCAGAGGCCTCCTTTCTCTCCTCCCTGCAACACTGTCTGCAGCACTGTCTGCAGTCACCTACAATTTTGGGGAGGTGCACCAGAGTGTCTGCGTAAGGAGGGGGGCATATCTGCGTTAACTGCGACACACAGGCAGACAGCCTGGTTTCTGAGCATAAAACAGGCTTTATGCCTCTGTCCAGAGTAAATGGTGTTTGAGTGTATACAGTAAGCTTTTTCTTTTTTTGATTAGGGTTCCATCATGACAAAGGGTCCGTGAAACCAGCTCCCAGAGTGGATATGGGATATCATGACAGTATCAAAGGTATTTCGTGACATTACTCAGCTATACCACTTTTTGATACATTCCTAGCACTATCTAAAAAACTAGGCTTATTTACCTGGAGTAGAAGAAGACAACTATGTGCCTGCATCTCCCGTTTTGCTGGCTGCACATGAGAAGTTGCTAACAGATGCTAACTATGCCAAATGCAAGAGTTTTAGCCGTAGATCCGAGGCTGTCCGAAAATTTGCACTCCTCAGGCTTAAGGAGAGTATTGTGCTTTATCAGATGCTTCCTAAGATTAGAAGTACTGCTTGCCTTGAACTTTGCCTTTAAAAATACTACAGACAGCTTCATCTGCACTGCATAATAAAAAGTGGAGCGGTACTCTTTGGTGCTTTCTTTGCCATGTCTGATATGTTTACTGTAGGAGCGACTTCTCACGTCATTACACTCTATTGTGTGCAATCCTCTGTTCATGATAATTTGTCATCTCCTGCGTGATTTCTGTGTCGCAATGAGGCGTTTGGGTACCTTTAGTAGAATGGGTAATTGGTGGTACTAGGAGAGTTACGCTAGTTTCATCACCTGTTCCTTGAAAAAGCTCAGTGCTGAGATCACGGAACATATACAGAGTAATTATATTTACTATGTATGTGACATTAAGCTGTATCAGAGTAAGGGGGCTGCACAATTATTCGCAATGTTATGTTGGAATATGTTGCATTAAAAAAAAAATTGTAAGGAGGAATGAAACTCGTGGCTCGTTGATATATTTCCTTTTTTGCTGCAAAAACTGTCATCTATATCTATTGTCTATTTATCTTTTTGTATTGTGACTTTCAACCAGCAAAAGTTACTCAGGGAACAAAATCAAAGCTTTTCTGACTAGATGATTTCAAAAGCATACATATGTTGCACTAACACAATCTAATATTCCAATAAATTGTTGTCTTATTAGATATTCATGCTTTTAATTTCCCTTTTTCCAAGTTGTGTTTTTCTTGAACCAAGTAATTGTGGTTGGATTAAAGCCTGTGTCACTCCCATATTCTTCTATTAGTGTTCAACGGAGTGCTGTAAAACACTATTGTCGGGGACATAATAAAGCACAGAACAATTGAAGAAGATCAGCACACATATCACCTCCACATTCTTGTGCATGCAGTCAGTTTAGCAAGCGAGCACTATTTCCCTGCCTGCCGGGGGAAAATGATTCGGCCCATCTCAATCTTGCATGTTGGAGCACAGAGACGAAATAAGGTGTCATATAGCACCACAGGGACCAAATGAACGTATTTCACCAAGACATCCCTTCATTGCTTTTCTATTAAAAACAAAGAACTGGTTGGATGAAAAAAGAGCTTTTTTTTTTACCTTCCCTTGCAGCTAAGGTTTTCTACCTCAGAAAGAGAATTGGTATTTGAATTATTTTTTTATTTATATGTTTTTGTTAGGTACAGAGTAACAAGTAAACCCTGCTTTGGGATTTTTTTCTAGTTATGCCTAAAACGAAATATATTTTTAAACAAAAAAAAAAATAAAAAATAGAAAACACAGTTTTAGAACTGAGTCACACACTGTAAATGCATAACAATCTTCACTCTGGTTGAAAATCAGTGTCCGGTGTTCTGTCAGATAAGCATACCCAGTCAGACCAGCATACCCATAGTCAATACCCATTTATCTCTTTTGTTTATCCCCTTAGTTTATCTCTGTTTATTACTTTAGTTTATCCCTTAAATGTATCCCTTTAGTTTTGTATGAAAAGTACACTTTAAACCACCTCAACGGGTGTGTATCCCTTTAGTCATGTACAAAAATCTATTTAATTACTTACATTTTGACGTTTTTTGAAGTGTATTGCAATCTGACCTTAAATTGTTATTTTTCTGTTCATGAGTAAAGGGATACATGCCTGTCAAGGTAGTTTAAAGTCATTTTTTCATACAAAAATAAAAGGATAAACACAAATCTGATGTCTTGCGCATGCGTATTAACTATGAGTATGCTGGACTGACGGGGTATGCTGATCTGACTGAACACCGGTAAAACAAGTCTGACCGTTGTTTAGACGCATAGTAACAGTGTAAAAATAGAGACTTCACACTGCTGGATGCCCAGCTGTCAGTAAAACCACTCTGAGTTCTGCAGCCTTAAAGCAAGTAAGTGAACTAGCAATATTAAAGTGCCACTTAACACTAAAGAGAAATGGCCATAAATGTGTTCTAGGCTAAGTTTGCCCATAGAGTAAACTCAAAGTTTCTAAAAACATCAAACCAGCCAATATTTGATGGTTAGCTAAATATACATATATATATTGTGAGTAATTATTTAGATTTTTTTATTGTATTTTATTAACCAAAAACAATCTGTTGTCTAGAGCAGGGGTTCTTAACCTTTTCGACCTTGAGGCCCAATTTTTATAGTACAAAGTGGCCCGGGGCTCATTATATATTAACACTGTACAGTTTGATTTGTATTCAATAATAAACCAAATCCACTTATTGCTTAACAAGCAAAAAAAAACTCACAGTGTCGTTAGAGAGTGGGATGGTCAGCAGCTTTTTTGCGGCGGCCTCTCCGATTAGCTCACGGCACATATCAACAGCGGCAGGCAGAACAAACTCCTCCGCTATGGTGAATGCTTTCTTACTCTGTGCCACACGTCTGGCTACGAGGTAGCTGGCTTTCAATGCACATTTAGAGTTGCTTGTCAGTGACACGACAGACCTTTTCTGCATCTGCAGCCCAATTTCCTTCCTCCTAAAATATTCCACCGGCTTTCCCACGAGCATCGGGTGCTTGGTCTCTAGATGCCGCTGTAGTTTTGAGGGCTTGAGAGCTTCATTGGACAGCATTAGCCCACACTCCACACACTGGGCTTTTGGCACTGCCTCTGTTCCTCCATTTACGAAACCGTATTTAATGAAGTCGAGATTGTATTTCCGCAAAAACTTTTTCTTTTGGGTGGGGGTGTCGGCAGGACGTTTGTCTTCATTTTTTATTTTTAAAAACTTATCCATTTTTGCGAGAAGGGTAATCCAATGTAAAAGTCCGCTAGCTCTTACCTTTTACTACTGTGTTCGTCTTTTGCCAAGTCCGNGTCTAGAGAACATTAATTCTATATTTTTAAACAAGTTTTTAAGAGTTATAGTTGTTTTTATTTATATTTATATTTGTATTTTGCGTTGTAAAATTCTTACTGTTGTGTTTTTAGGTAGACAATTTTAAGATCTGTCCAGGGACAACACATAAAAAAATAGCCTTTTTGGCTAATTTTGGTGCATTTGCAGGAATGCTTATTAATGTACACTGTCCCTGTCAAATAAATGAATAAATAAATGTAAATCTAAACCCCAAAAATACTATCGTCTAAAAAAGAAACTGATTGAACAAAAGCTCTGTGATTTAAATCTTTGGTCCTTTTAACTGCATGAATATCTCTAATGGATCATTTTCTGGTGATCTTTGAAATAATTGGGTTAAAGCGATTAAACATTGACATGTTCAGAAAACTAGTGTGAGACCATTTGAGCTTTGTAATGTTGTTGTTATAGCCATCAGATAGTTGTATGCCAACTCTTTCATGCTTTTTTTCAAACTTTCCAAAGTCAGTTATAGGGATGTTTGAGATGCTCTGATAAAATACTTTGATAAGATACAATATTGTTGTATCTTCCAACCGGGAAGAGATACGCCGCCTCTCTCCATGTCACCGCTGCTCATCTCATGACATCACCGCATCACACCACTTCTGGCAGTTAGGCTAAGTTAGAGACTTATCACATCCAAAAAACACTTTTTTTTTGTCCTTTTAGAAATCAGCCTGGAAAAGAACAGGGGCTGTCACTGTGCAAATTATGTGCGAAAAGAGCCGCTTTGTCTCAGTTTTGGGAAGAAATTATCATTCTGTTCCTCACATCATTGCTCTCTGACCAGATAATTCAGGTGTGGTGTTTAGTGGACAGGCACAGCATTGTCATTGTAGGCGTTAACTCGACGGGTAATGTCATTGACCTGTCTAATGCCACCCGTTTTTACCAGAACTGAAAGGTGCTGCTTAGAGAGTAGAAATCAAGAGAATTACTCAAACATGAGTAAATGTGAAAGTAGGTGATTTTTTTCTTAAACAATAGCATTATAGAATAATTTCAACTTTTAAGGGGCATATTTTACAGGATCTAGACTTTTTAAATGTGCATAGTCACGTTCTTTGATTTTTCCTCCATTCATATGGAAGTAAATCACTCTGGTTGAATAGAAAGGTTTTCTAAAAGAATAATATGGCCTGCTGCAGTAGTATTTGTTACCTTTGTTTTTAACGGTTAGTTTTTTCTCAATTTGTCAGTAAATCAATTGTGTATATTTACAATAGTATAATACTGTGCATATGCACTGTAGCCTAGTGAGACCATCCTGATCTCGCGAGCTTTCAAGATTTCACTCGCTAATCAGTCTGGAGACTCTCCGTTAAAGAAAA
>NW_015150515.1:1097612-1109310 GCF_000732505.1 Cyprinodon variegatus
ACTGAAAGAAGAGCAAAACACTGCTCTGGAGGCTTTTCTCAGAGGAAAAGATGTTTTTGCTCTTCTCCCGACTGGTTTCGGCAAGAGTTTGATCTATCAATTGGCTCCTTTTCGTCGTTGCTCTTTTACGTTAAATGCTTCATTGATCTGATTGGTTTATTTGGCCCGTCTATCACCAACATAGGCCAATCAGCTAACCAGTATTTTCGTTCCTTCCCAAAATTACTTCTATGGAAGGTTTCCAGATAGATATGCGGAGCAAATCCATCTGGTGGAGTCGGGTTATATGCACTGGGGGTGAACCAGGAATTAGCCTACTATAGCTAAACCAGTTAGCATTTCTCAGCAGTAGGTGAAAATAATCAAGAAAAATCCAATATGTGTTCACTGGACGGATGCTAAATCTGCCAAGGTATTTAGATGTGGCTTTTAAGTTAATATATACTTTAATACTACAATTGATAGCAATGCTGTTCTTAGTATTTTCAGTTTAACTACAAACAATATTATAGATTAATTGATTGGTTCTTACCTTGATGCTGGTTTCCTTGTTTGCGTTTTGTAGCAGTAGTATTAACGGTTATACTTTGACCAAACCAAGTTGTTTCTTCACTATGAGACATTGCAGGATGGTCTTGCTCTATTTAATAGTCACATACTGGCCTTTCTGGTAGTCTTTCAGCTCTGCCAGGAGATGGCACTACATTTTTTTAATGCATCGCATCTGGTGCTGTAATTTCATTTAGGCTGAAAAATTACAATTTAAAACACTATCAGGATGAATGCTTGGTGTAAAGAGCGCTATTATATCACTATCAAACGGCCCTTGATCTTTTTTGTGTAAGCTCTTGGTCAGCAAAAGCTCTCAAATAATAAAAAAAAGAACCATTACAGATCTACCAGTGGATCTACCGTTACAGATCTACCAGCGGAAAGAATTAATACATTTTTTTCCGATTTGTTTGCGCCAATGTATACTAGTTTTTGCTTTTTTCCCAATATTTTGATGCAGACCTTTTGTTATGAATGTCAAAACAAAGCACTGAAGCACTTGCTTTTGGATAAACAAGCAATTCAGAGGTTCTACCCAATGAAGTAGTAGGTAAAGTAGTGAGTGTATCTTTACTCATTTTAAATAACAAATGCCAATGAAGCTACCCATTTCTGTGTTGAGGTTGGGCTTGGAGCTCACGGGAGGTGACATGATGATATTGTCGTGTGTGGGGAGGATGTTCAATCTCTGTCCGGCCGGATGAAATGGCGTGGGCAGCTCCTTCTCTTTACAGACACAGGAGAGGGGACCAGCTCTTCAGAAGCTGTGCTGATGTAAGCCCTGCTTTAATTATTTAGCCGTCAGATATTAAAGCAATGTGAAACGGGAAAGGGGGGGAGCCCTACGCCAAGGATTCCAGTCTCCAGTGGGAGTGCCCACCATTAATAAACAAAGCGTCCTATATTCTGCACGACAGATGCTTTGAAAATTTGCCACCTCTTCCATATTACCCACCCCGGAGGAGTTTCAGGACGCAGAAGAAAACACTTCCATGAGCAACAGTATGAATATATCCCACCGCCCACTCCTTATCCCTCAGCTAATATTCCCTGCCACCCACCCTAGATGTAAAGTGGTTGTTTGAGTGTGATACGTTTCCAAATTAAGCTCTTGAAAAGCTTTAAGATTACTACATATTTTATTGTGATTACTGTTTGATGATCTCTTTACTCTGTGTTCCATTTATCAGGCACTACTTGAAATAAGAACATATTTCTAGCTAATCTGAAGCAGTACACCTCAGATTATTTTGCCATTTTTATTAAATGTTCTTAATATTCAACAACAAGGGAAGACTAGATTAATACAATATAAGTTCAGCATAGCTGTCCTTCACACACAAGCACCCCATTACACTTTTTACAAGGTGTGAATGAAAGCTGAGACAGTGCTTTAATCTGCAGATGAACCTTGAATACCTTGGTAATATTTAACCTAGCCTATGTTTGATTAAGGATATCCTTTATGGTCACACGATGGGAAAATTCAGGTCTAAAAGGAGCAAATTGACGTGTAAATGGAAGCATGTAGGTGCACACAACAGTTATATACATATATAAATCTAGAAGACAGAAGTTTTTACAGTAAGAGCAGTCAGAAGGTATTTTTTTTGTCATTTAACTTTAGCAACATATCACATACTTAAAGGTAGCAGTGTTCTTGCTTGAGGAAATTCCTTGTCTATTTTTCCATCACTTTAGAAGCACATAATGGATTATTTAACGTTTAACATGTCAGTTGCTTTCTCTGAATAATTTTTTGCTTGAGTTTGCACATGAAGCCATAAAATTTATATATCTTCCCATGGCTGAGTTAAATAAAAAATACAAATGCAATTTCCTCTAAAGATCGCTCTCAGCCCTGAGTTCTCTTTGCCAATTCTTGTTTGTGATTTTGTTTTTCTGTCTATCAATCCATATGTCAATCCATATGTCAATCCATCTATCCGACCATCTATACGTATAAAAAAACATAGAGAAATAATCTTTTTTATTGCCAATCTTCAGATTTGTTGTGGTAATTATTTCAAACAGCCTTTTTAAAGGAGAATTATTAGGTTCACCGAGTAAAAATGGATTTATTGCTTCAGCAGAAACATGATTTTTCCTCAGTTTTTTGAAGTAATGTGTCAAGGACGTGAAAATGAGGGTTTACTGAAGGAGCTTGACAGACAGAAACCTCCAGCTGCTTGTGTTCCCACTGCGTATTATAAAAACCCACATGAACACACATGCAAACACCCCCTCATGTTCTGCCAGCAGAAAGAAACTTTGCAAAGTTCAAGTGAACTTCAGCGATCGCATCTTTTCCGTGACACATGTGTGACAGGCCTGTGATGACTGACGGAGCTAGGATCATCCGACTCCCCCACCCCCACCACCTCCTCTTTACCATCACCCTCCCTGAAACTAATATTCATGCGCCTAACAGTCAACACTCTGTATGGGGGTGCAGCACAAGTTGTATCTGATGCAAAACGAGAAAGAATGTTGGCAGGTGTCGAAATCAATTAAGTGAAGCAAAGAAGGAACCTTGCAAAAGCAGGAGGGTGACTGTAGAACTGGGGTAGAGTGATATCTATAGAGGATGTATTCCAGGTTTGGTGTGTTTGAAAACCCCAACCTTCATCCTTCAGCACACAGAGCCTTGACATACTTAAAGTTTCCCCCTTAGGGCCTTTGGGATGCTGTAGAAATAAAGATAGCCCCTTTGGAGCAGAACTAGCAATTGCCTACTGCCTTCACCTTTTTTGTGCTACTCCACTCTGCACCACTGCCATCTTATCCCATCCCACCACTCATTCCACTTTAGAAATAACTGCATCCAGGTGACTGTCCCTTCTGCAGCTTACCAAAGCTCTATAGCTAATAAAGGAAAAGTCCGGTCAGCAAGGAATGATCAATGGATCATTATCTATACATAAAATTAATACGCTCATGTTGATTTAATGAAATTAGCTTTAATCAGTAAAAAAAATACAAATAATATTTTTCGTCATGAGCACTGAGTCAGAGACTGGGTAATATTTGTCCAAATATAGTAACACCTCACTCCGGACATCTGCCAATGATGTAATGGTGCGGTAAGCCTAGCGCCATTCTCCCCGCTTTACAAGCAAAATAAACTACTAGACACATCTGCAATCAACAATTATTATTTAAGGTTCCAGAGGACTTCACCATTAAAGAACTATAGTTAAACTGACAATGCCCACGTGCATGGCAGTTAGAAGTTGCAATTTCATCTTTCTGAAGGTGGCCATATTTTCATTTGGGAAAACCAGGACACCTTGGAGCGGGGGGGCCTGGGGGGTTGGAGTTTTGGATCTCTGTTCCCATGCATAGAGATGTCTATATCTACAGTTGATTTATTAAAAATGCTTTTCAGTAATAGTCAACAGCAATAACTCCAATAACAAACGAATGCATTTATTAAAAATGCTTAACAATTCCAGTAATGAATGAATAGCACAATGAAAGAAATAATGTCTCATCTAAACATCCCTCACTTAACAATAAGTTAACAGTAATTCTCCCAATAACACATTATACTCAGCCTCAGCAATGAACGAAATAATGTCTGTTCTGTAGGCTATTGGAAAAAAATAATTTACAAATGAGCTAATTAACAAAAATTAACACCTCTTGTGTAGCAAAAATAACTCAAAATGTACCAAAAACGAACAAACATATCAATAGACTATCTTTACTTTTGGAGTCCAGGTGGCTTTTCAGATTCCTTGCACCTCCATTGGACACCGAGACATATGTGCCTGCTTTGCACACTGTGCACAAGGCCTCCCATTTGTCTCGACCCGGTCTGAAAGTGGGGAAACGCTTTTGTAAATCGTCAGTAAACATACATTTGCGCTTTTGCATGTTGTTGGCGTACTGACAGCCATATTCTGATTAAGAACAGGGCTGCCCGCACTGACGCGGCTCAGGGATTACGTCACACGCAGCGTGGTGCGCAGTGCCCTAGTGCCTGTAAATTTAATGGTCCAATTAAGGTAATTTAAAAAATCAGGACATTTCCTCACTTTCTAAAAAAAAACCCGGGACGCCCGGGACAGGACGTGAAATACGGATATGTCCCGGGAAATACGGACGTTTGGTCACCCTAATCTTTCTGATTCATGATCCTCCAAGGATGGATTCGTGATTAGATTGCAAACTTGAAGAGGGAGGATTTGGCCATCGAAATTCTGGCCAGAAAAAAACCCCATAATATTTCATTTTGAAGAAGAATGTTTTCAAGATAACTTGGATAATAGCGCGCTGTGATAGACACCAGATACAGCACTGGGACTTGATCAACAGCCGATACCGCACCGTGACGTCACAAATCAGTAGCTGGCAGTAGTGTTCTTTGAAAAAAATGGATGTCTCCAGTAAAGCACATTCAAATGAAAAATACTCTTAAGTAAACACACTTATCATTTATTGAACAGTCTGAAATAATTTTATATTTAAAGTTCTTCCAGAAGTTTGAATTCTGAATATAACCAGACTCCTTTAAGACCCATTGCTTTCACTCACTGTTGGAGCCTATTAAGAATTGGATTAATTTATTTTTTGCAAAATTATTAATGTTAAAGGTTGTGTGTGAATGGTAGAGCTATTGTTTATTTGTTTATGTATTGGTTTGGCTTTGACCATCCTCCTTGTCAGTCCGCCTCCTGCTGAGATTAACAAGTAGAAGCAGCTGATGAGGTGGATCTGATTGTTTGTTTGAAGGAGTGAGGAGTGCAACAGTTTAACTTAACTTTATATTTGAATTTTTTGTAAGTCAACTCTGAGAATATTTCTGTTATTTTTTATAAGTAAAGGAAACACCCCTATTTTGAAACAAGAAAATTCTCCACAAGTGCTTTTTGTTTTGTGAGTCAAAAAACCTCCTCCTAAAACTACTCTGGCAATTTTAGATTTTTTGGGAAACTATTTTGATGCAAGAGTAGCCGTAACACTCACTATGCTTAGAACATTTAAAGATATATTTTATCCTTTTTCTGTTGTTACTTTTCCTTTTGTAGAGTTGCAAACACAACCAGAATGATGGGGGGGAAAAAAGAAAAACAAACATCACCTTTGTCTCTATTTTGATCCACTTGGGGTCGATTTTCCATAACCAAACCACTATAGAGGCTTTTATGGTGTGGTTTATGGTTCATTAGCAGTTATCTGATGTTCAAGCTGCCATCTAATTCAGACTGGGTGTGCAGGCTTTCCCTTGTGGGATGAAGAACCAGTTTAGGTCAATATCTGCTCACGGGGAGTCAAGTGAAAGCAATAACTCAAACTGGTTGTAAACATGATTGATTATAGTGGAGAACACTACCAGTGGAGCATTCATAATGGTGATGGCACGGTGAAGCCCTATCAAGCATCATCGTGGACTCACAGGGAGAGAGAGAGAACTATAATCCGTATGCGATGATAGCTGTTGTGTGGGAAACCAAGTGGCTTATCCCATAGCCTGCATGTAAGACAAATCACTTGGTTGTCCATCCTCCACAGTTCCTCCTCAAAACCTGCTCTTCCACATGTCACCTAATGCTTCCTCATTGGGTGGATTATTGACCGCCGATGGCATGTTATGTGGGTGAGTCGAAAGTCCTGGAAATTGATTGTTTTACCCTGAAAATCCTGTTTAAAATTGAGCGGCGGTGTGTAGAATTCCTTCCTGACACATATTACCAGGAGAAACATGACATTTCATCTCCTTGTTTATTTGTGCTTGGAGAACTAAATGGCCGGTCGGACCAAATTAATTTGATCTGACACCCAACACTTGTCCTAAATATGACAAATTCACACTTAATTTGACACAAGACTAAATTGGGATCCTAAAAATGAGCTCAGTTAAGCCACTTTATCATTTGCCCTGAAACCTTCAGAGCTCTCATGATTGTGCCGATCTGTCTTTCTTCAAATGATTTAGTCAGGATAGTCATAACTGCCAGCCTCTGTATAAATGGTCTTTTCCTTTTTTTAAGTTTATTGATGGACACTAGCAAACCCAAGCAGATCACAGTTAACTGTCATCATATCAGGGAAGTAATAATATGTCAAGAACGTTCTTTGTATGTTTTTTTTCGCTTTTGGACATGATTGCTTCTGCTTTGATCAAATTACAGGTCTGCATGTATTGCCGTAACCACAACAAGAACCCCCGGCTTTAAACTAGAGATACAAACAAATTAAACCTTCACAGATAAGAGGAAGCAGCAGAGGTCATGTTGCATTTAAGGAATTACACAGATGTGAAGATATAGGACTCAGCATGTTTACACACGGTTGCTATGAAAGTAATTAAAGCTGCATCCTGACGCTGCCAAACAAACAACCCCCACCTAGAGAATATTTGTCAACGGTAGAAGAATGCAAACTAGAGCTTTGTTTGTTGTCTTTAAATACATCTTACTCCTGATTAACATTTCTCCTGTCCTACCATACAAGAATGTTTTTTTTTCCCTTCCCTTTCTATTATGTAGAGCCACATAAATAGTGTGTTAGCACTGATTGGTTGAGGTGATATGTAGTCACTGTGTGCTTGGCTTTATGCTGAGGTGCAGTTCTGAGTACCGCACTTGACTTCAATCATTTCCACCGCTGAGAGCCTGCTCTCAACCTGTCAGTCAACTGTCTCGCTTTGTCAGTGTCCTCCCTTCACTCGTGGCCTCCATCTTCTTTCCTGGATTTGCTTTGTGGCTTCTTATACAGTCCAGACAGACATAAAGCTGTCTAAGTATTGATTGAGCATCCCTCTCAGGTAAAGGCTATTGTCCATAAGACGTACTTTGGAGATGAAAAGGCAAAAGCTGTTGGGCTGCAGTACATAAAATTTATGATGGCCTCAATATTGCATTTTTGAGCATTTGTTTTGAGTTCTTAATGTGAACATTTGCTCATTCTTGTCTCTTCTGACGTTGCGAATCTAATTACTTCATGTTGACATGCTGTTTTTTTCCCCCTTGGTGCTATTGTAGAAGATAATTTCCATTCTTCAACACTTCTAAAAGGTGTTGGACTCCAGGATTATTTTAGCTAGAGGTGTCAGTGATTCATGCAATGGGTGATTGCTGATTATTCATAAGTCCTGATGTTAAGAGCCTGTTAATGTGCCATATTCTATCAGTCTAGTGTGAGTCATTTCATTTCTGCAAAAATACTCCAAAGATACCCAAACATACCCAACCTCCTTCCTTAAAATGGCTTTAGAACTACATTTTGCTTGATAGTTTTTGAGATAAATTGTTAAACATGGTACTTACTTCATTTGGAAATGACATACTTTACCTTTTTTATATTTATTTTTTTAATGAAGTGACTGTCTCACTAACCCTGCACCAATCAAGTTAATTACATGGTGTCGTTTTTGCCATGAACAACATTTGTTCTGTGGTATCCAGACTAAGGAGCAATTATAACTCTAGCATGGCCTGTTCACATCACTTTATGACTCAGATACAGTTCTATTTATTTCCCTGTAGTAATTAATGATGATGTTGGTCAGTTCACACTGTAATTTAAAGCAAATTATCCCATAGTGAAAAAAAAGGGAGGATTCCCGGGTACATTATTGCCATGTGTGTCATGGCCTTATAGATGGAAGGACATAGGCAGAGTGCAGATTTATAAATGTTGGCAGAGTGGGCGAACAGGTGAGAGATGGAGAGAGTTATTTTTTTCCCTTCCTCGTTTTCCCTCAGTGCCGGGAGGTGACCTCTAGCTCGGCGATATGAAGAGAATGTCACGCAACATTACCGCTCCCTTCGCCCTAGACGCAGATGAGGTTTTATTTTTTGTGCCATGCAGTGGAGAGAAAACAATTCTTTCCACGTTGATTAATGTCTGTTATGTGAGCAGGCAGCAGACAAAGGGGCAGTAAAGGAAAGATTGGTATCCCTTTTTACATTCCCTCTGATCTGCCACATGCATTTATCAGAGCTTTGCAGAGGAGGACCGCAGTGTCCAGAGCCTCCTTTCCTAGCAAGCCAACTATATATTTTTTTCTTACTTGTAGACTGACCTCTCTCTTGTTAAAGGACAAAGGGAGAGTGGGGACAGTTGGGACATTGTTGATTTAACCAATACTCAGTTAACCAAGCCACACCCATCCTTCCTTTAGAGACAATTGAAAATCAAGGTAAAAAAGCTATTTTTTATGATTCCTCCCTTTTGATCACATCCACATTGTGTGTATGAAGAATATTAAAATTATACTGCCTGATTTAGCAGTCTCTTAGCTTCTAACAGTCACACAATGTCTTCCGAGAGTGTTGCAACTATCCTGTAAAGTTGACAGTAAAACCTGCATATATTTCAAACCACCTATTTTTTTGCTTATATTTTGTTTCGGATTTGTAATGGATTTTTGCACCACTGTATGTCATAATCTTGGCGCTTATGACTGGCTGATGGCAGACAAAGCCCAGATCTTTCTGTGAAGGCTCAGAACAGAGGACCCAGTTTTTGAAGCAGACTGACTGATTGATTTCTCACAAACGTTTATTAAGTAAACAAATTAGCAGAGAACAGGGGCGAGGGCATCTAAGGCAGGAACCTAAATCTAAGACAGTAACCTCTGCAAGGAGAGAAAACAGGTTAGTCCCAACGTCTATCTGGCGGAGTGAGATTATGAAGTGTGACTCACTAACCTAATCTTAAAGTTCAGTCCAAAGGAAGACGTTGCTTCAAGCCAGATGGCTGCCGACAAGACACAGCAGATGCTGCCCAAAAGGTTCAGATGCTGAAGTCCAGGAGGCTGGAGAACAGGCCAGAGATCAGAACCGAGCAGACAAAGGAAGGCAGGACAAACCAGAGAGCGAAGCCAAAGCCAGAGTCGAGGACGTGCTCAGCAGTCCGGCCCAGGAGATCAGAGATACGAAGAGGTACCAAAGGGAAATCCAGGACGGTGTCAGGAAGCAGTTCCAGGTTTGGTAAACTGGTAGCATGCAGCAGGAGTCCAAAGGCAAGTCAGGCAAACAGAACAGGAACAGGCAGGCCATGAGGTCAAGAAGCAGAACAGCTCTGAATCAGGCAATCAGAAACACTTAGATACGCTTGAAAACACTCACCAAGGGCTCAAATAATCTGGCACTGATGGCTGGTAGAAGGCAGGTTAAATAGAGGCTGGAACAGGTGGATCAGATTAATGGTAATGAGAAATGGGTGGAGCTAAGTGAACGACATGTGTAATCAGGCGTTTCATCAGCACCAAGATCTTGACACTGTACACATCCAGATATTGGACTCCATTTAGTCAGTCTCTCCTTAGCACATCCCTTTTATATGATTTCTATAAGGTCATATTGAACCTCGTCTTTTATACCAAATTCTTGTCTTCAATGGATAAAGCATAGTGAATGTACAATAGCACTAAATGTCAGATCTGACTAAGAGTCCATGTTATGGGGAGATCTGAAAAGCGTTGTTTGGTCTCATATGTGAAGGTAAGGTGATATAAAGTCTCCAGAATACAGGAATGGATGTAATCTTAAACCATCCGGAAAGGTGTTGGTCTTATAGAGAAGCTTGCAAGTAATCAGGAGAAAACTGGATAATTTCACAGAAGAATAGCTATATTGGTAAAGCCCTGGGAATTGAAGAAATGTAGTTACACATTAAAGAAATGTAGTTACAGTTTATAGGATTACATGCATGTGAGATTCAATTTGTTAAATAGAATACTCTGGAAGAATAAGTGGCACAAGACTAATTTCACACTTTCTGTAAAGGAACAACCCTGAAAGTGCCATCTAAATACCTTTTATAAGATGTAAACTGACAAAAGGTTTCTCACACTGCACAGAGTGGGAGGAAAATGTGTGTGGTTTCATACAATGTGAGCGCATGTGTGTGTATTTGCACACATTTCTGTGAGTGGGTGGAAGAGGAGCTGGCATCTAAGCATCTGGAAAGGTGACTTTCAATCTAAACAAACAGAGGCATGATTGGCAGGGGAATATCCACTCCTCTCTAACTTCATTTTATCCGTATTTCATTATGAAGTAAGCATTTGATGCATGGTATGAGAAGATACCTTGTTATTGAAGAAGGGAGATGAGAACTGATATTTACTATGGACTCAAGGACGTCCCACACAATAAAGAAGCATAGCACCAGCACCTGGGTTTGCTGACTGAAGAATGAGTGGTTTTAGGGATGGTTCTCTGATTACAGAAGATACCTCAAAATGGAAGGTTTTGAAGCTGATATCTTCTGTTATTACCTGAAGTTTAAGTTTAAGTCAAGGGTTCATACTTTCATGAAACCTTTTTTAACAACACTGCACATTTGCTGTGACTCGCAACACTCTATTGAGTAGGGGTGTAAGGAAAAAAAAGCTTAGTCAAATATCGCAATATTTCATTAGACGATATTTGTATAAATTGATAATGCCAATATCACAGTATTTCATGTAGATCCTGTTGGTATTGAATCTAATTATGGATGAATGGATCACAAATGTAAGAAATATTCATAAATAAACATAAAAGAAAACACTGTCTTTCATTTATATACTGTAACTCTAAAACCTCCAGCTGCTAGGTGGCAGTACAGCACCCAACAGCTTATTAATCAACTTTTCTTCATCTGTTACAGCAGATAAAGAGCAGTTCCTGTTAGCTTTTCCAGAGCTTGTTAGTATATAATTTGCAATGTATTATCTTTATTTATGTATCAGAATATAATGTGAGAAGTCTTATGTATTTTGATACATATCGTAATCGCAAATTCTTGCCAATTCACAACCCTACTACTTAGGGCTAGCAGTTCCAGCTGATGTGCAGGGGTGCATTCTTAAATGCGCTGGGGCTTGCTATTTTGCCTGTTCTATATTTACTGCTAACCTCATTTACTTCACGTCAATCTAGAAGAGGAGCAGGGAAAAATTCGGAAATTAAATGTGGTCGAGTTTAAAGTGAATGACTATGTGAAAGACATTTTTAGTGCCAGTTTACTTGTTTATTAATTTATTTAAAGCTACAGGTACACTAATAATTCACAATAATTCAATGGTTAATCCTGATCCCAGTCCAAATGTACAAAAGTGCTGCTCTCTAGTAGCCTCGTGAGACCATCCTGATCTCGCGAGCTTTCAAGGTTTCACTCGCAGATCAGTCTGGCTACTTTCCGTTGA